>NC_140924.1:8743915-9089522 GCF_045865225.1 Trachurus japonicus
ATATACACCCTCTCACACATCACAAACACTCAGGACATAGGCCTATTTCATATCAGAAAGAAACATACAGTTATTAAAATACTTCACACTTTGCCAAGGTTAAAAATCATTTAGGCTCATGATTAATGCTGACATGACTGATTTCTTAGGATCCATTGTTTGACTTCCCGGGAGAAAACATTGAAGTCTGTACAAAGTTTCAGATTAGTTGAAAGATTGTTCCATGATTTGACAGATTTAAAAGAAAAGGCAGATTGAGCAAAGGCAGAGCTACGTTTAGGAATATTACAATCTCCACTTGAGACAGATCTTAAACAGGGTTTATACAGGAATCTTGAAGTTAATTCTAATACCTTTTTAATACTTTTTCAAGACCTTCTCAATATTTTTCAGTACCTCACCGCCACTTCAAGTTGTTACCATTTACATCAGTGACACTTTTAACTTAACAGTTCTAGTTTGTGATAAAGACTATAGACCACTATGATACAACAGTATTCAAAATAAGCTGGGATAATAAATAAAAGGCAAAGTTTATAATAAAAAAACAAAACATTGCTACACTCTCAAAAAACCAAAACAACAATCTTCTTTTCTTTTTTATGTACCGGTTCATCTCATCTTTGTTTTTTAATAAAATGAATAAATTCACACACTTTCACAATGTTTTTTAGGACTCAAACTCTTGGACAGCTAATTCAGAAAAAATACCTTCAAAGTTTAAGACTTTATAAAGTTGTGAAAAGACTTTTTAATACTTTTTAAGAGTCTTAATTTTCCCAAAATTGATTTATCACCTTTTAATACTTTTCAAGACCCCGCGGATACCCTGTTAAAGCTCTGGTGGAGTGCTCAGAGCAGAGTTTAACAAAGGTGTCTCTGGTCTACTACAGATGTTCACTAGCAGAAGGTTTAGAGCTACCTGGATCTTCTCAGGTCAGAAGAAGATACAAAAACAAACACATTTCATCTCAACGCTGAAGCTTCACAAAGTTTCTTGAGGATAATTCCTCCAGACGATGACCACAGGAAGTCAACAGCCACTTCTGAGATGTTGACTTTGGTCCAAATCTTTGTGTTATTTGGTTTTAGTCGACACTTCCAGATGTCTTTGGTCTACTACAGATGTTTACTAGCAGAAGGTTTAGAGGTCAGAAGAAGATACAAAAACAAACACATTTCATCTCAACACTGAAGAATTAAATTAACGATGCTAATTTCTGTTAGCCCGTCTATGGCGTTTTACATTATACGTTAGCATTAAGCTAGCGGGCTTTATGCTTAGTTGTGACACTGGCTGTGTGTTTTGAACGTTGTTTCAAACTATGTGGGTTTGATGCTTAAATATTGCTGCTTAATATATTGCTTTACTCCTCTTTTTATTTTATGTATGCCATTTTTACTGTAGGGCAGGCTAATCTTCAATTTGGAGTGACAAATAAAACCTTGAAGCAAGAAGATTTTGCCTTTTGTTTGACATTGATATACATACAGTAATTCAATAACAGTTGTAAATAAGGTTTATTTTTTAATATTTTACAGTTCAAAAGTAAGCTCACTACTGTCTGTCCCATAGAAGAACATGACAGCAGCAGCCTGTCAGTCAGCAACAGGAGGACTCTCCTTTGTATTAGAATTTGAAAAATATAAATAATCGTTTTTTTTCACCACCCCTAATATCGGATCAATATCGGTATCGGGCCGATATTGAAGGCTGCAATATCGGTATCGTATCGGAAGTGAAAAAGTGGTATAGGGACATCCCTACTATTCACCACTTTCCGTAGAACGCCGCTGGGCGTCGCCATGACACTCAATTCACCGACAAGTCGGTTTCGCACTTCTGTCTCACTTCAAGCAGAATGGAGCTAGCCTAGCAGTCTGTCTTAGAAGTGTTTTTATTATTATTACAAGTTCATAGAATGTCCTCCGGTACGACATGTGCTGTTGTTGGATGCACAAACAACTCAAGGAAAGTTAAAGATTTTATGAATGGAGCCTGTAACGACCATGAAGCCAATCGCAAGAGTTGTGGATTTCTTTCTTTATTTTTTGCTTGTCTGCATCACCTGTTTAATGCGAGGTGGAGATTACGCCGCCGCCGCATCAGCTGACTCCTCTGACTGGCGGAAAACGTTTAATTGCCTACCGGTATGTTGATTTACACAGGTTACACACCGCTACGTAGCCACGACAGTGATCACTGAGGGTGTGCGGTGTGCAGTGTGCATCAGCTGTTTAATGCGAGGTGGAGATTACGCCGCCGCCGCATCAGCTGACTCCTCTGAGTCAGTCTGACTGGCGGAAAACGTTTCCCTACCGGTATGTTGATTTAGGTACACCTCTACGGAGCCAGGACAGTGATCACTGAGGGTGTGCAGTGTGCATCAGTCCACACACTTAAAACTTTTGGACCGTTTTGAGCGCACCATCCTGGCTTGTGCTTCTTTGAATGTCGCGCTTTGACTCCCGGTCCCGTTCACTCCCGTTTACATTTTTTCCCGTCACGTCCCGATCACGTGATTCAAAATAAATTGACTCCCGAATCCCGCGGGAATCCCGATAAAATGTCAGCCTCTATTGTGGATGTCCGGTTGCTACGTTAGCCGCTAGCTGTTGCTACGTAAACAACCGACTTCCGGGGTGGTGTGACGCAATGGATCATGGGAAAATAAAGTGGTGAATATGATATTGTTTATGAGATGCAAAATGTAGGGGGTTTTGAGTAACTGAAGACCAATTGGAGGCTGCCAGACTAGTATGTCGTGAAATCGTTTAACTGTTTTATTGATTTTTGATGTTTCTGCACAATTAATCAAAAGAATATTTTGGTGGTTCAGGACGATACAGGATTATTTATAGAGACTAGATCAATGGACGTTGTGATAATGGACTCTCCTGTTCGTTGAGTGGACTTATGAACTGAGGAAGGGTAAATGCTGTTTGGGATGTTTGGGTTTGGGGTTTATTTGTTTGTTTGGTATTAGAATATTAACCTGGTGTCCAAATAAGTTCATTATTTTCTTGTAACTTCACTGAGAGGTTCAGTTAACAGGAACAGCAGTAATGACCAGGTGCAGTGACCATGTGTGTCCATCAGGGGGCGTCCTTGCATCACTCAGCGACCTGCTCCATCTACATCTACAGCTGCTGCTCCATCAGCTCAGTTCCCAGTTCAGTGGTTTGATTAAGACCAAATCAAGCAGAGCTACAGTCTACAAGTCTTCACACCGTCGTACATCGTCGTTCACACATTGTTTTCTGCTCAGCGTCCAACAGGTAAGTCCTTTAACCGATTAGTCAGTGGAGAGGAAATCCTATTACTCAATTACAACTCTCCTGATCGTCACTGAAGGAAAACTCAGTGCAGCTGCAACAGGCTGAGGCTCCTGGTTTTACTTCAGTTGGTTTAAACCACTCAACTTTTGATTGTTTTTAACAGACAGTCATCCACCATCAACAAATTCACACAGTAACTCTGCAGCTCCAGACCTATCCACTCATATACAACATAAATCACCACTTACAACACTTTATCCAATAAAACCTGCCATACTAACACTAACAGTTAAATTCCTACCAATTGTATGTTACTTTAGGTAAATGGACCAGTATTTCTTACATGTACCTTTACTGTGTCTCCAACATCATCTTTTTTGGAAAGTGACGGTATTCAGGAATCTTTACGATTAATTAATTGTGGTGTTTAATACCGCCATTAATTGTGAAAACAAGTAATTGTGACATCCCCACACCGCAGTGATGTTCAGTGCATATTTACTTGAACACTACAAGACTGAACCTACTATTATTAACAATATAGCTACATATTATACATATCATATCAGTTTAAAGGACAATTCCAGGCGAATTCAACTCGGGGTGTATTTTCATATCATTTTAGGTCTAAAAGAATGAATCTGAAGATTTTCAGTTTAATCGCTCCTGTTTTGCGGTAGTTGTGTCTGTCCCCGTGTCGCCACGGCAGCAATGAATGGGAGTGGATGTAAGTTCTGCTGTTTAGGCTGTTTCCAGCCCTCAAAGCCGCAATTTTTTTCCACAGACAGCGTCAGATGGCGACTCAAACATGCACCGAGAAGTTTATTTACTTCAAGCAAGCCGACATGTTTGTAAAACTAGATCTAATTCAAAGTCTCCCAGAGTCTCACGGAGTCTCACGCGAGACCCAGTTGCCGTGCGCGGTGTGTTCAGGTGCAGTGGGAGCTCCCGTTTGTGTCATAAACACAGGAATATCAACTCTTTACTTGCTTCAAGTAAAAAAAACTTCTCGGCGCATCTTTGAGTAGCCATCTGACGCTGTCTGTGGAAAAAAATGTACACTTGAAGCGAGTAAAGAGTTGATATTCCTGTGTTTATGACACAAGCGGTAGCTCCTACTGCACCTGAACACACCAGCACTGCAACTTCGGGCTCGCGCGAGACTCCGGGAGACTTTGAATTAGATCTAGTTTTACAAACATGTCGGCTTGCTTGAAGTAAATAAACTTCTCGGTGCATGTTTGAGTAGCCATCTGATGCTGTCTGTGGAAAAAAATTGCAGCTTTGAGGGATGTAAACAGCCTAAACAGCAGAACTTACATCCACTCCCATTCATTGCTGCCGTGGCGATGCGGGGACAGACACAACTACCGCAAAACAGGAGCGATTAAACTGAAAATCTTCAGATTCATTCTTTTAGACCTAAAATGATATGAAAATACACCCCCGAGTTGAATTCGCCTGGAATTGTCCTTTAAGTTAAGCTACTGGACAATTTGAATTTCCCTCCAGGGTATGAATAAAGTTCTTCTTCTTCAAAAGAAGCCAGAAGTAAAGGCAGCGTAGCGTCGTAAAGCAGAAGTACGTCACGCAGCGCTACGTTGTGTAGTGGTGAGTTACCAGGGAGACGACTCAGGTGTGTTAACGTGGGGTCATGTGACACGTGGAGTTACAGAGAAGAGAAGGAGCTCCAGTCTGAGAGTCAACACAACAGACCGCTGGAATAGTCATCACTGTTTTCCTGTGTTCTTCCCCTTCCAAAAACAACACACACACACACACACACACACACACAACACACACACCTGTGTATTCCTATGAACCCTCCACCAACCCCCGCCCTTCCTCCTGTTGACCAGGAAATGCCCGGCTCGTACAATGGAGGCAGGTCTGACGCCACTCGCTCTTTCTTTAGACACACAAACAGAGCCAGGCCACACAGAGAGAACACACACACACACACACACACACACAAACACACTAACACACACACACACACACACACATACACTTACAGCCCTGGACAAACACTGGCCCAACGACAAAGTCAATACGGAGATAAAGTATGAATCAGTGTGATTTGTTGCTGGGCGGAGCTTATTGATGAGATGACCATGTAGCGGCTTTTAGGGCCACATGAGAAAAAATCCTGTCATGATCATTTTTTATCATCTCAGTCGATATCGATACACATCAACTAACGATTATTCTCATTATCCATTCATTATCTGTTGATTAAATGATTAATCGATTAGTTGTTGGGTCAATAAAATGTTAAAAAATGTTGAAAAACATCAATCAGTGTTTCTCAAACCACCAGACAACGTCCTCAAATGTCTTGTTTCATCCACAAACCAAAGAGAGACTCAGTTTATTGTCATAAAGGAACAAAGAAACCAGAAATATTCACATTTAAGAAGCTGGAATCAGACTTTTTTTCTTAAAAAACTACTCAAACTGATTATTAGATTATCAAAATAGATGACGTCAATTAATTTAACAATCGATTATTGTGCGATTAACTGATTAATCGTTGCAGCTCTACTCAAATCACTATTTTTATCATATTTAAATGTTCCTTTATACTCACAAGAAGGAGTTGAAGCTATCAGAAGGTTAGTTTTGATTTAAATATATATTTTTGAACATTATGCAAATGTTTCAGATAAACTAAACAGGTGTTGCAATATAACATATAACATTAGCACGAGTGTTGGGATGAACTGGTTTTAATCTATGGCCGAGTGTCTCACTCCCACAGCGCCTGGTACCGACTGACACTAGTGGAGGTGGGTGTGTGTGTGTGTGTGTGGGGGGGGGGGGGGTTACTTAGAGGGGAGGATGGAGGGAGGAGGAAAAGTGAGTGGAGTGAATTTAATAAAAAGTAAAAGAAAAAAGTTTCGCAACAGGAGAAATGACACAAGTTCAAGAAAGCTGCTTTAAGTTATGACATCATCACTGTAAACAGCTGTGTGTGTGTGTGTGTGTGTGTGTGTGTGTGTGTGTGTGTGTGTGTGTGTGTGTGTGTGTGTGTGTGTGTGTGTGTGTGTGTGTCTGTCTTCCCGGCTGCTGACAGCTGCCTAAATAGGATCTTAACCCTCTTAAGACGAGCATAACAAACTCTGTGTGTGTGTGTCTGATGACTCAGCGGTGTGTGTGTGTGTGTGTGTGTGTGTGTGTGTGTGTGTGTGTGTGTGTGTGTGTGTGTGTGTGTGTGTGTGTGTGTGTGTGGCCTAAAAGCTTGTGGTAAGTTCCTCCCTCTCTTCTCTCACTCGTTCGACCGTTCACACACACAGTTGTGTTGAATGTCTCAGCTGCACGTCTCAACCCTCGGGACTAAACACTAAAATATGACAAGAATTATAATAAACTGACACTAAATAATATCAAACGTATCAACATTTATCACAACGGCCACACACACTACTCCAAACTGATGCTAAATGTTAAAAAAACACTATCTATTCATCATTTTCTGGACTTATTCATCATTTTCTGGACTTCCTGGAGTCTAAGCCCCTCCCCTTTTCCCTTTGCCCATATTTGGATTAGCTGGGGAGGAAGGGGGCGGAGCTACACGCTGCCAACATGGCGACGGTGCAGCAGCTCACTCTACTACAAACTACTGTCATGCATTTTTCCTACTTTCTTGAAAGAGCTCTCTATAGGACAAATCGCCTTGTTGTTTACAACTACTTCCGGGTAGAAAATCAGCATCAGAACAATAGTGACGGACGAGAGTTTCGCTATATATATCTCATTTTTCATGTTACTATATCGCCGTTTAGACTAATCTGATGTTTGTAAAGTTTATAAAACCAATGATTGGACAAACATTACTATTTACGTGTGCACATTTTTGGAATTAGTCATGGTTATCATAGATTAGCCGGGCTAACGGTTAGCCACCTGTTTAACTTTAATAACTCAGTGACTCAATAAACGCTCCATGAAAAAATATTTTCTCCAGCGGATATCGTAGTTCCAACATGACTGAGCTAACTGGAGTAGTTTCATGTCGTGTCCCACAACGGGAGGGTTTTAACAGCTGACGTCCTGGTGTTAGCTTAGCTACTGTTAGCTTAGCTACCGTTAGCTGTCCCTGTCAGCTGCAGCCACTGATGCTTTCTAGACACCGTGATTCCCCCAAACTGAATAAATCCAACACATAGCAACACAAAACACACACACAGAAATAGTAATGTTTCTTCAATCATTTCAGATTTGTCTAAACGGTGATAGGGCGTGAAAAATATGATATATAGGCTAGCTAAACTCTCGTTCATTACTATTGATCTCATTCAAATTACGTGCTGGTTTTCTACCCGGAAGTAGAATGTAAACAACAAGGCGATTAGGTCTATAGTTTGTGACTCACTAAAAAGGAAATGAATTTAATTAAGGAAATTAAAATCGATTCATGATGTACTACATTTTATGTAGTATTTACTTATGTTTATTTATTTTTTTAAGGTTCATGGCTTTCCTGTTCTGTCCGTTAGTCAAACTCTGAGATGTTTTGCTCAGTTTCAAAGTAAAATCTGTATTAAATTCATTCTGCTTGTAAGATTTGTAGTTATTACTAGTAAAGTGTGTTGGACTGACACAAGTTAACTGACTAGCAGGGCGGAGCTTAACTACTGTCGCCATGGTAACGTCTGCACTGTCCCTTTAAGATTCCAACAGGCACCGGGGGCAACCAAACCAACCGACCAATCAGGAGCAAGTTCTCTCTTTCTCTCTCTCCCTCTCTCTATAGCAGTTAGAAAAACCACATAATAAGCAAATACATAAAGCTTCCTTGTGATTAATGTGCACAGGGTGGAGCCACACACACACACACACACACACACGATAAGACACACACCCAGTGGTTGTGACACCGTTTCATGTGACCACTCCCGGTTTAACCTTAAATCACATCTGTTTGTAAAAAAAAAAACAGGTTTCTCTGATTCATCCAGACACAAATTTTCCT
The DNA here is from genome assembly GCF_045865225.1 of Trachurus japonicus. NCBI lineage: Eukaryota > Metazoa > Chordata > Actinopteri > Carangiformes > Carangidae > Trachurus > Trachurus japonicus. Next base: position 8,752,173 of record NC_140924.1, read on the forward strand.
TTTTTTTGTCCAAAGATCTATTTTTTTTTTTTTTTTTAAACAGAAACTTTATTTAATTCACTATTAAATCCATTTAATCCACTAAATGTTCATTAGCTGAAGCTTTTATAATGTGTTTATAAGAACAAAGGCTGCGTTCACACAAACACACACACAACTTTTTCATTTTAAAGGGACAACAAGGAGTTTTGGACAGCGAAGTGCTTTCATACTACATTTACCATGAGCCTCCGCGTGCACGGTGAATTAAAATAACAAAATAACGATAGAGACAAAACGATATATTTATTGAAAATGGACCCATTAACAAGTGTGGGTAGCGTAGATTCATCCACATTAATGTGAGACTTTTTCATAACCAAATACAAACTCCTCGTTGTCCCTTTAACATGGTGTTTTCAAACAAACAATAACCACTAAATCCAGATTATCACACCTGAAAACACACACAACAGGAAGCAGACCGTCCACTCTGCGGTGGATTATCTGCACTAATAAAAAACTAAAACTAAACGAGGAACAAGCAAAGAGCTGCAGGGTTGAAAACACTTTTAATTTAATTATAACGTCACTGTGTCACTTCCACCGCCGGAGCTGGAGCTGATGAGACTGAATCAGACCAACGTCAACGTCTACAATGTTGTACATCTACAATGTACAAAGTTTGACTTTTTTTAAAGGCCCCATGGCATGAAAAATGTGATTTTGGTTATTTTTTGTGCTTGGGGAGGTCTCTGGGCCACGTATCTACTGCCCCGTGCATCAAACTGGTCATAAACGGAGAAACACACAGCACCCATTTGTAGGAACTGTCCCTTTAAGACGAGCTGATAGCACTTCCTCCTTTCTGTGATGTCACACACAAGGTAACTCCGCCCACCGTCAATTTTTATGAATGCAGCTTAGGTTTCAGGTTTTACTTGCCTGTGATTGGCCCGACCACACGCCACTCAAAAACAGTGAGCCAATCAGAGGAGAGGTTCTCATTCTCTCTTCTGATTGGCCAAATGACCTGTGCCTGCTAGAGCTCCAGAAAGAGGCAACAGAAAGGGGCAGTAGAAACCATATTAAGCAGATCACAGGTACTCAAAACCAATGATACATCTTGTTATAGGGATATCAGCAGGTAAATAAACCCAGAGAAAAGTGCACAGCATGGGCCTTTAAATAAAACGGGTCGGGTTGCGTTTCTGAAAGTCTCAGTTTTCAGACAGAGCTGCTTCCAAAAAGCTCCAGAGGCCCTGAACGCATCTGTCTGCTGCTGAGTCTGAATCTCAGTCTCAACTCAGCGCTTTGAATTAGAGCCGACAGCGTTTTATATTTATCGATTAGCTGATCACATCAAAAACAGAAAAACAGAACGAGGTGGAAACTTCCTGAGGTTGTGACGGTCACGTTCAGATACTGGTTTTTGGAGCGCGACTGTTGTTGTGACGATGATGTAACTAGTGTGTGAGGTAAATACGACACGACAGAGGAGGAAGATCTCTCACACACACACACACACACACACACACACACACACACACACACACACACACACACACACACACACACACACACACACACACACACACACACACACACACACACACACACACACACACACACACACACACACACACACACACACACACACACACACACACACACACACACACACACACACACACGTGTGCAACCTCTTGTGTTTGTGATGTACAGTAGAGTAGAGTGAGACGCTGATGGCTCCTGACAGACGGTTTGTTTTCCTCTTCTTCACACTGACACCGACTCACTGACGTCATTCAACACTGGTAATATGACTAAAAGAGTGGATAATATTATCAATATTGTGATTTTCTACATCTTCCAAATAAAGATTGATATTTGCCGTCAGTGTATCGACACAGAATATTACCATTTATACATAATAATCACTATTCTGCCATAACGCCATTAGTTTGACATGTTTTACAGTCAGATTCTTTGTTGCGATGTGTTTTTTTTTCTTTTGTTGGCTTCATCTCCTTGTTTTTCCCATCACATATACATTTATATCACAACATTAATGTCTAATGTTTGTTTTTGTTGTCTGTCCGTCATGTGTACACACTAGTTTTTTTTAGTCAAAGCCAAAATGTATTTAAAAAAGATATTGAACACTTTAACTTAGTAAGAAAAATAAACAAGTTTAAAAAATAATATAAATACTATACTATACTATGAAGTACAACAGAGTATTAGGGCCACATTGACAAATAAAAAAAATCACAGAACTTCGAGAATAAAGTGGTAAATTTACGACTTTATTCTCGTAATGTTATGACTTTTTTCTCGTAGAAAATGTACGACTTTACTCTCATAAAGTTACGACTTTATTCTCGTAATGTTATGACTTTTTTCTCGTAGGAAAGTTACAACTTTATTCACGTAAATTTAAGACTTTATTCTCGTAATGTTATGACTTTTTTCTTGTAGAAAATGTACGACTTTACTCTCGTAAAGTTACGACTTTATTCTCGTAATGTTATGACTTTTTCTCGTAGGAAATGTACAACTTTATTCTCGTAAATTTACGACTTTATTCTCGTAATGTTATGACTTTTTTCTCATAGAAAATGTACGACTTTACTCTCGTAAAGTTACGACTTTATTCTCGTAAAGTTACGACTTTATTCTCGTAATGTTATGACTTTTTTCTCGTAGGAAAGTTACAACTTTATTCACGTAAATTTAAGACTTTATTCTCATAATGTTATGACTTTTTTTCTCGTAGAAAATGTACGACATTACTCTCGTAAAGTTACGACTTTATTCTCGTAATGTTATGACTTTTTTCTCGTAGGAAAGTTACAACTTTATTCACGTAAATTTAAGACTTTATTCTCGTAATGTTATGACTTTTTTCTTGTAGAAAATGTACGACTCTACTCTCGTAAAGTTACGACTTTATTCTCGTAATGTTATGACTTTTTTCTCGTAGGAAAGTTACAACTTTATTCACGTAAATTTAAGACTTTATTCTCGTAATGTTATGACTTTTTCTCGTAGGAAATGTACGACTTTATTCTCATAAATGTACGACTTTATTCTCTAAGTCTGTGTTTTGTTTTGTTTTTTCTCAATGTGGCCCTAATACTCCGTCGTAATGAAGTAATTTAACTATACAATAATTAAAAAATTGAATTGAAAGTACTTTATTAATCCCAGAGAAGGGAAATCAAATACATACTATATAACAATATTATCACTTTAAACTGATTTTTTTTTTTTTTTATCCAATTAGATGAAGTCTATCAGGGTGACAACAGAAAAAACCCAAACAAAACTGAAATCATCTTGATCAACAGTCATCTGACACATGGAGGGAAAGAAAAACGAGCTGTATCGTCAATAAAACTGAATTTCTGACTCTACAGAAGTCCTATTTCTTCTCAGGTCGGTTCGACCTCGACGACTTGGAACATGAGGACGCAGCTCGGCACTTCCTGTCTTCAGGTGAGCGTCTGTCTGAACCTGAGGGAGTCGACCCAGCGATCCGTCCGTCCCCCGCTGCTGCCTGTCAGGGAGGAATGCTGCAGCCGGCCTCGACCTGCACGCTGCTGCTGCTGCTGCTGCTCGACAACACGCACAAACACGACGCAACAACACACACACGCCCTCAGCCCGACGCCTCAGATCCACTCTGTTTAAACAGGAGGGAAACTTTTCTACGTACTACGACTTTAATCTCCTCTGATACACTCTGTATGTTCTGTCTCCAACTGGTTTCAACCATGAAGCTGCATCATTTCTGCATTTTCATGTCTTTTATTCGTCACCTCCCCTTTATGGTGCTGACAACACACAACACATGGGACACATGACCTTGGCTGTATTGAGATTTCAGTTATATTGTGATTAATTGTACAGCATTGTGTTTCTGTCTGAAAAACTGGACTTTAATAACTTATCGATTATCAGAAGCACGTCTCTTTTCATGGACTGATCAAACTATTTCAGACATTTGAGAAGGAAAATCCTTTAAAAACATATTTTTTCTTTGGTAAAGAGACAGTTTTCTTCCTTTTGATGGTTTGTTATTAATAAATATTAGACTTCTATAGCAGAAAACGCTGACTAATATCCAACTACCACCTCCTGCTATGAATAACAACTTAGTGAGTTCTGCGATTTCAATTATATTGGGATTAATTGAGCAGCACTGATGACACAAGTGTTTCTGTTGTGAAAAACGTGACTAAATAACTGATCAGTGATCAAAGACTAGGGATGTGCACGGTTACCCGGGTACTCGAGTACTCGAGTAGCAATCTGCTACTCGGGTATGAATTTATTACTCGGGTACCCGAGGATTAAAAAAAACGGCACGTCAGAGCGCAATCTAGTGTCGGATCAGACTACATTATCATGCCCTGGTTCGGCTTTTTGTAGTGTTAAACAGTTTCGGATCAAGCAACGTGATTTTCTGCTGTGTAAAAGCGTTTTTGGATCGAGCCTCGGACTTTCAAACCTTTTACAATAATTCTCCCTCCCTCCCTCGGCGACGTACGCCGTCGGGAGGGAGACGACAGGTCTCAAGTCTGGTAGAAAATATACTTTCACTTTACAAACACTCTGAAACCTTCCCTGTTATTTCCTGAAACGATGCGAGGCAGAGAGGACCGAAGGCACCAACATGTGTAGTGTGGACTAATAAATAAGCACCGCTAATGATTTAAAAAAGAAAAGAAAAAAAAAGTTTTCTCCTCCGTGGCAGCCGCGGCATAAATGCGCTGCACTCAGCGCTGCACTCAGCGCTCAGAGCGCATGCAGCGCATTTATTCCCCGGCATAAAGATGCACATCTGCCTCGTGTGTGCATCTTAAACTCCAGTCTCTACTCTTATTATCCACCTGACATTGTGTGTGGCGACGCTGTGTGTCAGTAATGCGGACTGTCTGACGGACAGAGCGCATTTATGCACCGGCTGCGCTCTGTCCGTCAGACATGACGTCATTTTATTTTTTATTACAGTACTCGATTACCCGATTAGTACCAGCTTCGGTTACTCGATTAGTAAATTAGTCGAAATGCCCATCCCTATCAAAGACGTCTCTGTTCATCGACTGATCACTTGGTGAACGTATTGTTTCAGGTCTAGATGCAGCCAATCACAAACTCAACAAACTATTTCAGACATTTAAGAAGGAAAATGAATGAATAAATCCATTAAAAACATATTTTCTCTTTGGAAAAAGAGACAGTTTGTTCCTTTGTTGATTCGTTATTGATTAATACTAGACGTCTATAGTAGAAAACACAGACTACCACCTCCTGATATGAGCAATAACTTAGTAAGTTCTAGTTTCCAGGTCTGACTTTATTAAATCAGACTTAGTTGATCCAGAATTAAAATAGCAGCAGATTTACTTGACTCACTCTTGTATCCTTCGTCTTCTTCTCATTTAAAAAGAAAGAAAAGAAAGAAACACAACCTCCCACTGGGCTGAATACAGGTGAGACTGTAACTGACAGCTCCAAACATAGACCATGCTGTTATATATAAAGTGTGTGTGTGTGTGTTGAAGTGGAAACACTGAGGCAAAGCTGGAAGACATGAAACATCCTCACACAGCAGGAAAAATAAAAATAATAATGAATCAGTCAGCAGACACACACAGACACACACACACACTCTGAGAGGAGGAGAATGTGTCGGCCCGAGGTGTCGCACTACGAGTTGTCAAGTCATATGGCGGCTGGATGTTCAGACACACACACACGCACGATAACCTCCCATCATGCACAGCAGCAGCAACTGGCCTAAATAACAGGCTGAGAGACGAGAGGCCTTCCTGTGAGGAGGAGGAGAGACACACACACACACACACACACACACAGACACACACACACACACCTTTGATAAACCTTCAATAGCTCCAGTTCCTCTGCTGCGTTTTCCTGCTCATTCATTGGGCCGTTTCCTCTCTGGACAATCGGTTCAAACAGCCGCCGGCCCCAAGGACGGGACGCCGCGTCTGTCTGAGACGTCTGGATGAGACCAAGCGTCTGTCTGAGGTCCACACACACACACACACACAGACTCATTGATGAAGAGGAGGACAGACGGACGGATAGACGGACGGACAGGGGTCAATGAAGAGAGATACAGATCGTCCTCCTCGCTCACGGGATGTGAAACCACCGAGCCAGCGCTGACGTCCACAAACGGACAGCAGGAAAAGTCCTTCAGAGCTTTTTCCACCTAATTATTGAGCAACATCAACAACAACAACAACCGAAAGCGTGACAAACTTCAACCAGTGTGTGTGTGGCTGTGCTGTCCTCGATGGAAACATGAGACTTGAGCTGACGTCATGGCAGCAGCAGAGGGACATCGCCAGTAAAACTAAATAATAATAATAACCAAAAAAAAGGAAAAAGAGAATGAGAGTGAGTGTTGCCTCGGAAGAAAATGTGAAGGAGAACTCGGACGACTGTGAAAAGACGCGACACAAGACACTGAGAGACACTACACACAAAGAAATGATGGGTTGTTTTTTCAACCCAGCTGCTAGGTTGAGCCTGTTGTTGGTTAATTTAATTGGGTTATTTTCATTGAATTGGGTATTCTGACTGAGAACACAATTCTAGGTTATTTCTGTTGGGAATCATTTCTATAATGTTGTGTTGGTTTGTTTTGGACTACCCAACACATTGGGTTGACATTCGGTGTTTGTGAATATAGCCTAAGTTTAGGTTATTTCTGTTAAATATATAATAATTGTTGTATTAAGGGAATCAACCCAATTTGTTGGGTTATATTTAACCCGGTGTGTGTTCTGTCCAATATTTAACCAGTGCTGGGTTGGGAAACTACCCAAATTGGGTTGTTTTTAACCCAACATTTTTAAGAGTGTAACTGGGATTTATTGTATCTATGTAATATATGTTTTATTTATCTGAAACTGTTGTATAATGTTCGTCATTTTTTGACAGAAAATGAACATTTAAATCACAAATAACCTTCTGATACCTTCACTTCAGATCTGTCTTGTGAGTAGGGGTGGGAGAAAAAATCGATTCACATAGATATCGCGATATCTTTTTTGACGATTTTTAAATCGATTTTTTTTCAAAAATCGATTTTTTTTCAAAAATCGATTTTTTTTTTTTTTTGAAAAAAAATTTTTTTTTGAATTTTTGAAAAAAAAATTTTGGAATTTTTTTAAATATTGTGCAATGTGTATTTGTTAGCCTCTTTTACATACAGAGAGTACAGGCTTTGAAAAGGGTTTAAGTTCATTTTATAATGGAGTATGTTAATTTATAGGCTCCTACAGTGTTTGTGTGCAGATAAATGTTAAAAATGCGACTAAAAATCGAGAGAATCGGCAATATCGTAGAATCGCAATTTAAATCGAATCGGCATCCAAAAAATCGTAGAAGAATCGAATCGGGAGAAAAGCATATCGTCCCAGCCCTACTTGTGAGTATACGGTAGCTAAGGCAGCGGTGTCAAACATGTGGCCCGAGGGCCAAAACCGGCCGCCACAATTTGCCAAGTGTGAAAATTACACAGACGACATAAAGAGGTTTAATGTTGTTGAAACTGCACATATTTTGATTTAGGAAGTTCAGGTTGTTCATAATGTTTTGTAAAAAGATAGTTCAACATCTTAATAAGGCCGGTAAGTAGCTACTTGTGCTTCTTAACACCACAACTTCTTTTGTTTTGATATGTTATGTTAATATTTTACCCACTTGAGATCAAATTTCTCTGAGATATCAACTGAGATGAAAAAATATTATTATTGTGACGGAAAAGTCATTCAGAGTTCTTCCATTTAATTAATTATTGAGCAACAACAACTCTGTCATAGCCTACAATGTAATTTTTGACTGTTGCTAACCAGCTAGCTCCTCCTGGCTAACTAACTGCCACACTGACCAAAAGCTTCCCAAACTCTACTTTTTACAAGTTGTCAAGCTGAAATAATAAAACACACAAAAGGCCACATGGCCAGATAGCAGAGAGGGTTTCTGAACCACCACCAGCACCACTCAGAAACCAGCCTAGTGTCGACTCATTCATAGTGAGCTCAGCTGCTCTGTCTGGCCCCCAGTGAGCTGAATGACAAGTAGTTAGTTAGGCAGTTAGCTAGCTCAGGTGGCTAACTGTTAGCCTAATAAGTTGCTGCTGTGGACAAAGTTTCATAAACTTTGGTGACAAAGCTTTAAAAATAAATAAATAAATAAACAGGAAAGTGTCGAGATAAAACCATGGCGTCATTGTGAGCGTTTAATTAACATGTATGTGAGATGTAAAAAATAAAATAAAATAAAAAATAGCTTGGTTTATTAGTGTTTTGCTACAGTTAGCCGGTTAGCTGTCCGACAACGGAATCACGGACGTTAAAGTTTGAAAGAGAGTGAGTTTGTGCTAACGGCTGCTATCGAACGCTCCGCTCTCGGTTCCCTCTCCGCTGTGCTGAGTGACGCGACGCCGAGAATGGAGCTGCTTCCCCCGGGCAGACTCGGTGGAAGCAGCCGGTGGTGCTGGAGGTGCTTGGTTGTTGTTACTCACCGGAGCGTTGGTCCGATACAGTTGGTGTCTGTGCTCTCGATCTCCCGCAGGATCCGTTCGTGTTCCGCGGCTGTCTCCATGCTCGCCATCCTGCATGTTGCTGTGGTGCTGCTGCTGGAGCTGGAGGACAACGACGGTTCTTCCAAGCCGAGCCGAGCCGAGCTGAGCCTGGACTGGATGTCTACTGGGCTCCGTGCGTCATGAGCTGAGCGAGGAGGAACCAGGGGGGGGTTGGTTTGATGTTTTCACGGAGCAGCCCGAGTGAGCGGAGTTTAAAGAGGGGCGGGGAGGGTGTGTGGCGGGGCAAAAGTGTGACATACCTGTACAATGTTATTAGTCCAGTCATTTTATGAGAAAAGGTTAAACAAATTGCAACAGAAGCAAACTCAACTGGTTTTGTATCCTCAACATGTCCTGAATGAGGGGGAAAAAAGCCGCCTGAAGAATCCCATAGGGGAAAGTTTAGAAAAAGACCCAAATATATCATTTATACGCAGGCTATTAATTATTTTTCTCACGTGAATAGGGTCAAATTTTGAACCTTTAGATATCTCCATGAAAATTACTGAGTTAATTACTTACATTAAGACCACCACAGCACCTTTATGTATACATGTGCCATCAAAATTGAGGAATTTATGCAAATTTATGCAAATTTGCTCATGTTAAAGGGATAGTAGCATTTTTTAAAAGTGGGGTTGTATGATCTACAAATAGCCCCTAAGTACTTTAATTGCAGTAGAAGACTCTCTGCAAAATTTCATATTCACAAATGTAAGTTCATTAAAAAGTGGTGAGCTCAAGCAATACATAACCTCCATCAAATTTTCAAGCAACCAGAAAGCGATTAAAGCAGAAGTAAGCGGAATATTTGTGTTAAAGCAGATATCAGTGGAATGTTTTTGTTAATATAAGTCCTAAATAGTCCTATTTTCCGTCAGCAATCACTTACATGAAGTATTTCAGCCTAAACACGAGTCTCTCTGTCACTCTGCTCTGCTGTAACCCGAGGAGAAAATTTTCCTTGTGGGATACAAGTGTTATCCAATGAGGGGAGAGAACGGCATGAAGGGCTGTGTGTGCAGCCAAGGGATGCGCGTGAATGTGGTGACGTAGCACGAGGACCAATTGATGCCTGACAAGGGCGGGGGCTGCTAACTCATGGTGCGTTCAAGGAAACTCGTACTTTGTGTTTTTCCTTCCTGTGAAGTCATACCAGTTCGATCTGGTACGAGTTCACGGGTCGGAAGTTACGAGTGGCCGTTATAGGGAACTTTCACAGACAACAGGACGGTAAAAACACGAGCTACGGGTTACCTGGAACGCTACCAAGTCGTAGTTGTGACTTGAAGCTGTAACTTACGGTTTCAAAAGCCTGCCTTGAACACAGCATTAGCCGAAACGGCCGTGCCGATGATATCTGCTTTAATATAAGTCTTAAATAGTTATATCTTCCGACAGCAATCACTTACATAGAGTGTTTGGTCTGAAACACGGGTCTGTCAGTCACTCTGCTCTGCTCTGAGCCGAGGAGAAAACTTTCCTTGTATCCTACAACCTTTATCCAATGAGGAGAGAGAACGGGAGAGCTGGCCAGCTTAATGGGAGGACTGGATGGCAAAAGTGTGACATACCTGTACAGGGCCGGCCCTAAGCAAAATTTTATTTTGGGGCTGCAAATAATATTGATTATTGATTATTTACACATCTACTATGAACTTATTTCATTTTCTAATCTGTGATTACGATTCACCATTTTAGCCTGGCTTGTTTTTTCTTACCCTATCAATGGTTTTTAATCTGAAATGGTACCAAATTCTGGTAAATGTGCAGCCTGGGGCCTAATTAAAGTCTCAAAATAAACCAATAGACAATGCATTAATTGTAAACGCATCATCTGCTTTTATATTTTTGGTTTTAGATAAACTGTAACAACAATGTGAAGTCCAACAACAAGGTGCACTTATGCCTTGGGCCGGCTCTGTACCTGTACAATGTTATGGACAGTTTATGTTTGAAAGGTTAAAAAAAAATAAAATAAAAAAAACTTCATATTTTTATCTTTATTCATCATCTTTTTCTTTTTTTTTTCTTCGGTGTGGGGAAAAATATGGAAATGTGTAAAATATACATTAAAAAAAGTTTTGAAAGCCCTCTTCATATTTTGATTTTATGTTTAATTTCCTCAATATTTTGAGGTTTGCTGGTAAACTGAGGGGAAAAAAACTCATGACATTAAATCAAAATTATATTAAATGCAAAATGGATTCAGCAAAATCTGTAAAACCTTTCAAAATCTCCTATGAAATGTTTTTTTAAATAGCTACTTTTCGTTATTATTTTCATTTTGTTCCTTAATATTTTAATATGTCCCGCTTTTTCACACATACTACAGAGCACCGATAGTGTCTGTTTTGCACTAAAGAAATGTGGCTCACATTAACGTTATTTTATTACTTTTTTTTTTTATCTTAAAAAGTTTAGATACGATACCGGAAATTACGCTGATCGTGAAATGTGAAATGAAGCAGCACTTCCTGTCAATGTTTCAAAATAAAACTAACAGTCCAAGTCTTAGCTCACTTTCCGGCTAAAGATTAATTCCCAATTACTTGATTTCATGCGCATTTTATACAAGTAAACAATTTTGTATTTTAACGATCATCATGCTCACCTAGAGAAGTAACGCTTCCACATTTCGCTAAACCATATGCTTTTACTTTGAAGGGAATACCGCTACTGCACAACATCCGGCGTCATTTCAGCGTAACGCGTCACACTTGACAACATTTGTTACTACTGTACCTGCTGTCGGAGGGGGAAGAAGAAGCGACACATGTAAAAATGGAGGTAAAAATAAAACAATAATAGTAACACATTTAAACAACAGGGAGGAGAAGTGTCATGGCGGACGACTGGAGGTTTTTGCAGCATGACTGTGTGTGTCTGTGTGTGTGTTTGTGTTAGCAGCATTGTTTTGCACACTTGTCATTCAAAGAGAGCAGAGTCCAGTGCAGTGGAAACGGAAGTGAAGGAGAAAAAAAAGCTGTAAATCTCACATTTTTACACCGAGTTGTTGTTGTTGCACGTTAAACTTTATTGTGCCGCTTGTGTAAACATGGATTTAACAAGTCTGTGCAATCAGCACTGTGTGTAACTTATGCACACACACACACACACACACACACACACACACATAGACGGTGGGTATGACTTTGATTGACGACTACCTAATCCAAACGTAAAATATGCAAAAGTGCTGATCAATAACATTGTTTTTATTATGCTAAACTATTATTATTATATTAATAGGTTTGATTCTTGGATATAATACCAGAATAGGAGGATAAAGATAAGATAGAGAATAAAGATAAATATATGAATGAATCAGATACATACACTGCAAAAACTCAGAATCTTTCCAAGAATATTTGTCTTATTTCTTGTCAAAATATCTAATTTCTAGTCAAAACTAATCTCTTTCCACTTACAATAAGGCTCATACTTGTTTTTAGATCATTTTCACATGTTTCAAACGTATTTTCACTTGAAATAATCGAGTGATAGAAAAATCTGCCAGTGAAAGCAGGTTTTTGTGCTTCTAATAAGAAAGAAAAACTTGCTCCATTATCAGATTCTTCTGCTTAAAGCAGAAGTAAGCAGAATGTTTGTGTTAATATAAGTCTTAAATAGTTATATCTTCCGACAGCAATCACTTATATAGAGTGTTTGGTCTGAAACACGGGTCTGTCAGTCACTCTGCTCTGAGCCGAGGAGAAAACTTTCCTTGTATCCTACAACCTTTATCCAATGAGAAGAGAGAACGGCATAAAGGGGCGGTCCTCTCTGTGTGTGTAGCCAAGGGATGCGCGTGAATGTGGTGACGTAGGGACGAGGGCGGTGACTGCTAACTCCATCGGCTGACGAGAAGCTAGCCAAAACCACCGGATCGCTTACTACTGCTTTAATTCAAGTGAAAATATACTTGAAAGAAGTAAAAAAAAAAAAAAAAAAGTGTCAAAGCAAGCTAGTTTTTATGTGATGAGTCTTATTTTAAGTACAATGAGATTTGTTTTGACAAGAAATGACATTTTGACTAAAAATAAGACAAATATTTTTGGTAAGATTTTGAGTTTTTACAGTGTAAATGAGAAAATATGTCCAAATGTGTAAATGCAAATACAACTTTAAAGCTCGCTCTGTCATGTTATTTGTAACGATCAGTCTCTTGGTTTCTGCCCGTCAGCCTCAGAGGAAGCTGATCAACTCGGTGGACGTCTGTGTGGACGAGGCGCTGAGCGGCGTGGCGCGGGCCGGCGGCCTGGTGCTGCTGCAGGGCCACCGGGTGCTGCTGCGCTCAGACCTGGACCGCCTGGACGGGAAAGTGGCGCTGCTGTCGGGAGGGGGGTCCGGACACGAGCCGGCACACGGAGGTACGGGCAGAGTTTATGTCTTATTAAAGGGATAGTTCAACATTTAGTCAGAGCCTCCTCTCACTATAATCCCTATTGTCATAGCAGCAGGTTCGTCACCTTTAATTATTGGTGCATGTTGTTTTGAGATCAGCAGGGCAGAGATGTGAGCTGCTCAGTGAACACAATGGAGGTGAACGGTACAGGTCCCCTGTCCCTCATCAAACTCATCAAATACACAATCCAACAACTCCTCTCCTCTTTCCTCTCACCTCCTCCCATTTCCTCTCTCCTCTCCTCTTTCTCATGACAATAGGGATTATGGCAATGGGACGAATCTCCTTGTTGTTTACAACTACTTCCGGGTAGAAAACCAGCATGAGAACAATAGTGACGGATGAGAGTTTCGCTATATATATCTAATTTTTCATGTTACTATATCACCGTTTAGACTAATCTGATGTTTGTAAAGTCTATAAAACCAATGATTGGACAAACATTACTATTTATGTGTGCACATTTTTGTAATTAGTCATGGTTATCATAGATTAGCTGGGCTAACGGTTAGCTACCTGTTTAACTTTAATAACTCAGTGACTCAATAAACGGTCCATGAAAACATATTTTCTCCAGCGGATATCTGAGTTACAACATGACTGAGCTAACTGGAGTAGTTTCATGTCGTGTCCCACAACGGGAGGGTTTTAACAGCTGACGTCCTGCCGTTAGCTTAGCTACCGCCATTAGCCGTCCCTGTCAGCTGCAGCCACTGATTGCTTTTTAGCAACACAAAAATCACACACAGAAATAGTAATGTTTCTTCAATCATTTCAGATTTGTCTAAACGGTGATAGGGCGTGAAAAATATGATATATAGCCTAGCTAAACTCTCGTTCGTTACTATTGATCTCATTCAAATTACGTGCTGGTTTTCTACCTGGAAGTAGAATGTAAACAACAAGGCGATTCGGTCTATAGGCGGCCAAAATGTTGAACTATCCCTTTAAAACTACAAACACAGAGCGATGTTTTAATCTTCTATGTTTACCTCCTCCCTCCTCCTCTGTGTCTCCAGGTTACGTCGGTGCTGGGATGCTGTCGGCTGCAGTCGCCGGCGGCGTGTTCGCGTCTCCGCCTCCCGCCAGCATCCTGGCCGCCATCATGGCCCTGCACAACGCAGGTTGTATTAATATAAAGACTCATTCAATTTATATATATATTTATATACAGTATATGAATGAATTGATTTGTTTATTTATTTCAAACGTGTCTAAAATAATAATAAAAAAACAAATAAAAAATAAAAGTATCATCAAATAACAGTATACACACAAGTGTAGGAGGAAGTAGCTATACCTTTTTAACTCATCATGGTTTATACATTTTTATACTAATTCAAATATGTATTTACATAAATATTCATATAAATATATAGCCATAAATACTACATCTTTTTGTCTTTTGTGTAGTATATTATACTACATAAATATCATTAAAGCATGTATTTATACATATCCACAGGAGCGTCCGGCGTCCTCCTCATCGTGACGAACTACACCGGCGACCGCCTCAACTTCGGACTGGCCGCGGAGCAGGCCCGTAACCACGGCGTCGCTGTCGACATGGTGATCGTTGCCGAGGACTGCGCCTTCGACCGGCCCAGCAAGGCGGGGAGGAGAGGCCTGTGTGGCACCGTCTTCATTCACAAGGTAAACAACAACAACTACAACAACAAACTACTCTGACCGCGTCCCAGATCACTACATTTCCCATAATGCAACACTCTCTCTCTCAGCTGGCAGGTGCCCTGGCAGAAGGAGGCTCCTCTTTGGACCAGATTGTTGCCAAGGTGACGGAGGTTCTGAAGGGGATTGGTGAGTCTCTGCTCTTCCTTTGTTGTTTACATTCTACTTCCGGGTAGAAAACCAGCACGTAATTTGAATGAGGACAGTAGTAACGAACGAGAGTTTAGCTAAATATATCATGTTTTTCACGCCCTATCACCGTTTAGACAAATCTGAAATGATTGAAGAAACATTACTATTTCTGTGTACAGTGTTTTGTGTTGCTGTGTGTGGTATTTATTCACCATATTTATCCACGGTGTCTAGAACGCATCAATGGCTCAGCTGGCAGGGACAGCAAAGCTAACAGCAGCTAAGCTAACGGCGGCAGCTAAGCTAACGGCGGTAGCTAAGCTAACAGCAGCAGCTAAGCTAACATCAGGATGTCAGCTGTTAAAACCCTCCCGTTGTCGGACATGACATGAAACTAGTCCAGTTAGCTCAGTCATGTTGTAACTAAGATATAAAATATTTTTCCTTGGAGCGTTTATTGAGTCACTGAATTATTGAAGTTAAACAGGTAGCTAGCGGTTAGCCGCGCAAATTTACGATAACCATGACTAATTACAAAAATGTGCACACAGAAATAGTAATGTTTGTCCAATCATTGGTTTTATAAACTTTACAAACATCAGATTAGTCTAAATGGCGATATAGTAACATGAAAAATGAGCGAAACTCCCGTCTGTCACTATTGTTCTCATGCTGGTTTTCTACCCGGAAGTAGTTGAAAAACAACAAGGAGATTTATTCTACTGCTCTGTGTTTAAAGGGATAGTTCCCCTAATAATAATAATAATAATGATACAAAACTATTTGTATTTATTTAAGCTAATACATATTTATTTGTCTTCCAGGGACGCTGGGGGTGAGTCTGTCCCCCTGCAGCGTCCCAGGCTGCCTGCCGTCCTTCGACCTGCCGCCAGGAGACATGGAGCTGGGACTGGGTAAGACCGACGTCACCTGTTGGGGTTAAAGGTCAATTTCCAGTCGTTCAAGTCAAAAAGCCCCAAACAAGTGCACATTTATTCTGAAGCATAAACACACACAAGTATCTATTAATATATGACCAATTATTTGAAATATTCAGGTCATAAATTGTCATCTATTCCAAATGTTTATGTTTATTTTAATCGTTTTTTGTTTTGTTTTGTTTTCAACATTTAAATTCCTACCAATTTAATGTTACGTTAGTTAAATGGACCCGTATCTGAGCATTCACCTTTATTTTGGTGCACATCTGCCGATATGGTTCCGACATAATCTTTTTTTTTTTTAAGTGACCGTATTTAAGAATCTTTGCGATTCATTAATTGTGGTGTTCGATACCACGATTACTTGTGAAAACAAGTAATCGTGACATCCCTAGACAAGTGCAACATACTGTGCATTATTTATTACTTTAAAACGACACCTTTTTATGCTGCTTTTTGATTTGATATGGTGCAACAAACGAAATTTAATTGTCTTTTTATATGCAATGACAATAAATCTATGTATGTATTTATCTATCTATATAGACGGACATACTTTTGAGATGGCCAACATTTCCATGTTAAGAAATTAAATAAATAAAGACATGAAATGTTCCCATCTGTGTGTAATGGATCTATATAATCTATTAGTTTCACTTGTTGAATTGAATTACTGACATAAACAAACGTTTCCATGATATTCTCATTTATTCAGATTCACCTGTATCTGGGAAACATCTCTAAATGTTTACCTGTGTTGTTGCGTCTCCTCTCAGGTATCCATGGTGAACCGGGGATCAAACGGTCGAAGGTGATGCAACAACAACCCACACCCTGTATCTCTATCTGACTCCATTTAGTTAAAAGTTTTTCTTTCTTTTTTTTAATTATTAAATTGAATCTTCACTCAGGTGGCGTCTGCAGACGAGGTGGTGAAAACCATGATCGATCACATGACCAACCCGGACAGCCAATCACATCTGCCGCTGAAATCAGGCACTCATGTTAAATATTTCACTTATATAATGTGTTTTATTAACAGTAGTTATTATTATTTTATTGTCTACAGCCGTTGTTTATTGTTTTATTTACTTTATGTGTGTTTGTGTACAGGAGACAGAGTTGTGGTGTGCGTGAACAACCTCGGAGCTCTGTCCTGTCTGGAGATGGCCGTCGTCACGAGAGCCGCCATCATCTGTCTGGGTAACTACGTGTGTGTGTGTGTGTGTGTGTGTGTCAGTGTTGTTCACTCTTAAAGGACAATTCCAGGTAAATTCAACCTTGGCTCTAGTTTTCTAGTATTTTAGGTCTAAAAGAATGAATCTGCAGATTTGTTTTTTTTTTTTTCAACTCTCTTTATTGATTTTTCTCATTTTGAACATACACACATCAGACACAACAGACATCTTACACATTTACACGTACACGTTTACATAAAAAGGGTCATTTAAATTGTATTAACTTATGTATCTCAAAATGAAAAATAGACAGATGAAGGGGATTAATTTAAAAATAAAAAAAGGAAATAAAAAAGATTATACGTACCCGAATGTATACATTCTTCAAAAGTAAAAAAAAAAAAAAAAGGGGGAGACAAAAACTAAACAGAGACAGGGAAAAATAAATATGTGTATATATATAAAAAATAGAATAAAATTAAATACAAAGTCTTTCCTTCTAGAAGAGCATTTCTATAGCTTGCCCTCAGATTATGTTGTGGTTAAAATAATCAATAAACGGTTGCCAAATACTATAGAACTTTCTTTCCTGATTTTTCAGTGAAAATCTGATTTTCTCCAGCTCTAAATGTCTCATAACATCTGTCATAAGATTTGAATAAGTTGGAGCTGCCTTTTGTTTCCAATTAAATACTTTAAATAAAAAAGTAATATCAACCTTCGTGCCAATCTGCAGATTTTTTAATGAATTTGACCGGACTTGTCCTTTAAAAACCGAACAACGGTATAATAGCCTAAATATCTCTGAAGACTCGAACTAGAGGCGGAATGTCACAGTTGGTCTCCGCGGTTACAGAGAACCGCGGAATGGTGGTCGCCAGGGTGATGTCCGGATCGTTCATGACGTCGTTGGAGATGGCGGGCGTGTCGCTGACCCTGATGGTGGCCGACGACGAGACGCTGAGGCTGTTTGGTGAGCACACGCACACACACACACACACACACACACACATATATACAGTATATGTTAGCCTAGCTTAGCATAAACACTGGAAGCGGAGGGAAACTGTTAGCCTGGTTAGATAAAATTTTTAAAAAAGATTGATTTACCCCCAATTTAATTTCCACTTGATCCGACTCCGTTCCGTTTTATCTCCGTTTGACGCATCAAACCCTCGTGTTCTTGTACAACGAGTGTGTTGTATCGTAAAATATTGCGGTTTTCCACCTCCATGATTAATATTTTTTCATCCATGACGTCCTGTGAGCTTCAGGTTAAATCAACAGCTTTATTTAAAAGAAGTTGACAAGTACAAATAGTATACAGGGAACAGTATACAATGAAAATACAAAGAACATGTGCCAGGGGTGATACAACAAGGTTATACATATTACAAAGGTCTATGGTTTTAATAGCCTTTTCATTTACTGATTTGGTGATTAGCTTAAAATAAAGTTCCATTTCTTTTTGAAAAACATAAAAGCAAGGGGTTTTCTTAGAAAATGTACTTTTATGAATATGAAATTTTGCAAAAAATAAAAACAGATTTACTAAAAAGTAACATTTTCCTTCTTTCTTGGGATAATTAGGGAAACCAAAAACAAAGTAAGTTCCCAAAGTAAAATAAAATCTATTGTAAAAGAGTCAATAGTAAATTTGCTAAGGTCTGCCCATAGTTTTTTCGTGTGAGAGCAAAGCCAGAACAAATGAACAACTGTTTCTGGATGCAAATTACAGAAAGAGCAGTTAATATTAATGTCCTTTTTAAATTTTTGCATATAATGATTAGCTGGATAATATTTATGTATGATTTTGTAAGAAACCTCCTTAACCTTATTTGTGATTAAAAACTTGTTAGGAAGCATCCACAGGTCCCTCTGATTGATTGATTGATTGACGAGTTGTTGCTTGTGCCAGCAGGTGAAACCAATGTTAACCAAGTGATGATTTACAGTCAGAAAGTTATAGATAAGTGTTTTATTTTGAAATTAACCGGACGCTCGGTGCGTTTGAATTCCTGTGTGGTGTGATCTAATCGATGTGGATTGATGCGTGATGGCTCCGTCGTCCGGCAAAAAATAACGGAGCGGAGACGGATTCAGTGGAAATTGGGGGTTAGAGCACACGTGTCAAACTCAAGATTCGGCCAGTGATACAGATTCATCACACTACTCACACTACAAATCCCATAATACACTGCAACATCTACCGTAAAGTCATGACCAAGCAATTGATCGACAACATACATGAACCCTTTTGCTCGAAGTCTCCATTAATGAAAAACAAAGTTATTTTTGTTTTCGTTCATTATATTCTTATTTAATTACATTTTTATTGAGAAGATTTGCAGTACACTGGCTGTTCAAATTCATATTTCTGATTCAAACAATGTCAGTTTTAGTCTGTTCAATACAAGTCAGTACTGTTTGGCCCGTGACATACTTAGGGTTTTACATTTTAGCCCCTTCTGTGATGGAGTTTGACGCCCCCGATTTAGAGGAAACCATTCAATGAAATTGTTAAATTAAGGGTAAAAACAACAGCTGAGTGGTTGATACCAAGCTCAATGCTCAGCTCCTCCAACACACGTAACTCACAAAGTGTTCTTTATACGTCTCAGTTCATTTACAGGTTAAGCAAACAAGATACACAGAGTAAACACAGCAGCTCTGGAGATCTCAATAACGTACGTGCATTTTCTTTAGTTTGGAAAAAGCCAGAAAGTCACTTGTAGCTATAAAGCCAAAGCTCGGCTCCTGTGACGAACACACCGACTGTAAACGGTGCAGATGTTTTATCTTTGTGAACTTTCTGCCTTTCTGACCCAATCAGAGATCAAACTAAATGTCCTCACGAAGCCTAAAACCTCACACGGTCCCCACAAAGATAGGAAAACAAGAAGTCAAGTATCCACACACACACACTTGGTATCATGTATCATTAAGTTAAGTTAGCTGTTAATTTATGGAACAAATTGGAGAATTACTTAAAAACATGCAATACCATAATAATCTTATTTAAAAAAGTACTTAAAAACAGGATGATTGATTTATATAAGTTAGAGTAATGAGTGGTGACACGTGCTATGCTGCTGCTATTTTTGTTTTGTTTTGTTCTGTATGTTTGATTGTCTTTTTCTTTTCTTTTTTTCCTGATTTTTTGAGGAGGAAGGAAGCAGCTTCACTCTTTTCACTCTTTTGTGATTGCTTATTTCTTTTATTAATAAATGACAAATTGTACATTTTAAAATTTTTTAATTAGTTTGAGTTGTAACAGGGTAGGCCAGGGCCGTTGCTAGGAATTCTGGGCCCCCTTAAAGAATACTAAAGTGGGCCCCTCCCCCTAACTTTTCCTTTTTTTTTTTCTTAGACTACGTATGTATTATCGTTTTTTATTTAGCCTTCTTTGTTTTGATGCTAATGCAGCATTACACTGCAAAAACTCAAGTCTTATTTCTAGTCAAAACAAATCTCATTATACTTAAAATAAGACACATCATATTAAAAGTAGCTTGTTTTTAGACACTTTTTACTTCTTTCAAGCATATCTTCACTTGGAATAAGTAGAAAAAATCTGATAGTGGAGCAAGTTTTTCTTGTTCTTGTTTACTCTGATCGATGTTATTTTTATTTATTTATTTTTTCTCTCTGGTTTGTCACTTCTCTTTTAATGACATGTATTGACCGAAATAAACGAAATGAAATGAAGTAACATGTGAAACGACCTTTTAAACCTCATCAGATGCTCGGACCGGCGCCCCCGCCTGGCCCAACCTCAGCAGCGCGAGCGTGAGCGGCCGCAGCTACGTCACTCAGCCTCCGGCCCTGGGCACGCGACCGCAGGACGACGAGCACGCCGAAGGTGAGTGAGTAAACAATCCCTCCGATATGATTCTTCTCATTTTTTCCCTCATTTTGTACTCTTTGTTTGTCTGTTTGTTCTTTTTTTTTTTTTTTGTCTTTGTATTTATTGATGTTGTTTGTTGAAGTTTTAATATATTACACGGGCACTTTGTTTTAATTTATGTCACATTTGAACTTTCATACACTTTTTCAATTACTACATGTGCACATGTAATTAGTAGTTTCTTTCATACGTATATATATAGTATATATATTAGGGGTGGGAGAAAAAATCGATTCACATAAATGTCGCGATATCTTTTTTGACAATTTTTAAATCGATTTTTTTTTTTTATTCTTTTTTTTTTTAATTTTTTTTAATATTGTGCAATGTGCATTTGTTCGCCTTTTTTACATACAGAGAGTACAGGTTTTGAAAAGGGTTTACGTTCACTTTATAATGGAGTATGTTAATTTATAGGCTCCTACAGTATTTGTGTGCAGATAAATGTTAAAAATGTAGACTAAAAATCGAGAGAATCGGCAATATCGTAGAATCGCAATTTAAATCGAATCGCCATCCAAAAAATCGTAGAAGAATCGAATCGGGAGAAAAGCATATCGTCCCAGCCCTAATATATATATATAGGATGATGGTGTATACTATGTAATGTGAGTGTGGGAATGTACAAAACATTGTGTGTATTTTTATTTTTTATGGACTACATTTAGAAATTTAGCTTTG
This sequence comes from Trachurus japonicus, assembly GCF_045865225.1. Classification (NCBI taxonomy): domain Eukaryota; kingdom Metazoa; phylum Chordata; class Actinopteri; order Carangiformes; family Carangidae; genus Trachurus; species Trachurus japonicus. The sequence continues at coordinate 8,773,720 of NC_140924.1, forward strand.
CACTAAATCTGTTACACCCATCTTTTAGTTTTTTCTTTTTTTTAAATGATTAATGACAGTGCACGTTGTCCCTAAATGAAATGAAATCAAATGGTTACACACATTTAATCGTTATACAGTATATAATACGAACAACATTGCGCCCCAGAATTTTCCCTTTTCTATAATGTAAATGTTGTGAATTAAAATTGAACTTATATTATACATTTGTTTTGTTTATTGTTTATTGTTTTTGTTTGTATGTGTGCGTAGGTCCGCTGAGTCCTGTGATGCGCAGGGCGTTAGACAGAGTTTGCTCCACGCTGTTGGATAAACAGGAGGAGCTGAACGCCCTGGACCGAGCTGCTGGGGACGGAGACTGTGGAAACACTCACGCTCAGGCTGCTCGAGGTGGGAGACACGGCGCTTAACGAGCGTTTAATTATCTAATTGTGTGTTTATTTGTCAGTAAAATGTTGTGATGATGTTCCTCCAGCTGTGCAGGAGTGGCTCCAGCATCACGTGGTCCCCGGTTGCCCCGGGAGACTCCTGTCCGTGATGGCCGGCCTGGTGCAGGAGAAGATGGGGGGGTCGTCAGGGGCGGTGGGTTTCTGTATCTGATGTTAGAGATTAAATGTTTTTCACATGTAAACACACAGTGACAAACTTCACGTGCGTTTCAGCTGTACAGCCTGTTCTTGACGGCCGCGGCCGGTCATGTGACCGAGGGGCGGAGCAACGCCGCAGCCTGGGCCAGTGCAGTGCATGCTGGGACACAGGCGATGAGGAGGTGTGGGGACGCAATCTAAAATAAATTATTTATTTAGGCACATAATTGCTCAAATAAGTTTAAAATTATGGATTAAATTAAGTTTTTAAAAAAATGTTTTTTACATTTCCCATGAAATCTAATGTAAAAAAAAAAAACAGCAGCAATTTATTTAATTCACAGATTTTAGTTCAAATATTGAATAAATATTAATCTTAATGCCTAATTGACTCTTTTCGGATATGGTGGAGCTGACTGTTTTGGCACAAAATTGATCTAATAAGTTTTAAATTATGGATTAAGTTAACAATTATTTGCTGTTTTTTATATATTTTTTAATTTTCCAATGAAATCTAATGTAAAAAAAAAAATTTATATAACGTTTTTCACACAGCAGCCATTTATTTAATTCATTGATTTTAGCTTAAATATTGAATAAATAAAAAGTATATAGCCTATGACCCTAACTGCCGATATGGTGGAGCTGGCTGTTTAGGCACAAAATTGATAAATATGTTTAAAATTATGGATTAAGTTTTCAAATATTTGCTGTTTTTTATATATAGTTTAAATTTCCCATTAAATCTAATGTAAAAAAAATGTATATAACATTTTTCACACAGCAGCAATTTATTTAATTCACTGATTTTAGTTTAAATATTGAATAAATAAAAAGTATATATGAAGCTAAATGCCTAATTGACTCTTTTCAGATATGGTGGAGCTGTTTTGGCACAAAATTGATCAAATATGTTTAAAATTATGGATTAAGTTGACAAATATTTGCTGTTTTTTTTTTTATTTCCCATGAAATCTAACTTAAATAATTAATATAACATTTTTCACACATCAACAATTTGTGTAATTCACAGATTTTAGCTCAAATATTGAATGAATAAAAAGTATTATGTCAATCTAACTGCCTAAACAACTGTTTTCAGATACGGTGGCGCTGATCCTGGAGACAGAACCATGGTGAGAGATTTAACTTTATTAGACTTTTATCATAAACTATAAAGTTATTTTAATAATATTAATATTGATATATTTAATATTGTTCTCTTCCTCTGTAGTTGGACGCTCTGTGTCCAGCTGTGGACGAGCTGATGAAGCTGACCACGGCGCCCCCTGGTGGAGAGATGCTGGTGCTGCAGGCGGCCGTACAGGTGTGTGTGTGTGTGTGTGTGTGTGTGTGTGCTGTAGGCTTTAAAGGAATAGTTCACCCAAAATTCAAATTTCACTCATTATCTCCTCCCCCTCATGTGGACTAAGGGCTGGGAGAAGTTTCAGAGTCCTCCGTGGCTTCTCTGAGTTACAGGGGGTCTCGGCGTAGCAGTGCATGTCCATATAACGGTTGCAAATGGATACCAACTGTCTTCGTAACAAAAAGACACACCAAAAAACATCCAAATACCTCCATGCTGCTCCTCTTCCCAGTTCATCCAAATTTGACGAACCGGGAAGAGGAGCTTCAAGAAGCTTCCGCTACAAACAAGCTTGAAATATAGACCTATTTAATTTTTTTCTGAACAATTTCACATTTCGGGGCTTTAATACAAGACGGACATTACATACGAGCAGCATGGAGGTATTTGGATGTTTTCTGGTGTGTCTTTTTGTTACGAAGACAGTTGGTATCCATTTGCAACCGTTATATGGACATGCACTGCTACGCCGAGACCCCCTGTAACTCAGAGAAGCCACGGAGGACTCTGAAACTTCTCCCGGCCCCCCTGAAATTTCAATTTTGGGTGAACTATCCCTTTAACAGGAAGGCTGTTTGTGTGTTACTGAGCCACGACCTTTTCTTCTCTAAACCAGTTTCCCCTCTCTCTCTCTCTCTCTCTCTTTTTTTTAAACTTTTTTAGAAAGCGGCCTCGGGGGCGGAGGCGACCCGTGACCTCACAGCGAGGGCGGGCCGAGCCAGCTACATCGCAGCCGAGAGGGTCACGCTGCCCGACCCCGGCGCCGTGGCGGTGGCGGCCATCTTGAGAGCCGTGCTGGAGTCACTGGAGGAGCAGAAGTAACATTAGTGTCAATCAGCAGGACTAATCAAATCACCGCAGCACCTTTAGTAATTTGCACAAAAAGAAAAGAAATTATGTAATTAAATTTTCACTGTGATGTTGGACTGAACAGAAACTGGAAAAAAAAAATCATTCCTCTTAACTACACATGTAAAACAAGGGAACAAGAATTACACTGTGGTTCAAGCTACAGAAATAAAAGACAGAGAGAGAAAACTAGATGTACGATCAGAAACACAGATTTCCTCCATAGAAGCTCCAGTGAAAACACTATTGCACGTTTCCCATGATGCATCTTCATCCGCTCTGCCGTGTAAACCGACTCGTACCGGCTCTTCCTAAACCTTGTTGGAATGTAAAATATCTTAAATTTAATTATGGGAAACAATTGAAAAAACTCTGCTGTGTCTCAATTCAAATACTTACATGAGTACAGCTGTCATGCTGTCATGTAGTATACTATGTACACTATGTACTGATTTTGACGGTTAGTGTTGTCTTCAATCAAATACTGTCGTTGTGCACTTACTGGAACGACCGCAACGGTTGCCAATGTTTTCTTTTTTTTGGCCTCTATTATCGCCCGTCAACTCATCTATCGGCTTGTATTATTTCAATTAGTGGTAATGAACGCCTTGTTCATCCTGCACATTCACCACGCTATGAGATAACAACAGAGCGTTACCAGACAGAGTTGTTTTAGAGGGAAATTCATGCAAAACTCCTGATGCGCGTTCCCGTCAGGGGGCAATTTTTTCATCAACAGTCTCTGTATTTCCCTCTAAAACAACTCTGTCTGGTAACGTTGTGTTATTATCTCATAGCGTGGTGAATGTGCAGGTCACAACTTGTTCACCAGAGCGTTTTGGAGTTGTTGGATTGTGTATAGAGGGTATGCGTTTACGTCACGTTGCCCTCGGCAACGCCCCGTTCGATCGGACTGAGTGGCAAAACAAGCGTCCCTCAACATGCTGGCGGATAGCGGTGGACTCATAAACTGGATAAAATATCGTATATCAAAACAAATTGATGTCAAAAGGAATCGACAACCAGCTCCACAAAACCGTCTGCTCCACTGACACTGACCATCCTGTAACCATAGTAACACTGTCGTCCTGACAGTGACTCCCGACACTAAAACACAAGCTGCTTTTATTCTGAATAACTCTAACAAGTCAAACTGTAGGATGTATTAGAGGACTAATTTATCTGTCTAAACATCAGAACTACGACACCTGAAACTGTAAACACAGCTGATCGATCGAAAAAAATGACCGCTCCAGTGAATTTACTTTCCGTCATTGAGAACAGGTTCTTGAATGTAACTCGGTCAAAGTGAGACGTATCCTCTAGACTTCTAGCAGCTCTGTTAGGTCATGCTGCTGCTTTACATGCTAGACAAAGCTAGACATGTCAGACTTGTATGGGCTCGGAGAAAATCGCTTCGTTACTGTGTCGTTTTTAAACTTTGGCGGCTCTGCCACTCGTCTTTTTGCCACTCAGTGGACGTTCCACAGCCATTTCCGAGTACCGTGACGTCATGTGCATACCCTCTATTTGATGAGTTTGATGAGTGAAACCAAGAAATCCCACTAGCCTCCGTAGTGTAGCTCTGAGCAGCTCACGGCTCTGCTCCGCCGTTCTAAAAACACCTTGCACCGACAATTAAAGGTAACGAACCTACTGCTATGACTATAGGGATTATGGCAATGGGCCAGTTTGCCAAAATGTTGGACTATCCCTTTAAGATAGGACAAATTAGCAATGTAGATACAAACAGTGTAGCTTACCAAGCTAGCATAACGACCAAAACGTATTACATTTGTTTAGTTGTGACAGATTAGCGATACAGAACTTAATGAGTATCATCATGTCAGATGTTTTCTGTATTTTTTTTTTTAACTCTTTCTTAACTTTTTACCAACTAAAAACGCAGACATTAGCAGCAAGCTAACATTAGCTTTGTAAGTTGATTTATAGCCACAACGGGTCGATACCAGTTGTGATTATTGAGCAACAACTACACTACTTTCTAAATATAAATAAGGACTAATTAATGAGGTTCAACCTGTTGTAGTTTAATCTTGAGTGAGTTTCCACTTAGTAAACAGTGTTAGTGCTAAGCTAAAGTTAGCAACGTAGCTCCAGAGCCAGATCTCCTGTATGCAATGAAACAGTATTATTAATTCTCACTAATAAATTAATTATTTTTATTAAGCATGTGTCTGTGTGTGTTTTTAAATGGGGATTTTTTTGTGTGTCTGTTTGTGTGTCTCTTTGTGATTGAAAACATCTGTATCTGTAACACTTTCAACGCGCCCTCTCTTCCTTTTAGCTTTCATTTCTCTCTCTCTGTCGCTCAACAACCTACTTCCTGACATGCCAGTCACACACATACACACTCAGCGTTTCTTGTTAGACTTTGAACACGCCCACACACACACACACACACACACATGCATTAAAAGACTCTACCACGACAAGACACGCTTCCAGTTTCAGTAATAACCACCGTCTTCAGACCTCGGCAAAGGTAAATCTCTCTGTGTTGTTTGTTGTCGTGTTGTGTTTGTGTCTTTCTTTGAGTAACTAAGTGTTGTCTTATCAGTATATCAGACCCACAGAGTGTGTTAGTGTGTGAGTCACCTGGTTTTTTGGAAACAACCCGTTTACAAATGTGACTTTCATTCGCATTTTCGTCCACTTATTAAAACTCGTAGGCTACTTTCCGTGAACCTGACATGTTTTAATGGTTAATTTGATATTTGACAAACTCTAAACTGTTCAGTAAACATCAGCAGCAGCAGCAACAGAGTCTGAAGTCCAAACACATTCATCATGTGGCTGTGATGTGGTGAACGACACCTGCTGCTGTTATGGAAAAATTAATTACAAAAAACACATCATGGAACTTTTAACAAGAAAGAAGTCAAATACCAACCATAATGAAGCAGATGCAGCTGCAGTAGGCTATTGGTCAGAATAGATGATGAATTGTAGTGTAACTGTGATATTTTAGTGGCTGACTGACTCTTACACCTGCACTAAAACAGGTTATTATAGGTTACCTAGGCTACTAAACACCAATGTAGGCCACTGTACTGTTAGCCTCATTAGCTTAGCTTCATTTAGCACAAACACATGAATGAGGTCAATCTAACTCAACCTGTATGAAATCTTGAATGTCCAAACAACTAATCGCGGTTTTTATGGCCTGTTGTGTTGTGGGTAGGAAATCTCTCTGTATCGTGTCGTGTTGTGTTGTGTTAGTGTGTGTTTCTTTAAGTAACAAAGTGTCTTATCATCAGCATATATCAAACCCACAGAATGTGTGAGTGTGACATTTTGCTTACAACATCCACTTTCAAAATTAGAAGGCTACTTTCCATAGACCTGACATGTTTTAATGGCTCATTTGTTCATTTGACATCTGGAGAAAGATGTTCAGTAGTCAGACTGGGCTACTTTATGGTCTGGACAGGTTGCCTGCAAACAAACATGGCCTCCCAGAAAACCATGGCTAATAACTAAGAGGAACTCTGCTACATTTGTACCTTAATGAACCAGCTCCAGAGTCCTAGTTCTGGTTAAATAAATGACTTGTAACTAGTTCCAGGGAGAATGGAAGCTCTCTGCCTTCCACCTAGCGTCTCTTGGCTGAAAACCAACACAAACGTACAAACATAACGCGCCCCGTAACCCGTAATCTCTTGTTTATGACAGATAAGACTACACAGGTATAATACACATGGTAACATGGTAGATGATAAATAACGTTATCGACTACCGCTCCATGGATTGATTTCTCAACGGCTTTGTTGTCAACAAATGCACATGGAGGTCTGAATTCAGTTGTGTTTTTGATTATTTTTGCTAAGATAACTATGACATTCGAAATAAGGCTTCAGTTTTTACTATCTAGATGTGAGGAGGAAACTTTAATCACTGAATAACTCACTTGTTATTTTCCTTTTTAACAAATCGATGAACTTAGTGAGGGGACAAATTCCCAGGAACAGGTTTCCTCAATGACAACACAAAGAAAAAATGCTTGAGCAGCCACATTTACTGGAACATGAAGGCATGAGGAAGACACACAGGTTTGGCCATTAGCTTCCCGCCGTTAGGTTGATTTCTTAAAGCTACAACGACTTTATCAAATAAAGTTTAGCTGTGCATACAAATAGACTTACCACACAATAAACATTCATCTTACAATATGTTTTATAGGTAAAATCATAAATCCGGTGCATTGTCACAGAGATTTTATTGATATACATTCACATTTATACAAAACAAAGCATAATGATTGACTGTGAAAGTCTGAATGGGATTGTAAATATTATACAAAGTGAAATAACAGAATTTAGTTTCATGTCTTTTTTTGCAGTTTGCAGCGTTTGTAGCATTTTGACAAGACAACACATTAATTTTGACCGTTTTGCTTAATTTTGCTGTAGATTAAAAAACAAATTGTTCAGTGCATATCAAAAATGACTAAAAAATAATATACTAATATACTTTAAAGAGCAAAATTAAGAACTATAAACTCAGTCAGCAGAAGGATGGAGGCTGATCTGAGTTTTCTGAGTTTGAGCCTCCATGTTGTCGACCATGTGACCCGACATCTGTGCCAGCTGATTGTCACGGAAAATGAAAAATACTGAAAATATGATGAATAACGTGAGACTCTGAGATGGTTTTAAAACATTTTCCTGTATTTTTTTTTGCTTGCTTCTGTTACATTAGCGCTGCTGCGTCTTTAGCTTCATGTGGGTCGATCGGTCGTGAAAACACAAAAACACGACACCACTCATCTGGTTCAACCCATTCTAGTTCCAACCTCTTTAATTTCCTCTCGCAGTTGTTCAAACAGGAAACGCCTGCTTCTCACGGTTTTACTCAGAAGACACCTGTTAACTAGAAAAATAAAACCAAATCAAGGGCCGCAGGTTGCCACAGTGACGATGCATCCACGGTGCCAGGAAGCTGATATGCTTTGCTGAGCTCTTTCATGTCTTCATACATAATACATTCACATTTCTGTTTTTTTGTGTGTGTGTGCATCCATTAGATCCAATCTTCATTGTTAATAATATATATTAATATATATAATTTATTATTTATTCTTAAATTGTTTGTCTCAGATGGAGTTTGCCTGCAGTCATGTTGTGTGTAACTGGGGCTCTGATGGAGCAGGTGAGCGCATTCAAATTCATACAAATATTAATTTTAGAAATTGGAAATTTGGCAGAAAGTTTGGGGCTTTTACTCTCAATACTACTATTTAATATCTATGTATTTTATTTTGTTAGTTCTGTTTTGTTGCTTAATTGTAATGCTAATGCTTTTATTTTGAAAGAATTAGTGTCGCAAAGTGTTAATTCCTCCTCACTGATGTAAATACATACAATCTAATCATCTAATCAACCAAATCAGTCAATTATTGGTTAATCAGACATTACACACCACAATCATGTTACTTTTATTTCAAAATAAGAGCGTTTTTAACAGGGTGACATCACTTCATCTTGGATTCAATGATTGAAATAAAGAAAAACAGACATTTTAAGTTCAAGTTTTAACCAGATAATAAACAAACAACCAAAAATGATCAAATCTGATTATTTCTTCTTTTGTGTTTTAGCATCAAACGCAGGTTTTCATGAAGTAACTCTATCAAAGTCCACAAGTGTTTCTCCAGTTGTGAATGAGTACGACAATATAGGTAATTATCCTTTTCTCTCTCTCACACACACACACACTCACATAAAGGTCAATGTATCTGTGTAACGGCTGTTTTTCAGTTTGGAGACTTCTCTCTCTCTATCCTCAAGAGTCCCACACTGAAACAACAGGAAAACATATAAGGCGGTAACATGTGTGTGTGTGTGTGTGTGTGTGTGGGCATGCTTGCAAATGCAGCAGACAGAGTGAAGGAGATGTTAAGATAGCACGTCGACAACAAGGGGAAGTCCAGACGCTTTAATTAGACAAAAGGAAACATAATGTCGTTAAATTAACACAGAAAGAGAAAGTGACATTTTACAGACGGTCCCTGAAAGCCTCAGTCACATAATGGTAGATATACTGCAATGTACAGACATGGAAAATGGCTCTAATGCTACAGTAAAGGGACGTGCAACATTTTCGATCATCGCGCAGTCGTTGTGCAGCTTTTTCTTTTCTTTCTTTTTTTAGTGTGTAGCAGTTTCTTCAGCTAATTTAGCATTGCTTTAGCAATAGTGTTCAGCTGCTTTCAGCATTCACACACATTTTTTGCAGGAAATGCTTTCTTTTTCTATGTTTTTTTTTTTTTACTGTTCTTGTTGGGTTTTGTTCCCGGCAGTACAGACGCTTTCTAATAAAGATAATAAATCGTCACGTAATTGCGTGATCACATATTTATCAATTTTTTTTAATACTTCTACTCTCAGATGTCTTTTACTGACTTATTCTCTCTTTTTTCGGCCGTGAAGATCCTTTTTTTTAATAACGCTGGGTTTTTAAAATGCTGCTTATTTCGTAGCTTTCTCTTGGCGTCACGTCCCACTCTGAGTTTGACCAATCAGCACAGAGTAGGATCTCAAGCCCCACCCGGGAGTTTTTTGGGGCCGAAATGAGTCCTTGCCTCGGGGTAGGTAAATTTCCCCAAAGTTTCTGCAGTGAAAACGCGCCTATTGTCAGATACTACAATTTACAGATGTCCACTGAATGCCTCACATGCAAATTATTGACAGACGGTATAATTTACAGATGTCCATTGAAAACCACATAATGCAGACTGTGGGTACATGCTACAATTTTTAAGATCCACTGAATGTCTCACATGCAGAATATAGATTTCAGACGTGCAGTAAACGCCTCAAATGAAGAATATAGGTAGATGCTACGTTTTACATGAGTCCCCTGAACACCACACATGCACACCATATAGGACAAATCGCCTTGTTGTTTACAACTACTTCCGGGTAGAAAACCAGCATTCTAACAATAGTGACGGACGAGAGTTTCGCTGTATTTATATATCTACTTTTTCATGTCACTATATCGCCGTTTAGACTAATCTGATGTTTGTAAAGTTTATAAAACCAATGATTGGACAAACATTACTATTTACGTGTGCACATTTTTGTAATTAGTCATGGTTATCATAGATTAGCTGGGCTAACGGTTAGCTACCTGTTTAACTTTAATAACTCAGTGACTCAATAAACGGTCCATGAAAAAATATTTTCTCCAGCGGATATCTGAGTTCCAACATGACTGAGCTAACTGGAGTAGTTTCATGTCGTGTCCCACAACGGGAGGGTTTTAACAGCTGACGTCCTGATGTTAGCTTAGCTACCGCCATTAGCTACCGTTAGCTTAGCTACCGTTAGCTGTCCCTGTCAGCTGAGCCACTGATGCTTTCTAGACACCGTGATTCCCCCAAACTGAATAAATACAACACATAGCAACACGAAACACACACACAGAAATAGTAATGTTTCTTCAATCATTTCAGATTTGTCTAAACGGTGATAGGGCGTGAAAAATATGATATATAGCTAAACTCTCGTTCGTTACTATTGATCTCATTCAAATTATGTGCTGGTTTTCTACCCGGAAGTAGAATGTAAACAACAAGGCGATTCGGTCTATAGTAAACATCTGTAAATTGTAGCATCTGACATGGCAGACTACAGGCAGATGCTGCAATTTACAGACGTGCAGTGAACGCCTCACATGCAGAATGAAGGTAGAACATGACTTCACGTGTGTCGATATGTCGACGATCCACTTTAATTTCTTGAAGGTCGTCTGTGGCTCTTCTCTCTCTCCAGGTGTGGCTCCGCCCCCGCTGCCTCCGCGCCGCCTCAAGAAGCCGTGGTCGCTCCCCGTCCCTCACCCCTCCTCCCTCTCCTTCCCCTCCGTCCCTCACCCCTCCTTCCCCTCCTCGCTGCCCCCGGTCGCCCCTCGCTCGCTCCCCCCGCCCGTCCCACCTAGAAGTGAGTTTTGTTCCCGTCTCCTCCTTTCTTTCTTTCTTTCCTTCTTTCTTTTGTTCTTTCTTTCTTTCTTTCTTTCTTTCGTTCTTTCTTTCTGTCTTTCGTTCGTTCGTTCTTTCTGTCTTTCGTTCTTTCTTCTTTCTTTCTTTCTTTCTTTTGTTCTTTCATTCTTTCTTTCTTTCTTCCTTCTTTCCTTCTTTCTTTCTTTCTTTCATTCGTTCTTTCTTTCCTTCTTTCTTTCTTTCTTTCTTTCTTTCTTTCTTTCTTTCTTTCTTTCCTTCTCTCTTTCTTTCTTTTTTCTTTCTTTCTTTCATTCATTCCTTCTTTCTTTCCTTTTTTCTTTCTTTCTTTCTGTCTTTAGTTCTTTCTTTCCTTCTTTCTTTTGTCCGTTCTTTCTTTCCTTCTTTCTTTCTGTCTTTCCTTCTTTCTTTCCTTTTTCTTTCTTTCAATCGTTCATTCTTTCTTTCTTTCCGTCTCTTTGCACTAACTCATAGTCACGTTTTTCTTTTCTTCGTTCATGTTTGATCAGCTGACAAGCCTGACGGAGGAGGAGGAGGAGGAGGGGGAAGAGGGGGCGGAGTCAAAGCCAACATCAACGTCGTCTCCCTCAGCGTCGGGAAACTGGTCAACATCAGCCAAGCCGCGGGCATGGAGGCCTTTCAGCGCCCGGTGCATTGTGGGAAATGTAGTGCCGCCTTGTCCTGCCTGAGCTTTCTGCAGAAGAACGTGAGTCTCCACTTTTACATCACCACCAATGACTCGCACGGAGAGCGATGAGGCTGTGACTCGCATTGGTCCAATGGAAGCGCCTCCTGATGGAGGAATAACCCACGTTAATAACATCATTGAGGACCTTTTACAGATAAACATTAACACATTGGCGAGTAAAAAAAACACACACAAAAAAACAGTTGTCTACATTAAAGCAGAAGTAAGCGATCCGGTCGTTTTTGCTAATGCTGCGTTCCAGGCAGGATTTTGAAACAGTAAATTACAGCTTCAAGTCACGACTTACGACTTTGTAGCGTTCCAGGCAACCCACTCGTGTTTCTCCGACCTGTTTTACCGGTGAAAGTCACTATAACGGCCACTCGTAACTTCCGACCCGTGAACTCGTACCAGATCGAACTGGTACCACTTCACAGGTCGGAAAAACACGAGTTACGAGTTGCCCTGAACGCACCATAACGTCTTGTCAGCCGATGGAGTTAGCAGCCCCCGCCCTAATTGGTCCTCGTCCCTACGTCACCACATTCACACGCATCCCTTGGCTGCACACACAGAGAGGACTGCCCCTTTATGCCGTTCTCTCTCCTCATTGGATAAAACTTGTAGGATACGAGAAAAGTTTTCTCCTCGGCTCAGAGCAGAGCAGAGTGACTGACAGACCCGTGTTTCGGTCCAAACACTCTGTGTAAGTGATTGCTGTCGGAAGATATAACTATTTAAGACTTATATTAACACAAAAATATCGCTTACTTCTGCTTTAACACATAGGCGAGTAAAAAAAACACACAAAAAAAACAGTTGTCTACCTTAATGTTTCAATCTACATTTTGTAATAAACAAATTATAAGTATAATTTGATATGACCAAGACACCTAAAAACAAAAACACGGCCGTTTTCATCAATTTACAAGCAAGGGGGCAACACACAATGGAGTGAATGAGTTTTCTGGGCGCTTTTGCAATACCCATATCCTGCCACTCGGGGCGCAAAACCCTTATTACCACAGGAGTCAATGGAGGTGTCGTTACTCTCTTTTCCAGTGCTCTAGCTGTGACCTACTAACTAAACACACAACAACACACAACAACAACCACACACTGTCTCCCGCGGTTACAGGTGTGGGTGTGTGAGTTCTGTGGGCGTGAGAACAGCGTGAGCGACGGCGCGCAGCGAGTGTGTGTCGGCCGGCGTCCCGGTGTGAGCAGCGACGACCTCTACCTGCCCAACGTCAGCGACGACGACTACCAGAACCTGGAGGACACGCTGGTCGTCTTCTGTGTCGACATCTCAGGCAGCATGACCGTCACCACAGAGGTGTGTGTGTGTGTGTGTGTGTGTGTGTGTGTGTGTTTATACCAAAAGTACAGATACAAATGTATTTTATGGGTCCAATTGTTCAAAAGTAATCTGAATGGATTTTGGATCAAATCTGGAGTTATTGAAAAACCAAAAAAACGGATTCTGAGATCGTATTAGATCACGTAATCCAATCTTGGTTTTAATCTGGATCAAACCTTATATTTGCATTGTTCAAAATGTTTTAGAAGAATTGGATAATCGTGATTTGATCCAGAAAGTCAGGATTTTTGGAGGATTCAGGGTGGATTTTAGGAAACAAAAAAAGAAATTTAAATTCAATTCAATTAAAGGGACAACGAGGAGTTTCTATTTGGTTATAAAAAAGTCTCACGTTAATGTGGATGAATCTACGCTACCCACACTTGTTAATGGGCCCATTTTCAATAAATATATCATTTTGTCTCTATGGTTATTTTGTTATTATTAGTGGTGGTGGAAACTGGTCGAGCCGACCAGCGTTTCTTTACTTTCGGTTTTGCGGCGAGTCATGAGAATAACGCCGCCGAATCGCCGTTTATGGTCGGAACTACGACGGTATGTGATCGTCTTCCAACCTCTGACTTTAATTCTTGATGAATGAAAACATGAGTCTGTCTTGCGCCGGTCAAAGAAATGTACGGTGCGCGCAGAGGCTCATAAATGTAGTGTGAAAACGCTTCGCTTTTCCAAAACTCCTCGTTGTCCCTTTAAATTTGCATTGTTCAAAATGTATTTTAAGAATCATGATTTGATCCAGAAAGTCAGGATTTTTGGAGGATTCAGAGTGTATTTTAGGAAACAAAATCTAAATTAAATTCAAACTTGTCAAATAAACAACATCTATAATGTAGTATATATGCATTTATTTATTGATATTTTGCACCTGATTTTTAAACCATTACAGTAATTGAAGTACATAAAGTATTTTATGGGTCCAATTGTTCAAAAGTAATCATCTGAATGGATTTTGGATCATGGATTGGATCTGGAAATCTGGAAAATTAGTTGGTCAAAAACTAAATTGTTATTATTATTATGATTTGATCTAATCCAATGTGATCCAATCTTGGTTTTAATCTGGATCAAATCTTAAATTTGCATTGTTCAAAATGTATTTTAAGAATCATGATTTGATCCAGAAAGTCAGGATTTTTGGAGGATTCAGAGTGGATTTTAGGAAACAAAAACAAGTAATCTAAATTAAATTCAAACTTGTCAAATAAACAACATCTATAATGTAGTATATATACATTTATTTATTGATATTTTGCACCCGATTTTTAAACCATTACAGTAATTTAAGTACATAAAGTTAACTTTTTATTATTCTACAAATGAAGAACTTTTCCCAACTACTGGATATTTGAAATTTAAAATACATGGAAAAATATTCACAATGTGTTTGACAAATGTATATTTACTTTTTATTTCAAATTAATCCACTTGCTGCTGTTGTACCTGTTGTTTACAGACCTATCATCCTTCAGTGTGATACACAGTCACATTTAGAGAACTCGTTAGTAATTGGTTGGTAATCTTGAAAGGTTTGTATCTGGATCAACTCTGCTTTGAACAACTGAGATAAAAGTGGATGGCAAAAATTTCAATTTCAAATTTCAAAGATACAGATCATTTTGATCCAGATTAAACCTTTTGAACAACTGGGCCATGGTGGCTCTTCTGAAACCTCGTCGCACCACAAAATCAAAAGCATACGACACAACACAACAGAAATGGGGACACAACTCAGGCACACTTGCAACTCAAAGCAAAGTGAGTTTTTGAACTTTTGAAGACAAAACACACGTAGCGATAGCGAAACATGCCACATTTAACAATTTGTTATAATATACTGTAGGTATTATAGTTCAGTTTTATACTGTTTTATTTTGCATGGACAGAAAAATGGGTCGTTAGCATTAGCATTAATTAGCCACCTCCGAAATGATCCTGCCTTTAATTTAATTTAATTGTATTTTATTTATTTATTTTTGTCCCATTTTATTCTTATTTATTTATTTATTTATTCATTTAATTTACTCCATTAGTCTGATGTCTGATGTCACTGTCCATTTGCTTTTTTATTTAATTTTTTTGTCTGTTCGAGGGGATATGGGAGAAAATGTTTGTACATTTAATGTTGAGTTTGAAATACATTTTAAATTTCAATAAAAAATATTGTTAAAAAAAAAAATAGCCACCTCCAGGGACAGGAAATGTCACTTTAACACTGCAAAGTTTGAGTAGAAGTGAAATTAAACTGTAGATGTCTCTATGAAACTGGAACCATGAATAATCACGTGTAAAGAAACATCTCGTATTTCCTCAGGTGACCTCCAGCAGTGGGTTTCCAGCTCACGTGTCCAGACTGGAGGTGAGATGTTGATTTAAAGGGATAGTTCACCCAAGATTGAAATTTCACTCATTATCTCCTCCCCCTCATGTGGACTAAGGGCTGGGAGAAGTTTCAGAGTCCTCCGTGGCTCCTCTGAGTTACAGGGGGTCTCGGCGTAGCAGTGCATGTCCATATAACGGTTGCAAATGGATACCAACTGTCTTCGTAACAAAAAGACACACCAAAAAACATCCAAATACATCCATGATGCTCGTATGTAATGTCCGTCTTGTATTGAAGCCCCGAAATGCGAAATTGTCCCGAAAAAAATTAAATAAGTCTATTTTTCAAGCTTGTTTTGTAGTGGAAGCTTCTCAAAGCTCCTCTTCCCGGTTCGTCAAATTTGGACGAACCAGGGTCCGTTCTCTTCCCAGTTCGTCCAGATATGACGAACCGGGAAGACGGAGACAGTTTGTATCCATTTGCAACCGTTATATGGACATGCACTGCTACGCCGAGACCCCCTGTAACTCAGAGAAGCCACGGAGGACTCTGAAACTTCTCCCAGCCCTTAGTCCACATGAGGGGGAGTAGATAATGAGTGCAATTTCAATTTTGGGTGAACTATCCCTTTAATTCTTCGTAGTTACTGAATAAATTCACATCTGTGTGAGTGTTTTTTTTTTGTTTATTTTGTTTTTTTAGTTGACTGGATGTGTTGGTATTCATTCATGTATTCATTCCACAGGGTATCCAGGACGCCCTGCAGAGGGCGCTGTCGTCCATGCTGCAGCACTCCCCCCGCAGGAGAGTGGCTCTGGTCACGTTCAGTGATGAGGTACAATCACACTTTAAATAATTTGAATGCAAATGTTAATTCATTTGTTTTTAAATGTTTAATATGACTTGTGTTTTATTTGATTAAATTTATATGAAATATGGGAAAAATAGAAGAATAAATAGTTTTATTTCGTCTTTTTCTTGCAATGTTTTGCTCTTTTCTTGTCATATTTGACATGTGGGAGGGAAAAACAACTCTTAACTCAAACTGGACTTACATTGCTACACAAAAACATAAAGATAAGACCAGAAATTATTAAATTAAAACCTGTTGGTGTTTTTAAAACTAGACTCAAACGTCCACAGGTGCTTGTTGTTGTTGTTGATGATGTTGATGATGGATGTGAGGTGATTGACAGGCTGATGTCAACACACCCGACTCATCTCACCGTAACAAAAACAAGACACGACTTCCTGTTTGTGGTGATGAATTATTACGCTCTGCGGAAGTCGCTTTTCTTTCTATTAACACCAGCAGCTGGTTTCTCCTCCACCCAGGGCCGTTGCTAGGAATTCTGGGCCCCCTTAAAGAATACTAAAGTGGGCCCCTTCCCCTAACTTTTCCTTTTTTTTCTTATTAGACTACGTATGTATTATCGTTTTTTATTTAGCCTTCTTTGTTTTGATGCTAATGCAGCATTACACTGCAAAAACTCAAGTATCTTAGCAAGAATATTTGTCTTATTTCTAGTCAAAATGTCATTTCTAGTCAAAACTAATCTCATTCTACTTAAAATAAGACACATCTTTTTAAATTTTTCTAGACACTTTTTACTTCTTTCAAGCAGATTTTCACTTGGAATAAGTAGAAAAAATCTGATAGTGGAGCAAGTTTTTCTTCCTTATTACAAGCACAAAAAACTTCCTGTCACTGGCAGATTTTTCTATTTATTGTGAATTTAAGTGAAAATGATCTAAAAACAAGTTAATTTTTAGGTAATGAGTCTTATTTTAAGTGGAAAGAGATTAGTTTTGACTAGAAATGAGACATTTGGACAAGAAATAAGACAAATATTCTTGGAAAGATGTTGAGTTTTTACAGTGTACTATGAGTATTAGTCAGGGTCTTACACAGAATAAATCAGTCATACAAAGATTAGACTACTGGGGTTTTTTATGGGCCCCACTGGGCGCTGGGCCCCTAGAGTATCACCTTTCTCCCCTATACAACGGCCCTGCCTCCAGCTGATGTTTCCACCTGGTTGTGGAGCTACAAAACCAAAACAAATATGTGAAGGGTTATTTAGTTTGAACTCAAAGTGTAGTTTTGGATATAAACTCAACTTCCCATGATGCTCCGGGGCCCCAGGTTGTGATCTACGGCGACGGCACCGGGACGCCCCTCACCCTCAGGGACTGGGCCCTGGTCGACTACGACCACATCTGGCAGCAGGGCGCCGCGTACAACATCCCACACTGCATCGCCGAGACCTTCCAGCAGCTCACACAGAGAATCAAAGAGTGAGTGTGTGCAACAGTGTGTTGTAGTTTTAAAATATTAATATGTTTTTATACTTATTTAGTTTTTCAGTTTGCTTTTTTAATTTCAGTTTAGTAACAAGTGAGTTCAACAAGTGATAAAGCAGTTTTAGTTCAGTTTTTATTTTAGAGGAATTGACTAGTTTTTATCTAGTTTTCATTTAGTCGTTTTAGTTTTTGTTTTGTCTTAGTCTTAGTTTTAATTTTTAATTTGGCTTAGTTTTAGTTTTAGTTTAGTTTTCATTTAGTCTTAGTCTTAGTTTTAGTTTTTATTTTGTCTTAGTTTTAGTTTAGTTTTCATTTAGTCTTAGTCTTAGTTTTAGTTTTTATTTTGTGTTAGTCTTAGTTTTAGTTCAGTTTTCATTTAGTCTTAGTCTTAGTTTTAGTTTTTATTTTGTCTTAGTTTTAGTTTTTATTTTGTCTTAGTCTTAATTTTAGTTTTTATCTAGTTTTCATTTAGTCTTAGTCTTAGTTTTAGTTTAGTTTTCATTTAGTCTTAGTTTTAGTTTTCATTTAGTCTTAGTCTTAGTTTTAGTTTAGTTTTCATTTAGTTTTAGTTTTAGTTTTTATTTTGTCTTAGTCTTAGTTCAGTTTTCATTTAGCATAGTCTTAGTTTTAATCTAGTTTTCATTTAGTCTTAGTTTTAGTTTTTATTTTGTCTTAGTCTTAGTTTTTCAGGTTTTAGGAGGAGCCTCTGTCAGACCTCTGAAGATGAACTTGTTCCCTTTTACTGTAGTTGCATCCATCCCATAATGTTCCCATCAGTCCTAATCAGGTTCCATTCACTCTTATCTAGCTGTGGGTCGTACTCCAAGTCGTCCCATACTGAGCTGCAGCTTTAGACATCGACAAGAAAACTACAACTAAGCTGATGTTGTCTGACATTAAGTTTAGTTTTAGTTACTTTTACATTGTTCATTGTAGCTTTTATTTAGTTCTTGTTTTTGGAAAAAAATTGCCATAATTATCTTTTCACTGCTTTTACTGAACACTGCTCTTCTTTTTCTTTTTCTTCTTCCTCTCCGCCTGGTTCAGCCTCAGGGAACACGGAGCGACGTGTCTCGGCCCCGCGGCGTTGGCTTCAGTCGCCATGGCAGCGAGGTATCCTGGCTCCAAGGTGAGAGTCAAGAAGGAATGAACATTATATAACATTATAGATAGATAGATAGATAGATAGATAGATAGATAGATAGATAGATAGATAGATAGATAGATAGATAGATAGATAGATAGATATAGATATATGAAACATTATATAACAAGGTTGGTAACGTACGGTGGCCCAGAGAGGTCAAAACACTGCTTTTGTTGCAACTTTTGTGTGTTTGTATGTGTTTTCTGAGTGTGTCAGTGCTTTGGCCCCTCTGAGCCACCGTAGTAACGTACTTCCTGTTGTTGTTGTTGTTGTTGTTGTTGTTAGGTGATTCTGTGCACCGACGGCAGAGCCAACATCGGACTGGGTGAGATGGAGGAGACGGCCTCGTTGTCGTCCTCCCCCCTCACGTCGTATTTCTACAGACAGCTGGCTCTGCAGGCCGTGGAGACCGGGTCAGGACACACACACACACATTTACACACATTAAAGGGACATTGTGTAACTTCTTTATCTTTCTTTTTTTTTTTCTTTTTCCTTTATTTGTTCGAGAGGGACCGTGTACATTAATGAACATTTTAAAAAGATAAAATGTAAATGCACCCAATTATAGCCAACAGGCTAATTTCTGTTGGCAGTCCCCCTGCCGGATGGAGCATGGCAATGAGACCTATAGAGGGATTATCAGCCTACGTCACGTTCGGTTCTACTGCGCATGTCGCCTGCAGAAAGAGAGCAGCAAGAGCTGTGATCAGGTCTTTTTGTGCTGTTAGTTGCACTAATTGTTTTGATAAAAATAACAAAACGCGCAAATTTTACAGAATAGCGTCAACTCGCACCCCTTTCAAGGCAAACGAGAGAGAAAATAGTACATTGGCGATTAATTTCGAGCAATATAACGTGCTAGACACGTCGGTTTGAATGGTGATGAAGCTGGATATGCCAACAGGCACAGCTGGAGAACTGCAGCGAATGAGTTGTGAAATGTTTACTACGACAGTGACTGAAGACGAGGTCACATACTAATGGAAAGCAAGCTCAGATTAATTAATGTTTAGATATATTGTTTTAAATTACCGGTACATACTCAGTCATGCAGGTAACGTTACAGTTGGGGTCAGGATGCAGTTGTTCCAGACTTTAGACAGGTCCGTCCTCTTCCCTCGTCTCTGACCAGGCAGCACCTCAGTCCTCACAGACACTGAGTTTTGTAATTGTGAGTATTTTCCTGAACATTATTGTCTGTTAAATAGCTGTAGGTAACGTTAGGGATGCACAGTGTTGTTTTTACCGATAACCACCGCTGCTGTGAGTGCCGTTATAAAACCTACAGTCTATGTATAAAACACACACTACATCAGTAGGTGATAAACTGTTGTGGTAGGCTGACAACATCGCTAGCTAGCACCGCTTTCACTACACTAGATCCATAGAGGTAACCATGACAACCGGTTCTTTCTGCAGTCAGGTTGCGCACGCATCCTGACTTGTTGGTAAACATATAATCCCTCTATAATAAAGGTAGCAAATTACATTAAGACAAATAGCACAATATTTACAGCAGTAACATTATACTTTGACCCCCACCCCTCCCACCCATACGCACACATGCACACACACCATCCAATCCACAACCAGTACTCCCTTTACCCCTCAACCACACAGAAATGTACATCCCCCATTCAGACAGGGGAATATTCATATCAACAACAAGTACATGTCAGATTACACTTAATTAATTAAGCCATGTACTACAGGGGATTCGGGGACTAGTGTTCACAAATTTGGTTTTCTATTAACCATTTCTTTAGATTGGCTTTAAATGCACCGTATGAAATGGACTCTCTTATGTTTTGTGGTATTGTATTCCACTCTTTGCCTGGCTGCCCTACAGGAAAACACTGACTGACTTCTCCTGTTATCTATTCACGAAAATCGGTTATTTGGTTCAAAAGTCTGTTTTTCATTAAAGGACAATTCCAGGCGAATTCAACTCAGGGGTGTATTTTCATGTCATTTTAGGTCTAAAAGAATGAATCTGAAGATTTTCAGTTTAATTGCTCCTGTTTTGCGGTAGTTGCGTCTGTCCCCGCATCGCCACGGCAACGATGAATGGGAGTGGATGTAAGTTCCGCTGTTTAGGCTGTTTCCATCCCTCAAAGCCACAATTTTTTTCCACAGACAGCGTCAGATGGCGACTCAAACATGTACCGAGAAGTTTATTTACTTCAAGCAAGCCAACATGTTTGTAAAAGTCGATCTAATTCAAAGTCTCCCGGAGTCTCGCGCGAGCCCGAAGTTGCAGTGCTGGTGTGTTCAGGTGCAGTAGGAGCTACCGCTTGTGTCATAAACACAGGAATACCAACTCTTTACTTGCTTCAAGTGTACATTTTTTTCCACAGACAGCATCAGGTGGCTACTCAAAGATGCGCCGAGAAGTTTTTTTTACTTGAAGCAAGTAAAGAGTTGATATTCCTGTGTTTATGACACAAACGGTAGCTTTTCCCACTGCACCTGAACACACCGAGCACGGCAACTGGGTCTCGCGCGAGACTCCGGGAGACTTTGAATTAGATCTAGTTTTACAAACATGTCGGCTTGCTTGAAGTAAATAAACTTCTCGATGCATGTTTGAGTCTCCATCTGACGCTGTCTGTGGAAAAAAATTGCAGCTTTGAGGGATGGAAACAGCGGAACTTACATCCACTCCCATTCATCGTTGCCGTGGTGATGCGGGGACAGACACAACTACCGCAAAACAGGAGCAATTAAACTGAAAATCTTCAGATTCATTCTTTTAGACCTAAAATGATATGAAAATACACCCCCGAGTTGAATTCACCTGGAATTGTCCTTTAATCAGTAATCCCCCCCATCAACAAACTGAAGTGTTCCTTTCAGCTCTGAATGAGCCGTTCATATCATTCATATCTCCATGGAGACGGTAAGCTCGGTGCTGCTGCCATGTGGTGTCGCCATGTTTTTACGTTCAGTGGCAGCGTGACGGTAGGAAACCACGGAAACTCAGCGGAGACACCGGAGCTGTCGGCTCAGGTCGAGGTGGCGTCTGTGAAAAGTCACCGCGGTAACGCAGTGAGGAGGAATGGAGCGTTACACTGATGCTGCATTCACCTGCAGTCGGGCAGACGGCCGTCGCTAACAAACCAGATGTCATTTTAGTGACAGAAGTCCAGAGAAAGCCGGTAAAACGTGGGTCGGTTAAACAATGCGACATCGCCATGACAACATATTGTTACGTGTATTGTTTTGCCACTTGTTTACATAGAGGCTTGTTTATGCCGTTATGTGCAGCGGCTGTCGTCCGTCTGCCGTCTGCCCAATTTCAGGTGAATGCAGCATGAAAAATACGATTGAGTTGCTTGCGATATACAACCGCAACGCTAGATGGGAGGAATTTCTACACAATGTCCCTTTAATAAGAAAGAAAACACAGATTAAGAAATTAAAAAAAAATAAAACTTGTGTTTTGTTTTGTATTTTCTCTTCCAGAGTCATAATCTCCATCATGAGCTTCGAGGGGACGGACTGTCGCTTGGTCGACGTTGGGAGGCTGGCAGACACTACAGGAGGGAGGGTGAGACACGGATTTATACAAGTTACTAGGGATGTCACGATTACTTGTTTTCACAATTAATCGTGGTATTAAATGCCACAATTAATTGATCGTAAAGTTTCCTAAATACCGTCACTTTCCCAAAAAGATTATGTTGGAACCGTATCGGCAGATGTGCGCAAAAATAAAGGTAAAGGCACAGATTCTGGTCCATTTAACTAACGTAACATTGAATTGGTAGGAATTTAAATGTTAGCGTGTCATTTTTTATTTTAAAAAAAGCAAAACAAAACAAAAAACTATTAAAATAAACTTAAACATTTGGCATAGACGACAATTTATGACCTGAATATTTCAAACATTTCCTCTGGGGATTAATAATTGGTCATATATTAATAGATACTTGAAATATTTTGTGTAAACAATGAGTAATGTCATTATATTTTGACAATATTTGATTTTACACATTCATAGTGTTGTGAAATTAATTAATGCATAAAAATCGTGATAATCTTAACACCGTGATTATTTCTCCGACAATAATCGTACCAAGAAAATTTATAATCGTGGCATCCCCATAAGTTACACACTTTAATGTGAATGAATGTTGAGAGTGGAGTTGGTGATGTTTAATGTTGCAGGAAGTGAGAGTTTTATATGTTTTAAAAGAAAAATTAAAGACACTTCAAAATCGATTCATTCATATATTTTTTTATTAATGAGATGTAATGGCAGATTTGTTTTGGTCTTGCCAGTGTGATCACATGACATGGTGTCTTCAAAGCGCCGTAAAAACGAAACTAGGTCACCTGTAGTGCTGCCGTCAACTTAATTTGAAAGTGCAGATGTAAAAACTTTCTCTCAGTTCTTATTTGACTTTGATAGACCATGTTAAAGGGATAGTAGCATTTTTTTAAAGTGGGGTTGTATGATCTACAAATAGCCCCTAAGTACTTTAATTGCAGTAGAAGACTCTCTGCACTCCTCCCGTTAGCAACGCCAGCCCATAATAGCCCTGCCCAGAGATTTACAACATACAGTGTTGTGAATGGACCCAAAGAAACAGCCTATTTTCACGGCCTAAAAGAGGTTTTACCTGAAAAAAAATACACAGTTCCATTGTTCACTATAATATAATTTTTTCCAGCCCTTCAAAGTGCAGGAAAAACACAGTTTTTATTTGGACCTAACCAACTGCTGAACGCCGGCGCTAACCCTGGGCGGAGGGATACGTGAGTTGGTTAGGTCCAAATAAAAACTGTGTTTTTCCTGCA
Source organism: Trachurus japonicus (assembly GCF_045865225.1). NCBI lineage: Eukaryota > Metazoa > Chordata > Actinopteri > Carangiformes > Carangidae > Trachurus > Trachurus japonicus. The sequence goes on from NC_140924.1 coordinate 8,797,146, forward strand.
CTTTGAAGGGCTGGAAAAAATTATATTATAGCGAACAATGGAACTGTGTATTTTTTTTCACGTAAAACCTCTTTTACGCCGCGAAAATAGGCCGTTTCTTTGGGTCTGTTCACAACAATGTATGATGTAAATCTCTGGGCTGGGCTATTATGGGCTGGTGTTGCTAAAGGGAGGAGTGCAGAGAGTCTTCTACTGCAATTAAAGTACTTAGGGGCTATTTGTAGATCATACAACCCCACTTTAAAAAAATGCTACTATCCCTTTAAACCGGAGAAATGATAATCGAAAATTGATAGTATATGTGAAAGTGAAAATGTGATAGAAAAATGTGGTCGAATCAGCTGAAACTGTACGTTATGAATATACCAGAGACATCTCAGGGTTGGCCAGATGTGTTAATAAATCATATAGATGAAGTCATGCTGGGGAAGTGTTAGACATTTCTTTATGTGGTGTATAAAGGCAAAAATCTCAAGTAGTCAAAAACAGCTAAAGGGTTAACTAGGGTCAGTGCACAACAAGCTAGAAATCGTCAAACAAAAATCAATGATGGAATTTGATTTTTGGATTCAATTATTATTGGAAAGAAAAGAAATTCTGGGCACATTCATTTCCTCATGCTAACTCCAGCATAAAATAAATAATTCTTTAAAAAATATTAAAGTTACGACTAATGAGCTTTGAATTTCCCCTTGGACATAAATAAAGTATCAATCCATCTATTGATAACCAATAACCAGTCACAGTTATATAAGTTATAAATATAAACTTGACAAATACTTGGATCTAAAAATGAAAAAGTTGATAAAATCATTTTCTGAACTCTGTCTCCGACCCAGGTGAACATCGTGAGCCTTGGTACCATCGCCTCGCAGATCCAAACGGCCTCCATGGACAACGTCCTAGCAACAGGCGTCACGGCAACGCTGCTAGCCTCCGACGGGATGTGAGCGTTCAAAATAAAAACGTTTTAAAAATAAAAACTGACAGGAAGTTTGTCATGCTAGCAGCAAGTATAAATAAATATAAATATAAAACTGATTTATAAATACCAGTGTGCTTATAAACTGCTCTATGTAGAATATGCAGGGGGTTTTTTGGGGGGGGGTGTTTGTTCTGTAAAAATTTTAAAATGAGTGAACGGAAAATGTTAATTTAAGAAGGGTAGGCAAAATAAGCTGATGCTTCAGCCTACACATTTTCGGTCAAAGTGAATTGTATAGCTTGTTGTGTTTTTGTTCTGATTTGTTTTGTTTTGTATTTATACCTTTATATTTGTCTATTGTATTTGTTTTTATAAGACCGAAAATAAACACACTAAACTAAACTAAAACTAAGTCAGCTTTGGTTTCCTCTCTCTGTCTCTCTGTGTGTAGATATTTTCCCTACGAGGACGAAAACAACCACAAACTGGTGCGAGAGATCGGGAACGTGACGACCGGGCTGGAGATCACCTTCGAGTTCGCTGTGAAACCGGAGTTAATGGAGGGTGAGCGCAGCAGATCCATGTGTCCTTGGGCAAGACACTGAACCCACAGTTTCCCTCAGATATATCATTGGATGTATGAATGTGTGTGAATGATTAGTTCCCAAGCCTGTCTGCAAACAGCGCTGTATGAATGTGTGTGAAAGGGTGAATGCGACCATTACATTGTAAAGTGCTTTGAGTGGTCCAAGTGACTAGAAAAGCGCTATATAAGTGCAAGTCCATTTACCATTTGGTGTGTTTGTTTATGGTACAAAGTGGGGACGGTGAGCTGGTGCTGCGCTGTGGGGACTCACAGTGTGTGTGTGTGTGTGTGTGTGTGTCAGTTTTCCTGCAGAAGGACACGCTCCCGTTCCAGCTTCAGCTGAGCTTCAAGACCAGAGACCAGCAGAGAGTGACTCGCATCATCACCGAGCAGCGGCCGGTCACCTCGTCCAGGTAACACACACACATATACATACTGGTTCTTAAAGGGATAGTTCAACATTTTGGCAAATTGGCCCATTGCCATAATCCCTATAGTCATAGCAGTAGGTTCGTTACCTTTAATTGTCGGTGCAAGCTGTTTTTAGAACGGCGGAGCAGAGCCGTGAGCTGCTCAGAGCTACGCTACGGAGGCTCATTATGGGATTTCTTGGTTTCCCCTCATCAAACTCATCAAATACACAATCCAACAACTCCACAACGCTCTGGTGGACAAGTTGTGAGCTGCACATTCACCACACTATGAGATAATAACACAACGTTACCAGACAGAGTTGTTTTAGAGGGAAATACAGAGACTGTTGATGAAAAACTGTCCCTGAAGGCAACGCGCATCAGCGGTTTTGCATGAATTTCCCTCTAAAACAACTCTGTCTGGTAACGTTGTGTTATTATCTCATAGCGTGGTGAATGTGCAGGTCCAATGTTTTCTTTCTTTCTTTTTTTTTGGACCTCTATTATCACATGTCAACTCATCTACCGGCTTGTTTTGTTTTTTATTTCAATTAGTGGTAATGAACGCCTTACACATTCTGCACATAAGATAACGAACCTACTGCTGTGACTATAGGGATTATGGCAATGGGGCCAATTTGCCAAAATGTTGAACTATCCCTTTAAAGTTTATTATTAGAGTTAATTAATTAATTAATGTCCGCCTGTTTCCGTCTGTCTCTGAAGTCGGATGTGGGCCGGTAGCTTCAACATGGCGGTGCTCGGCGTCCACTGCGCTCAGATCTGTGCCAGTTTAACCATGGAGGGTCGAGTCACGGAAGCACAGAGCAAACTGAGAGCTCAGCAGGACCTGCTGGACCGGATCGGGTACGACCCCTGACCCCTGACCCCTGACCTTTGATCCTTGTGGGAATTTGGGCGCAATATTTTTTTTCGTAGGATAGGTCCGGGAAAGTCCCGCCTTTCCCGCCTCTGATTGGCTAGATCGACTCCATTTTCGACTCTGATTGGCTAGAAGGGCTCTCGCCTGATTGGTTGTTTGTTTTGGCTGTGAAACGGCTGTGAAACGCAGGCTGTCGGCAAAGTGTGATAAGTGCCTGGATCTACCTGGACTCTCTCTACTTATCTGGCCTGTCTAGCCTCTACCTGCTCTTTTTACTAAACTTAACAAACTCCTTTCTTCATTGCCTAAACCTAACCAATGGCACAATTACACTTCTCTCAAACTCAAAATGTAAACTTGGAATATAAATTTAAAAACAAAATTTTTCGAAATGTGAAACCAGCGGGGATCGAACTCGGATTCACCACACCACAGGTGAAAACGCAAACCGCTACGCCATGGCATCTGAACACACTAGGAATTTCAGATTGTGTATATTTTAGTTTACTGCAGTGAGATGACGTTCCACAGCCAAATCAAATAACCAATCGGAGGAGAGCTCATCTAGCCAATCAGAGGCGGGGAAGGCGGGACTTTCCCGGACCTATCCTACGAAAAAAAATATTGCGTACAGGGCACATTGTTGAGGCTCATTTTCAACGGCCACTTTTTTTTTACTTTAACTGTTCACGTCGGAGCAGCAGGAGTGGAAGCCCAAAGAGACAATCCACAAAAATATCTTGATCTTGATCTTCCCGTTTAAACGAAGTGAACTTCTTTGACAAAAACACAAACACCAAAATGAAAAGCTGAAGGAAGACGAAGGTGAAAAATGATCCTGCTCGAAGTGAACATTTCAGTGGTGTTTTTTTTTTTTTCCTTTTCTTTTTATTGAGCATCAACAATATTGTACATAGATAAACATACAGAAGGATCACAATGCTCATATTTATATAACATAATAACCCCCCCCCCCCCGCCCTCCCCACGAACATGTTGGGACACCAGTCCAGAAAAAACAAAACAAAACAAAAAGCACATACATGAGTTCGCCAATACTGAGGCTGTGCACAAAACAAGAAGACAAGGTTTACATGGATTTGATCACAATCACAAATACAAGATAGATGCTAAATGGTCATTAAGTGGGCACAGTTTTAAGTTTACCTAAATGCTTCAACACCGGATCCCAGACAGGAAAGGAGAGTATATTTTATCTTCCCTAATTGTATGAATTGTGTCAGGTCACTAAACCACACAGACACTTTGGGTGGATTTTTTGATTTCCAATGTAATAATATTCTTCTACGTGCAAGCAGCGTCGTAAAAGCAATTATGTTTTTATAACTTTTCCTTAATGTTGTATGTCTCCTATCTGTGGTACCGAATATGGCCATAGCTGCGTTGGGTTGAAGATCAATATTCAATGCTTCTGACACCGTTTTAAAGATGGTAGACCAGTAGGTTGCCAGGGCTGGACATGACCAAAACATATGTGTTAAATCAGCAGGAGTGTTTCGACACCTGTCGCACCTCGCATCTGTGTTTGGGTATATTTTAGCCAGTCTTGCTTTGGAGTAGTGGGTGCGATGTAGAATCTTGAATTTCAGTGGTGTTTTTAAAAGCCCCGTCCATGCCTGACCCTGAACGCCTTCACACGCAACATTCAATGCCCACCTTCCCCTCTCACATCCCCCCCTTTCCCCCTACGGTGGACCCACTGTCTACGGTCCCCCCTGCCAGCTCCCCCTGCTGGCCCAACCTGTTATTATCTCCCACAGCAGTTGGGGCTCCCATCTCCAGCTCCCTGTCACCCAAGAATCACATCACTCTCATCTCAGTACCTAAAATAAGGAACCCTGTTATGAAAAAACATAGAGTTACCAAGATATTTCAAACTTTAAATCAAGCAAAAATAATCTGGGATCCAACTTGTAAAAACAAAGGTCTGTTAGGTGGTCACCTGAATATAAGAAGCATGATCCCAAAAAGGGAACAGCTGGAACATCTTCTTATTAACTCCAACATTGACTTTCTGGGGTTATCAGAGACATGGCTCAGCTCCTCTTCTCCAGATGCAGCTATATCTCTGCCTGGTTATAATATCTTCAGGAGAGATAGGCTCTCAGGGAAGGGTGGCGGTGTACTTTTGTATGTCAAGGACTCAATTAATTGTAAACAAATATCTTGGCCCTGTGTGACTACAATAGAATGCATTGGTGTAAACATCATACTCTCTGTTGAAATGTCTTTTACTGTAATCTGCCTGTACCGTCAACCCTCAGCCAAAGTGGATTTTTATGACCAGTTTAAAACCCTCCTCAACCACTGTAACTGTAACAAAGAGGTACTCATCCTAGGTGATTTTAATGTAAACTGGGATAATAAAAAGGATAGAAAAAATCTTAAACAAATCACTAATTACTATAACCTCACTCAACTGATAAATGGCCCTACTAGGATAACGCAACGCTCTAAAACGAAAATAGATCTGGTATTCTCTAATAGACCTGAAAGAATATCAAAAACTCATAATTTGCTGACTGGTCTATCCGACCATAACGCGATCTTTTTTTCTAGAAAACTCAGTAAAAATAGGTCTAGTTGTGCATATTCTGATGACAAAGTACTCGCCGGTCACAGTTACATCCCGAAAAATCAAGAGCCCAACCTAACTATAGCCCTAAACAATCAGGACTGGGACACTATTTTATCCTGTCAAGACCTCAATACAAGCTGTGATCTGTTCCATTCTTCTGTTAAAGCTACCATGTCTCCATTCCTGAGGAAGGGAGGCCATAAGAAAAGAAGGCACTACCTCCCATGGATAAATGACAACTGTAAACATCTCATGGCACACAGGGACCAGCTTCTTAAAAGATCTTTGAAGTCTGGACTAATTACAGATAGACAGAACTTTACCTCCATGAGAAATAAGACCATTCAGACCCTACGCATAGCCAAGGCCAAATTCTTTATGACCGTTATAGAAAATGCAAAAGGTAATAGTAAACTGCTCTGGGAAAACATCAACAAATTACTCGGTCTGCAGAAACAAAACTCTAACAAAGGCCTGGAACTTAAATTTGGTGATATAATGATCTCTGAACCTACCACCCTTACCACCAAACTAAATGAATATTTCCTAAACTCTATATTTGAAATTTCTCAGCATTTTCTAAACTCTAACACCGCTCAGCCTACTAGTGACAGCCTCAACACTGTGGCGCCTGTGATCACTGGATCTACAGTCATCACTAAGCATCTGAGCAGTGGCCACACCAGGGCCGTGCCCATGGCCCCTGGCACGGCAGGTGAATTGTCCCCTCTGCCTGCTGATTCAATATTTGAGATAAAGGAAATAACAGTGTATGACGTCCTAAATATCATCTCACATCTAAAATCATCCAAAACCAGAGATGACTTCGGTCTTGACACTAGCATTGTGAAACACAATAAAACCTCCTTAGCTCAGCCTATCACTCATCTTATTAATCTATCCATTAACCAGACAGCTGTCCCCACAGCTTGGAAGGTGGCAACGGTAATCCCTGTGTTTAAATCTGGGGATAAATCTGACCCTGCCAATTATAGGCCGATTAGCATCCTCCCTATAACCTCCAAAATAATAGAAAAATGGGTTGCTAAATCTATCACCAAACATCTAACTAAGACTGGCCCTCCTTTACACCCCATGCAGTTTGGTTTCCGCCCCCACCATTCCACTGAAACAGCTGTCTGTGTTTTTACTGAAAAGGTAAAATTCTATCTAGACAAGTATGCGTGTGTAGGTGCTATTTTTATTGATTTTAAAAGGGCATTCGATACTGTCGACCATAATGTTCTGCTGTCCAGACTTTCTGCTTTTAACTTTTCTGGTCAAGCAACTGCTTGGGTTAAATCCTACCTCTCAAGCAGGACACAGTGTGTCCAAGTGGCAGGTGAAAAATCCCCATATCTGCTCTGTCCAGTAGGGGTCCCCCAAGGGTCAATCCTTGGTCCGTTACTTTTTTCTCTTTATGTTAATGACCTACCCAATGTCTGTAATAACGTCGACACCCTGATGTATGCTGATGATACAGTAATCTTAACCTATGCTAAAACCTCTCAAGAAGCTGCCCAAAAGCTATCAACTGCCATAAACAATATACAGGATTGGTTAACCAATTCATGCCTATCTTTGAACACAAAAAAAACTGTCTGTATGATGTTTGCCAAGCCCACAACTCACTTGTCACCCTCTAAAATATACTTGAAAGATGAGGAGCTCCTGATGGTGAAGGAATTTAAATACCTTGGTGTCACCCTGGACTCCTCACTATCATTCAAAAATCATGTTAAAAATATTGTGAAAACTGTTAACTTTAATCTACATAACTTTAAACAAATCAGATCCTCCTTGACAGATAGTGCCGCACTCACATTCCTATACTCCATGATTTTCTCTCATATTGATTACTGTATCACCACCTGGTCCTATACTAGTGCTTCCACCATCAGACTTATTGAATCTTGCTTTAAAAAAGCTCTGAAGGTCTTGGACAAAAAACCCCTCTCCTATCATCATTGCAATATCCTAGACAAATATAATTTCTTAAGTTTTATTAATCACAGGAATTTTAAATCTGCCTGTCTCATCTACAAAGCTCTACATGGCCTGGCACCCCCTCCACTAAACACCTTTATCACACAAAAGTCTATCCGTGGCTCTACCTCTCATATGACTAGAGCCACTGATAGAGGCGACTGTGAACTCGCTTTTAGACGGACATCTTTCGCTCAAAATGTCTTGTCTGTTAAAGGTTGTGCGATATGGAATAGTATCCCACCTTCCATGAGGGAATGCCCAAGCCTGGTAACCTTTAAATCCTCGTTGAAATCATGGTTAAGGGAAAACCAGACTTGTGACCATCAGTAATGTGTGCTACATATTTGTCTATTTGTTGCTGGTACCTCATCATATTACATAGCACTAGTTGCAGTTGTAATAAGTATTGCAGCACTCTACCCCATCTTGCTTATACATATCCTCACTCTCTTATATACCCCAACAAGAGTTATGACCTGGTTTTTGCATTGCTGCATCCCTCTAGTCCACCTTCACATCACCCACCGTCCCACATCTTGTACTGAGCTGTCCAGCTGTAGTATACTGGTATTGGCGATGTTGGTTCTCTGCCCAATTGTTGTCCACTTTTTTGCTGTTGTTGTTTGTTTGTTTATCTGTTTTTTATTGTATTTATTGTTGTTTGTGTGTCTCTGGTGTGGCGATGCTGTTTTTTTTTTGTTTGTTTGTTTGTTTGTTTGTTGTTGTTATTTGTTTGGTTTTTTTTTTGTCTGCTGTTATTGTTTTTTGTCTGCTTCTCAATGTTCTGGGGACAACGGATGGAAATTAGCCTTTGGCTACACTCCGGCTTGCTTACATTTTATTCCTAGTGAAGAAATGTTCATTAGCATGCACTGTCCCTCCCAAATAAACTGGAGAATTACATTCAATTACCAAAACTACCGTCTCTTTAAAATAGAATAGAATAGAATAGAATAGAATGAAATGCTTTATTGTCATTGTAAACAGTGAAACAACGAAATGAGTTTAGGATACACAAACCATAGTGCAACAATATGACAAAATATAAGACAATAAATATAAATATGAATATAAAGTGGTAGTATATAAAAAATAATATATACAATATACTAAAACTATTTGTTATTTATTTATTAAGCTCGGAGTTACAGTGAAGAGTAGACAGTGTGTGTGTGTGTGTGTGTCCTGGGGGTTTGTTGTTTTTCCTCAGTAACACACTTCCTCTTTCTGCCACCTTAAGTCAACACAGGCCAATCCCAAAGCAAGACAGTATCTATGGCAACTGGATGAACACCATGACAACAATCTGTGACATCACCACAGAGTCTCAGGTAATCATATCATTCATTTATCAACCCTGTAAATGTTCCTGTACATGTTAACTTTTAATGTGTATGTTGTTCATAATTAAATCATTTTCATATTTTGAACATTTTGAAGGTTACATTATAATTTTCATTTGTGTTATATTTGTTTTTGTGGAAGTGAGAACTGTAACAGGTGATTAACAAAGTATTTGTGTAGATTTTTTCTGATTTTGATCCCAGAAACTGAGGATTTCACTTTGTTTTTTATGGTTTTAGTCATTTTTGAACAGACAAAATGTAATTAAAGTCATATTTGAGTTCAACTTTAAACAAAATTTGAGCCCAACAGTGCCCCCTTGTGGCCATTTTGCAATACTTCACGTTTCCATCTCATCCTTGAATATTAAACAGCCTGATTGACATAAAATGCTTTAATTCTTGACGTAATATTCCCAAACGTCTTTATAATTATGGCGTCAACCCTTCAGACTCTCTCAGACGAAGCGGCCGAGGTGATTTACCAGATGAGGAGAGCGACCAGCGTCGGCAGCAGCATCACCGAGGCCCAGACGAAGCCAGAGGAGAAGAAGAAAAAGAAGAAGAAGAGGGAGGAGGCGGCGGCTCTGTTGGGAGCCATGTGAAGACAGAAACTGGACAAAGTCACGGAAACTCTAACTTTAAAGGTTAACGGATGATTCCTCGGTGTTAAAGGACAATTCCAGGCGAATTCAACTCAGGGGTGTATTTTCATATCATTTTAGGTCTAAAAGAATGAATCTGAAGATTTTCAGTTTAATCGCTCCTGTTTTGTGGTAGTTGCGTCTGTCCCCGCATCGCCACGGCAGCAATGAATGGAGTGGATGTAAGTTCCGCTGTTTAGGCTGTTTACATCCCTCAAAGCCGCATTTTTTTTCCACAGGCAGCGTCAGATGGAGACTCAAACATGCACCGAGAAGTTTATTTACTTCAAGCAAGCCGACATGTTTGTAAAACTAGATCTAATTCAAAGTCTCCCGGAGTCTCGCGCGAGACCCAGTTGCCGTGCGCGGTGTGTTCAGGCGCAGTGGGAAAGCTACCGTTTGTGTCATAAACACAGGAATATCAACTCTTTACTTGCTTCAAGTAAAAAAAACTTCTCGGCGCATGTTTGAGTAGCCATCTGACGCTGTATGTGGAAAAAAATGTACACTTGAAGCAAGTAAAGAGTTGATATTCCTGTGTTTATGACACAAGCGGTAGCTCCTACTGCACCTGAATACACCAACGCTGCAACTTTGGGCTCGCGGGAGACTCCGGGAGACTTTGAATTAGATCTAGTTTTACAAACATGTCGGCTTGCTTGAAGTAAATAAACTTCTCGGTGCATGTTTGAGTCTCCATCTGACGCTGTCTGTGGAAAAAAACTGCGGCTTTGAGGGATGTAAACAGCCTAAACAGCGGAACTTACATCCACTCCCATTCATTGCTGCCGTGGCGATGCGGGGACAGACACAACTACCGCAAAACAGGAGCAATTAAACTGAAAATCTTCAGATTCATTCTTTTAGACCTAAAATGATATGAAAATACACCCCCGAGTTGAATTCGCCTGGAATTGTCCTTTAAGTTGGGACACTTCGTTGGTCTTTTCTTTTCCACCAATGAATGACAGAGCTGGACGTCATCGACCACAAAAGCTCCAAGAATAAATAACATGTCCGACCTGGACTGGATGGGAATTGATTATCAGCTGAACACATCTGTATTATATTTATTTGTATTTCTGTTTTATAGGAAATATAATTGCTGAACATTTCTACTTGTTTCATGTTAAATAAAATGTCTTGTTTTTGTTATTTTTCTTTTTTAAAGTCATTCCTGTTCCTTACTGATGTTGAAAAAAGGAACAAATTCCAGCTCTTTTATTGACATTTGAACTCCAAATAAGATTCATTTTGTGGGTGAATTTCATTTTGATATAATTTCCACTTTGTTGGGATCATAATGTCTCTTTTAACCTGTATCTCAGTGTCTGATGTTTGAGGAACAGAACCACACATTCACAGACGTTGCTGCTGGAGCATTTTATTTTTGCATAAAGAAGAGAAAAGGAAAAAGTTTTTTGCCAAAAGCGTTGCCAACTTCCTGTTCCTTAACGAGCGACAGAGCAGAAGATGTGAAAATGAAACACAAACATGTTTTTTGTGTGATGATCTCTCTCAGTCGGTATTCGGTTTCCACCAAATTCCACATCGCCGGACGCAGACAGAGGGACGTCTTGAGCGACAATCGATGTTGGCCCAGCACTTGTGGTCTGTAAGTGACATTTAAGCAGTTATACAGTAGCCTATATTATACATGGTTAAATATTATCTGCAGACAGTTGCAGCGACTTACGTCCGTGGTTCATCTGCAGGCAGCGCTTCGTCTGGGAGCTGTAGTCGAATGAGTTACAGTACCTGTAGTTGAAGGACGAGCGATCGCACCACTGCCACTGGCCCTTCTGAGAAACCAAAGAAAGTCAATCAATGAGTCAATAAATCAGATTCGTGCGACAAGGACGACTCTTATAGAGGACTGTAGCTTAATGCTGCAATATAATACAATGTTTACAATTAGGTTTTTTATTCGGTTGTTAACACCTTGGCTGTTTGGCAAGATCAGGTGAATTCTCACTACTAATTTACCATCAGTTAGTTATTAATATGATTATTATTCCAATAGATTGATTAATACATTTATTTATGTATTATTTATTATTATTAAAGACAATATAGAACAACAATAATCAGAGCAACCACAGAACAATTTATAGTTTTATGATTTTTACTCATTACTTATATTTGGTAAAAGGAGCCATGTTATAAGTCATTAATACAACTGATTGAATAATTGATTGAGAATTGAAATGGAGAGGCAGAGAGGGGGAATGACATGCAGGAAAGGGCTGCCGATGCCGGATTCGAACTGGGGCCGCCTGCAGTGTGGACTGTGTGTTTATGAAAATCAAAATAACATTTTGAATGTATCAAGTATTCAATTATTTTTTATTATAGCTACCTTATTTAATAAGGGTTAGGGTTAGTCATTATATTTACACTTTACAATGGGGCTCCTTTTAGCAGCTATAAATGTTTATTTTATTATTATTTTTTATTCATCAATAAATTGTTGTAAAAATGACATGAGAAAACACTCACTAAAAAATGTGGGAAAAAAATTGTGATTAATTCCAATCAATACTAAATTAATCTCTCAACCGATTAAAACCGATTTTATGCAGCAAAAAATTTCAGCTCACTATTTGGCAAGACGGTCCCTGCTGCCTTTTTATTTTTGTCCCATATGGGTTTTAGAAAACAACAAAACAGCAACCGCACACTCAAAACACTGTGCATTTATCATCTTATTGCAAGCTTTCGGTCATTGAAAAAGTGAATTCTGACTTTTAAAAAACATTTTTGGGTTAAAAAAAAAAATCTCCTAGACCGTCTCTGGAGATTTTTATTTTTTATTTTTGTCTTATTCAAACTTAAACAAAATAAATAATACATAAATAAATGAATTAATCAATCTATTGAAATATTAATCATATTAATAACTAACTGATGGTAAATTAGTAGTGAGAATTCACCTGATCTTGCCAAACAGCCAAGGTGTTAACAACCGAATAAAAGTCAGAATTCTGAGAAAGAAGTCAGAAGTCACTTTTTTTCCACAGCAGCCCTAATCCTCTTTCGTACAACAGCTTATAAATGACTTGTTATTTATAAATCTTTTGTCTTAATCTTATCGTGAAGTGTCACTGACGACCCGTCCCACCTGTTGCCAGTCGCTTCCTCCAAGCCACGTCTCCGGGAACCCGTTGGTCACCTTCTGGATCAACCCCTGAATCTTCAGACTCTCGTCGGTACTGTGCACAGACGCCAGGTTTCCACCCAACGTCTGGCAGTTTCTCTGTCGCGGAGCAAAAAAAGTGGAATTGTTGCAGAAATATAACTTATGAAAAAAGGTTTTTACTTGATGCATTGAAGAAAAAAAGCAACTCACCTCAGCGCTACTCCAAGTCATCGGAGCTCGCACGAAGCAGAAACAGCGACCGCCGATGTTCCTCCAGCCACCAACACAAGTCTTGGTCCATGTCCTCTTGACCCGGTCTCTCGCCTCTAAATCTGTTCAGAGTAGGAAGAAAAGGAAGTTAACTCTGTCAGACCTCAGATCAGCTCTATGGACACAAAACAGAAACCTGAAGCATCGGGGTCGACACTCACCCGAGGCTCTGGTCAGAACCACCACGGCACAGAGCAGCACAGACAGAACCAGCGTCTTCATGGTGAAGACGAAGGACGACAATAACTCTCGGCAAGGAAAACAGAGCCCTTAAGACTTGAAAATGAAAAGCAGAAGAGGCGGAGACAGAGGGTTATCTTCTGTTTTTGTGGCCTTGACTTGCACTCTTCTATCTTCTCAGCTATTGCAAGAAAAACCACAAAGTGTGTAGCAAGTCCTTGGTTATCAGGTACAACCTTTTGACCATGGTCATAGTTCCTGGTTGTCTGTAATAGCCTAATGTCATTTATAGTTCAGGTTATATTTCAATTCCAAAATTCATCAGTATTTTCCAAAAGTAGAGTCATGCTTTGTTTTGCTTTATGCCAATGTTGCTACTGAGCTCATCCAAAGCCTCGTCAATATTTAATCTGTTGAAGGAGAAAATGTCAAACAAGCATCCAAAATCAAACATGGTATGAGGACCTTGAAAGGTGGACTTCCTTGCCATTATCTACAGGATGTTAGGCAGGATTTCATTACTTAGGATCAATATTTTACCTAAACTTCTGTATGTGTTTCAGATGGTCCCAATCTTCATTCCCAAAAATGTGATCAAAGAACTGAACATTCATATGGACCAGAAAAGGACCTCGTATTAGTTTAGCCAGACGTATGAAGCCTAAAGAAAGGAAGGACAAAGGGAAAGAAGGAAGGATAAAGGGATAGAAGGAAGGAAGGCAAGAATGACGAAGGGAAAGAAATAAGGAAGGAAGGCAGGAAGTACGAAGGGAAAGAAGGGAGAAAGGACAAAAGGAACAATGACTTGACTTGAAATTTGGACTGCAGGAAGCCAAGACCTGTGGCTGTGGCCTAGTTGTGTCTATATCCTGCTAAGAGGTCCGTGAATGTCTGTAGCCATGTCATTCTATAGGCAAACCTATGGGCGGGGAAACAATTTAATTATTCTAACCTTTGCCATTTTTTGTCAGTAAGTCACAGAATCACAAAAACACAGTAATCCTGAGAGTGTTACCTTTACAATCATACCAGGCACATCTCTGAATCTCAAACTATGTGGGATCTCTGCTGCTCATAACTTGGGCATGGCGTTATGGCAAAAAACATAAAAAATAGGGGAGTGCATTAACTCTTTCGCGACCATTGACGAGTTAACTCGTCACAGCCTGCCGAACGTTCACACCCAAACCGTTTTTTTTTTTTTTTTTTTTAACAGATTTTTATAAACTGTGTGATTTTGGTTTTGTTTGAGTAATCGGTCTCCTTGAATGCTACTCTGGGGACGGCGTGCAGCGTGCTGTGCGGCTGTCGGCTACAGTGTTGCGACTTTCTCGCTAAATCTGCCGACTTTCCAAACCCTCTTGTCAACTTTTTTTTGACAAAAGCGACTGCCGACAAATCTGGCGACTTTTTCCAGTGCTGTTACCAAGGTTTCTGGTTTGGAGATTCGGACCTGAAAGCCCGTTATCACAGCTGTTTTCACCGTGCAGTGGGCGCTGTGCAGCGGGTGCTGTGACACACTCACCGCCGGCCAGTCACACAGGAGTGTCACAGAGCTGCTCCGCTGTGGCCAGAGACCCGCACCGGTGCACTCCACGCTGCCACACCCCCCAGATTTGTCTACAAAAATACTTATTTAGCCGTAGAAATCATTTGGGAGACATGCCACACTGCAGAGTACCAGTAAAATGAGTGGATTGCCACTTGACACAAAAGTGCATTTTTCTCTGAAAAACTTGCAGTTTTTACGAGGAGCACGTTGGAAAGTCACTCTTCAACCACGTGAAAACCGTTTGTTTCTAGGTGATGTACAGAGTTCGGTTCGACGTGAGAAAGAAGGTAAACAAATAGCCCAAAACATGTGGTCCGGAGCGGATGTGCTGAGCAATTAGTGTGGTCGCGAAGAGGTTAAGACTTGAAAATGAAAAGCAGAAGAGACGGAGACAGAGGGTTATCTTCTGTTTTTGTGGCCTTGACTTGCACTCTTCTATCTTCTCAACTATTGCAAGAAAAACCACAAAGTGTGTAACATGTCTTTGGTTGTACAACCATGGTCATAGTTCCTGGTTGTCTGTAATAGCCTAATGTCATTTATAGTTCAGGTTATATTTCAATTCCAAAATTCATCAGTATTTTCCAAAAGTAGAGCTGCCAACATCATGCTTTGTTTTGCTTTATGCCAATGTTGCTACTGAGCTCATCCAAAGCCTCGTCAATATTTAATCTGTTAAAGGAGAAAATGTCAAACAAGCATCAAAAATCAAACATGGTATGAGGACCTTGAAAGGTGGACTTCCTTGCCACTATCTACAGGATGTTAGGCAGGATTTCATTACTTAGGATCAATATTTTACCTAAACTTCTGTATGTGTTTCAGATGGTCCCAATCTTCATTCCCAAAAATGTGATCAAAGAACTGAATAGTCGCTTTAGTACATTCATATGGAACAGGAAAAGACCTCGTATTAGTTTAGCCAGTTGTATGAAGCCTAAAGAAAACGGCAGCCTACCAGTCCCTGACATTTGGCCGTACCACCTGGCCCCACAGCTGTGGTACATTGGTGACCTGATCAAAAACTGTAATGAATCTACATGGCTGCACTTGTGTCCTCATAGGCTGGTTATCCCTTGCATGGTCTCTTGTTTGCATCCGAACACAAAAAGATTAAAACTTCTGTTGGTGACAACATGATTATCTTGGCAGCCTTCTCTCCACAAGAGCTGCCACCCATGAAGAAATTAACCATCGTATTGGGTGTGCCTGTGCAGCTTTTGCCAGGTTGAGGAAGAGAGTATTCGAGAACTGAGACATCCAAATCAAGACCAAACTTCTGGTCTACCGAGCGGTAGTTCTGCCCACTCTGCTCTATGGGGCTGATATCTGGACCACCTACAGCAGACATCTTAAAGCCCTGGAGCAGTATCACATCAGCGATGTCTCCGCAAGATTTTAAGGATAGGTACGCTGGGAAGATAGGCGAACTAACATCCTGAAGGAAGCCACCATCGCCAGCATCACCACAACCACCATTCGGCACCAGCTACAATGGACAGGCCATGTTGTACGCATGCCCAATAACCACCTTCCAAAACGAATGCTGTACGGCCAACTGAAGGAAGGACAGCGCACCCAAGAGAGACAGAAGAAGCGGTACAAAGACGCCATCGAAGTCCACCTCAAAAAGTGCTACATCAGCCTGAACCCTTGGGAGGAGGCAGCCCTTAAAGGATCATTTCCGTTTTTTACAACCTGGACCTTATTTCTAGTATAAAATAAGATCATTTTACTCACCCAGACAACTTTGGTGTCATTTGGAGTTGTTTTGACGAAATTAGCCCCAGTGGAGCGGCGCGTATAATGCGAGAACACGGGGCACGCAATGCAGCCTCTAAATAATACATTATCCGCCGCAAAACTCGTTCATTTCGCCAATATTTAGTTATGATACACTAGTGTACCCTCCGAGCCCGTGGTGGCATGTTATCAACATGCTGCGCCTGTAGGTTGACTACTAACCTCGCGCCGGGCAGCGGTCAGAGATGACATCATCCAGATCAGAGGTTAGTAGGTCAACCTAGAGACCCCGGATGTTGATAACATGCCACCACGGGCCCGGAGGGGAATAACACTAGTGTATCATAACAAAATATTGGCGAAATGAACGAGTTTTGCGGCGGATAATGTATTATTTAGAGGCTGCATTGCGCTGCCCCGTGCTCTCGCATTATACGGATACGCGCCGCTCCACTGGGGCCAATGTCGTCAAAACAACTCCAAATGACACCAAAGTTGTCTGGGTGAGTAAAATGATCTTATTTTATGCTAGAAATAAGGTCCAGTTTGTAAAAAACAGAAATTATCCTTTAAGAGAGATTTGTGGAGCAGGATGGTCCATGAAGGTACAGCACTGTTAGAAAAGGACCGCCACCAAAAAAGCAATGATCCGCCACTAAAATTGCTCCACAAACCCAAACTACAACGACCGTGAACAACCACTCACGTATGCCACCATTACAATAGAGACTGCTGATCAAGGATTGGCCTGCCCAGCCACCTGAAGACCCACGGATGACCAGACCCACCAACAGGAGAATAATCATACTGGTATCGAGTGATCGCCAATGATGATGAGAAATGCAACTTGATGGATATAAGGAAATTGGATGGTCTTGAGGGACAGCTGTCTTCCCTTCCACTGGGATGAGGCCAGGACAGAGTTTTCTGTCTATAGTTGTTTTTGTTTTATCACAGATCACACAGATTTAAAGTTTTGTCTCATGAATATATAATTTTTTCCCCTTTTTTTAAAAAATTACAATTATTTCATTTCTGCAATTTAAAAAAGACTTTTCCACCTTCTCAAAGTCTTGCTGTTACTTATTGACATGGTGGTTCAATAAGCAAAAGGATTCGGCTCCAGACAACAGGCCGTTTAAAGGGATACTTCACCCAAAATGGATAATTCACCAATTTCCTTTTTGTCTTTACAACATACATCCAATGGTTTACAATGACAAACAAACATCTTGTAGCAAATCTCGCGCATGGGCACAAACATCAACAGAGCCACTGGGAGCTACAGTACTACTGCAACAAGGCAAAAAACAGAGATCAAATTCATTTTGAGGTTATTCATTTTCAGGAAACAGTTTCTAATGGTCAGTAAACAACCAGCCCCCCCACACCGAAAAAACAAACAAACCCATGAGGGTTAAATTGAGGCTACAATTGTGCAACAGCTCTTATTGTGAGGCAATAACATGAAAGTGACAGTGCAAAATGATCAGAGAGAGAACTAGTTGTTTACAGTGAAGGGAACTTACCTGACCTCTGGGAAAGGACCCAGAGATAAATGATAGGCAATATGGTATATATGGACTCGTGTTAAGATATAGTATACCTCCTCTGGATAAACAGTCTAGATCTTTAACATCATTAGTAGAGGCTAGACAGGCCAGATAGATAAAGTCCAGATAAATAGAGAGTCCATCGACTGGCAACAGTATGTACTGCGACCGGGGAACATAGGACCCTTTTTGGGAAAAACTGGGAACATAGGACTCGGGTACCATAGGTACGCTCCCGACAACACCCTCTGAGCAACGCTAGCAACATCTGCGCGGCAGCTCTGACTCGACAAATGTGACATGATGTAAAAAAAAAAGTCAGTTTTAAATAAGATACTTTTCAGACAAACATTCTTGTATTCACATAAACTCAACGGCTTTATATAAATGAAATACACACTTTGATTATAAGGGTAGCATAGTAAGGCCATCACATTTTATGTTTCTCCGTCAACATATGAACCATCACATGCAAAATTTTACACTAAACAATAATCATGTGACCTCTGACTCAGGACCAAATCATCAATATTTAATATAAATTTGATCAAATAAAACACAAGTCATATTAAACATTTAAAAACAAATGAATTAACATTTGCATTTGAAGTGTGATTGTACCTCATCAGTGAATGTGACCAGAGCCACTCTCCTGCGGGGGGGAGTGCTGCAGCATGGACGACAGCGCCCTCTGCAGGGCGTCCTGGATACCCTGTGGAATGAATATATGAATGAATACCAACACATCCAGTCAACAGAAAAAACACAAACAAACTGAAAAAAAGACACTCATACAGATGTGAATTTATCTATTTACTTTGGAGAATAGAGAAGAGATTGCCCCTGCACAACTCAGATAAAACTCCACAATGGTGCAGGTGGTGTCAGGAACAAAAACCATGAAAAAAGAAAAGAAGGTTCCAGCGGTTTTAACAAATAAATTTATTGAATGTACCCCATTGAGTGCGGTGGAACCTTCTTTTCTTTTTTCATTACTTTGGAGAATGTAATCAACACCTCACCTGGAAACCCACTGCTGGACATCACCTGAGAAAATATGGGATGTTTCTTTACATGAGATTATGCATGGTTCCAGTTTCATAAAGACATCTAAAGTTTATCTATCCATGTATTTTACATTTCAAATTTTATTAATTTGTGGAATAATCAAAAGTTAACTTTAGAACATATGAACCTGTCCCATTTCACCTGTGAAAGTTTAATAAAAACAAAAGTTAACTTTATTTACTTTATCAGGTGCAGACCCCGAGAAATTGCTTTTGGTTCTAAAAGAGTCTCATATGAATGTGGATGAATCTACGTTACCACTTGTTAACGGGTCCATTTTCGATTAATATGTTTTGTCTTTATAGTTATTTTGATATTATTATTTAGTGGTCGACTTGCCCAATATTTCCTACTTTCGGTTTCCTTGACGCTGCCCGCTGGGTCATGGGAATAACGCCGCCGGATCGCCGTTTATGATTGAAACTACGATGGTATCCGATCGTCTTCCAACCTCCGACTTTCATTCTTGATTAATGAAAACATTCTTGCCAGATGTTGACGCCAATTGGGCGTCCTTCAAATTGTCACCTTCCTCCAAATTTTAACATCCCTCAGTATGCCTAGAAACTGAGCCGCGGATGCACCGGGACCATAGGACAACTCTTTCCATCCTACTTTTTATATCTTTTTTACTTTAACAAAAACAAACTAGACCTTTAAAATTTACCTCCAAAATTAAAAAGAAATCTTCCTCAAAATCAACTTTTCAAAAAACCAGAACCTAAAAACCAAGAGAGATGGCTAGTGTAGTGTAGAGTAGTCTTGACAAGGACACGCCCCGGAGGCTAGCGCACCTCCGGGTGGACCTCCCTTGATTGAGGGCGTATTGTGATAAGTGGTCGAAACGCTCAATGATATCAAGGCACACAACTGAGGACGTGTCCCAGTGAGCACAGACTTTGCAGAGAATCAATCGGAACTCTAGTCTCTAGTTTTCCGCAGTTGGAGCTTCGAGGACCGCGAGATCCCCGTTCTCTCAAACACAGACACCGGTCCTGTGGCTGGTTGATCATGTGCAGTGTTGGGGTGTTTTTCATTCTCTGTCACAGAGATGAAGGCACTTACAAGCTGGACTGGTCTTCCTACTGCAGGTCCGGAGCAGTTAGAGATGTCCGTGTTAGTGCTTAGGAAGCTTCTTCAGATCTCTCACTGTTCCTTGGTTACTTCCCTGCACCCTCCACATTCCCCTGCGGGGACCAATACATGCGACCTCGTGTCCATGTTTTTGGCTCCTTCGCTTGGGATTCAGGTTTAAAAGGAGTGCTTGGTTGTTTCCTAGGACGGTATTGATCAATACATGGAGAAGTCACTATTCACTACGCAGAGTACTCTTACCTGCAACAAAGCCCTTCTCCTGAAGGACATACAAACTCTGCTCTGTCTAGAACTCACTAGTATAAAACTTTTTACTTTTTATTTCAAAAAAAAAAAAAAAAAAAAAAAAATTTAAACTTAATTACAACTTAAAATTCTTATTAAATGACATCTATACATGTCATTCCTACTAAACTTAACCACTCCCTGCCCTACAAATTTCCCCTCTAAACTCCCCACTCCTGGAACCCCAAGGACCATGGACTTTCTTGGAACCACAAGGAACATGGACTTTTCTTGGACTCCAAAAAAACAACCTCCCGGATCTAAGGAAAATCAAGTGGAAACAAATCCAAACCACATGGACTTTCTTTTAGATTCCCCCTCCCCTCCTCTACACCTCTTTGTTTCTTTCTTTTCTACTCTAATATGGTTCATACGTAAATGGGAGGCGGAATGGGGACTGACTTGCGTCGGCCCGTGCCTTGCCGCTGTTATCCCGAAAACCAATCCGGTGGTGACCGGAGAGGGGGAAACCTTGTGTATCTCCTCACTAAACCTAACCTATTGCCAGAGCCTCGGACTAGCTCCTTCCGTACCAACCCACTATATTTACAAAATGACCATTTTCACCCTCTTTCTCTCCTCTCTCTCTCTCTCTCTACATATTTTGTTCTATAATAATTAAGATCACACTGTAATTCTCTGTGATCCATTAGATTAAAATATTCATAAACAATGAAAACTGTCTCCAGTCCATTGTTTAAACATATGAATCCTTAGCATATATCTTAAATAATAATTTACTTTTATAACTACCTCCAACATTACGGTAGGGTATAATTTGACCCTAACCACTCCTCTTAAAACTAAAACTTAAAATTACAAGGCTAAAAAACACCTACACACTTTCTTATTTAAGTATTTTTATTTACCTTATTATTCTTAATTTTATATCTCCCAAACCCCTACCCTTATTTTATCTATTATTTTTTCTATTATTTTTTCTATAATTTTTACTCTCTTATATGACTTAATTGTAATATTAAATACTAAATTTATATCTACAATTCTCTCCCTCTTCCCCTTACCCCTCCTCCAACAGGTTTAGAATATCGACCGAGCCAGATATTGGACAATGATTTCTTGCCAAAAACTCATCCAAACACTGGATGCCACTACATGATCTCACATGGAAATTTCTCATAGACACCTGGACTTGTCATTTTTACTAAACTTAACCACTCCCTACCAAATATTGGACACTGATTTCTTGCCTAAACTTAACCGGACACAGGACATCACTACTTTAAACTCCTTCTCAGAGACACCTGGACATGTCTTTTTTACTAAACTTAACCACTCACTACCAAATATTGGACACTGATGTCTTGCCTAAACTTAACCGGACACAGGACAACACCACTTACATGACCCCACATGAGACATTTCTCATAGACACCTGGACATGTCAATTCTACTAAACTTAACCACTCCCTAAAGTAAATAAAAAAATCTCAGGGATGACATCCAAAGTTGAGGCCCACAGAGGCCCACTTGGACAGCTGTACATCCTACACACTGAGAAAAACCAAGGACAATATATACACTGGATGATCCATTTACACTAACAAAGAAAAAAAGAAGATATCCAAGGATGACATCCAATGTTGAAGCCTACAACAACCCACTTGATCTACTGTACATCTCACATTGGATCAAACAAATAAGAATATATATAAAAATCTCAGGGATGACATCCAAAGTTGAGGCTCACAGAAGCCCACTTGGACTACCGTACATCCTACACACTGAGAGAAACCAAATCAATATATACACTGGATGATCCGAACAAAGATAAAAGGAAAAAATCCAAGGATGACATCCAATGTTGAAGCTCACAACAGCCCACTTGGCCTACTGTACATCTCACATTGGATTAAAGAAAAAAGAATATATAAAAATCTCAGGGATGACATCCAAAGTTGAGGCCCACAGAAGCCCACTTGGACTACTGTACATCCTACACACTGAGAGAAACCAAGTTTATATATACACTGGATGATCCGAACAAAGATAAAAGGAAAAAATCCAAGGATGACATCCAATGTTGAAGCTCACAACAGCCCACTTGGCCTACTGTACATCTCACATTGGATTAAAGAAAAAAGAATATATAAAAATCTCAGGGATGACATCCAAAGTTGAGGCCCACAGAAGCTGGAGAAGTTGGAGCTTCGAGGACCGCGAGATCCCCGTTCTCTCAAACACAGACACCGGTCCTGTGGCTGGTTGATCATGTGCAGTGTTGGGGTGTTTTTCATTCTCTGTCACAGAGATGAAGGCACTTACAAGCTGGACTGGTCTTCCTACTGCAGGTCCGGAGCAGTTAGAGATGTCCGTGTTAGTGCTTAGGAAGCTTCTTCAGATCTCTCACTGTTCCTTGGTTACTTCCCTGCACCCTCCACATTCCCCTGCGGGGACCAATACATGCGACCTCGTGTCCATGTTTTTGGCTCCTTCGCTTGGGATTCAGGTTTAAAAGGAGTGCTTGGTTGTTTCCTGGGACGGTATTGATCAATACATGGAGAAGTCACTATTCACTACGCAGAGTACTCTTACCTGCAACAAAGCCCTTCTCCCGAAGGACATACAAACTCTGCTCTGTCTAAAACTCACTAGTATAAAACTTTTTACTTTCTATTTCAAAAAAAAAAAAAAAAATTAAAACTTGATTACAATTTAAAATTCTTATTAAATGACATCTGTACATGTCATTCCTACTAAACTTAACCACTCCCTACCCTACAAATTTCCCCTCTAAACTCCCCACTCCTGGAACCCCAAGGACCATGGACTTTCTTGGAACCACAAGGAACATGGACTTTTCTTGGACTCCAAAAAAACAACCTCCCGGATCTAAGGAAAATCAAGTGGAAACAAATCCAAACCACATGGACTTTCTTTTAGATTCCCCCTCCCCTCCTCTACACCTCTTTGTTTCTTTCTTTTCTACTCTAATATGGTTCATACGTAAATGGGAGGCGGAATGGGGACTGACTTGCGTCGGCCCGTGCCTTGCCGCTGTTATCCCGAAAACCAATCCGGTGGTGACCGGAGAGGGGGAAACCTTGTGTATCTCCTCACTAAACCTAACCCCTATAATATGTCCGACCTGGACCGGGAAGGGAATTGATTACATGATGGCCAACAGCCGAACACATCACTAATATATTTATTTGTATGTCAGTTTTATAGGAAATATAATTGACGAACATTTCTACTCGTTTCATGTCAAATAAAATATCTTGTTTTGTTAGTATTTGTTTTCCTTGTTGAAAAAAGGAACACATTCTTGCTAATTTAATGACATTTAAACTCTAAGTTAAATTCATTTTGTAGGTGAATTTTCATTTTGATATAATTTCCACTTTGTTGGGATCATAATGTCTCTTTTAACCTGTATCTCAGTGTCTGATGTTTGAGGAACAGAACCACACATTCACAGACGTTGCTGCTGGAGCATTTTATTTTTGCATAAAGAAGAGAAGAAGGAGAAGGTTTTTGCCAAAAGCGTTGTCAACTTCCTGTTCCTTAATGAGCGACAGAGCAGAAGATGTGAAAATGAAACACAAACATGTGTTTTGTGTGATGATCTCTCTCAGTCGGTATTCGGTTTCCGCCCATCTGCACATTTCCGGGCGCAGACAGAGGGAAGTATTTTGCTACACTGAACGTCGTCCCAGCACTTGTTGTCTGTAAGTGACATTTAGGCAGTTATATAGTAGCCTATATTATACATGGTTAAATATTATCTGAAGACGGTTGCAGTGACTTACGTCCGTAGTTCATCTGCAGACAGTGCTGCTTCCACCAGCGGTTGTCGAATTTGCCACAGCTCTTGTAGTTGAAGGACGAGCCATCGGTCCACAGCCACTGACCCTCCTGACAAACCAGAGTCAATCAATGAGTCAATAAATCAGATTTGAATGGCGACAAGGACGACTCTCATAGAGGACTGTAGCGCCATGTAATAATATAATATAATGTTTACAATCAGGTTTTTTATTCGGTTGTCAACACCATGGTTGTTTGGCAAGATCAGGTGAGTTCTCACTGCTAACATACAACAATAATCAGGGGAACCCAGAACAATTCACAGGTTTACGATTTCTACTAATTACTCTTCATTACTTATATTTGGTAAAAGTGATTGAATAATTGATTGAGCTTATTTAAGTGTACTATATGTTTCTAAGAGACTATTCAACAACTATAATCAGGATGGCACGAATTTATTACAATTGAACAATTTTACAAAATTCATTTAAAAATGCATTTTTAATGTATCAAATATTAAATTATTTTGAAACAATCATTATATCTACACTTTAGAATGAGGCTCCTTTTAGCAGCTATACATGTTTATTTATTTATCAATAAATTGTTGTAAAAATTAGATGAGAAAACACTCAAAATATAAATGAAAAAATGTGGAATAAAATAGTGATTTATTCCAACCAATACTAAATTACTCAATTATCTCAACCGATTAAAAGGTTTATGCAGCAAAAATGTTGGCTCACTATTTGGTAAGATGCTGCCTTTTTTTTTTGTCCCATATGGGTTTTAGAAAACAACAAAACAGCAACCACACATTCAAAACACTGTGCATATATCATCTTATTGCAAGCTTTCTGTCATTGTGATCGTGAAAAAGTGAGTTCAGACTCCAGAGAAAGAAGGGTTCAGGCATTGAGGACTCTGAAACTTCTCCCAACCCTTAGTCGAAATGAGGGTGAGTAGAAAATGAGTGAAACTTGAATTTTGGGTGAACTATTCCTTTAAACTCAGAATTCTGAGTTGAAAGTCAGAATTCTGACTTTTTTTTTTTTCTTGGTTAAAAAAAATAATCTCCTAGACCGTCTCTGGAACCCTGGAGATTTTTTATTTTTTCTCAAAAAAAAAAAATCTCAGAATTCTGAGTTTAAAGTCAGAATTGTCAGAAAAAAAGTCACTCACTTTTTTTTTTTTTACACCGTACAACAGCTTATAAATGACTTGTTATTTATAATTTTTTTTTCATAATCTTATCGTGAAGTGTCATGATGACCCGTCCCACCTCTTGGCAGTCACTTCCTCCAAGCCACGTCCGCGGATACCCGTTGGTCGCCTTCTGGATCATCCTCTGAATCTTGCGATACTCGTTGATGTTGTGCACAGACGCGAGGTGTGCACCCAACGTCTGGCAGTTTTTCTGTCATGGAGCAAAAAAAGTGGAATTGTTGCAGAAATATAACTCATTAAAAAAGCTTTACTTGAAGCTTTGAAGAAAAAAAACCCAACTTACCTCAGCCCTACTCCAAGACATCTCAGTTGGCACGAAGCAGAAACAGCGACCGCCGACGTCCTTCCAGCCACCAGGACAAGTCGATGTCCTCTTGACCAGGTCTCTCGTCTCTGAATCTGTTCAGAGTAGGAAGAAAGAAACTCCGTTAACTCTGTCAGACCTCAGATCAGGTCTGTGGACACAAAACAGAAACCTGAAGCATCGGGGTCGACACTCACCCGCGGCTCTGGTCAGAACCACCACGGCACAGAGCAGCACAGACAGAACCAACGTCTTCATGGTGAAGACGAAGGACGACAATAACTGTTGGCAAGAAACAGAGTCCTTAAGACCTGAAAATGAAAAGCAGAAGAGGTGGAGACAGAGGGTTATCTTCTGTTTTTGTGGCATTGACTTGCAAATCTTTTATCTTCTCATCTATTGCAAGAAAACAAAGGGTGTCAGGTACAACCCTGTGCCGATGGTCATAGTTTTTCTGCTCTGCGGTACTCCGATCAGAGCTTCCTCCCTAGCAACGGTCTGTTTTACTTCTATTTAACGGTTTTGGACAGATGGGTTGGGTGCTTATCAGTTTTGCAATTCGAAAAATAATGGTAAGTCCTGCCGCCTGGGATGGTAACTTTAAGATGAATATTTTATCTAAGCATCTGTATGTATTACAGATGCTCCCAATCTTGCTCCCCAAAAAAGTGATCAAAGAACTGAACAGTTGCTTTGGTACATTCATATGGAACAGAAAGAGACCTCGTATTATTTAGCCAGAATCCCAAAACTTTCTGTGCAAGGAAAAACATATTGCTGAAATGGATCAACTGTAAATTTTCCACAATAGCTGGATGGCATAAGGTTATTTTTGACACATGCCAAAACCTTCCATTCATGTCTCTCCAACCTCTTGCTTTACATTTGTATTTATCTTTTCTTTTTTAATTGATTTGATTTTGATTTATTCAGCACATAGTCAATTACAATATCCATAGAATAAAGTAAAACAAACAAGAAAAAAAACAACGACAATAAAAAGACTTTATACACAGCGGACATGCTGGGAGGTCCGAAAAACCCTCGAGGGGCCTGACAAGAGAACCTCCTGAAACAATTATAAAGCATGGATAAGACTGCAAGCTACTGTATTACTGTATACAAGGCACACACATCACAGCTGAACACACAGATCAGGCACATACACACATCAAGGTGTTGTGAAAGATAAAACAAAACATTCAGTTCTTGATTACACAACATACGTTTCACAGACTTTTTAAAAGCTGATTGAGAAAGTTTAAGAAAGTGAGGAGGAAGTGAATTCCATATCTTGGAACCTCTGTAGGAAATCTTAAATTGGGATGAAACAGTTCTCGGTTGTGGGGGCCAAAGCTGATATGCTTTACGGGTTGAAAAATTATGACATTGTTTGTTTGCAGAAAATAAATTATGAAACAAGGAAGGAAGTGTTTTGTTTAAAGAGCCATATACAAACTGAGCAACCTGGAGGTAATTAATCTTGAGTGAATCATCTGACATTGATGATGTTAAAACTCAGTGCAGAGTTCATCGTTTATGATCTTTACTCGTCACAGCTGTTTGAGCAACAAGATCAAAACCTGCAGTCGTCCCAACGTGTGATCAGACATTCATTGGAGCTGGTGATCTGACTCCAGACCAGTTCAACCAGCCAATCAGGGAGTGAGTGCAAGCCCATGGTTGGAACAAATAAGGAAATAAAATAAACAAATCATACCTACTGTTCTTCAATCCAACTTTGACTTTCGCCTTTCACTCTCCTTCCTCCTTTCTCTAATTCTATCAGTCTCACTCCTGGACACCCCAGCTGTCCAACGCTTAAACTGCACTCATTGACCCCCAGATCTAACTGGGCAACACTGTGTCTTCCATAACTAACTAACTAACATGAATTTTACTTTAGGACCGCCATGATCAGGCGTAATGTCCTCCGTGGGAGGCTTACTCTCTCCAGACCCCATGACTGCACTAATGTGGTGACTGTATTTATTTTACTTTGTTGTCCTGACTGCTGCTGCTGAGAGAGAGAGACGCAGTAGCATCAGAGACAGCTAGTCCTGGAGGTCCTGCTCCATCCGGTGGTCCTGCTCCAGTCGGCGGTCCTGCTCCTCCTGGCGGTCCTGTTTCCGGCGGTCCTGCTTCCAGCGGTCCTGCTCCATCCGGTGGTCCTGCTCCAGTCGGCGGTCCTGCTCCTCCTGGCGGTCCTGTTTCCGGCGGTCCTGCTTCCAGCGGTCCTGCTCCATCCGGTGGTCCTTCTCCAGCCGGCGGTCCTGCTCTACCTGGCGGTCCTGCTTCCGGTGGTCCTGCTCCTCCTGGCGGTCCTGCTCCATCCGGTGGTCCTGCTCCAGCCAGCGGTCCTGCTCCACCTGGCAGTCCTGCTTCCGGCGGTCCTGCTTCCGGCGGTCCTGCTCCTCCTGTCGGTCCTGCTCCATCCGGCGGTCCTGCTTCCGGTGGTCCTGCTCCTCCTGGCGGTCCTGCTCCACCTGGCGGTCCTGCTCCATATGGCGGTGACACTCTACTCTCCCTGGAGGAAGTGTCGGCAGAACTGAGGAGACTGCGTCCTGGCAAGTCGGCTGGCCCTGATGGTGTTTCAGCTAGACTCCTTAAGGACTGTGCTGCCCAGCTGGCTGTGCCTCTCCGTACCATCTTCAACCTGAGCCTGCAGTCATGTAGGATCCCTCTTCTCTGGAAGACCTCGTGCCTGGTGCCGGTTCCCAAAGTGGCGAGGCCAGCAGGAATCAGTGACTACAGACCAGTAGCCCTGACTTCTCATATTATGAAGACTCTGGAGAGACTACTACTTCGCCACCTTCGACCTCAAGTACAGCATTCTGTGGACCCCTTGCAGTTTGCATACCGGGAGAACATTGGGGTGGACGATGCAATCATCTACATGTTGCATCGGATTTACTCTTACCTGGATGAACCTGGGCGATATGTGAGACTGCTGTTTCTAGACTTTTCCAGTGCCTTTGACACAATTCAACCTAGTATTCTGAGAGGAAAGCTGGAGAAGATGGGTGTAGATCCAACCATCATCTTGTGGGTCTATAACTATCTTACAGAGCGGCCACAGTATGTGAGGCTGGGGAATTGCATGTCAGACACAGTGGTGAGCAGTGTAGGAGTACCACAAGGTACTGTGCTCTCACCTTACCTCTTCACACTTTTCACTGCAGATTTCACATCCACATCTGAATCTTGCCATGTTCAGAAGTACTCTGACGACACGGCCATAGTGGCATGTGTGAAGAAGGGACAGGAAGATGAATACAGGGACCTGGTGGGGGCGTTCACAGTCTGGTGCAACAAGAACAACTTGTTGCTTAATACATCAAAGACCAAAGAAATGATTATTGACTTTGGCAGGTCCAAAAGATCCTTACGGCCTGTGACTGTGGATGGGGTGGACATTGAGAGGGTTCAGTCATACAAGTACCTTGGAGTACACCTTGATGACAAGCTGGACTGGTCCGTACACACAAATGATGTGTACAAAAAGACACAAAGCAGGCTCTTCTTTTTAAGAAGACTCAGGTCTTTTGATGTATGTAATGTAATGCTGCGTATGTTTTATCAGTCTGTCATTGCAAGTGTTACATTCTTTGCTATTGTCTGCTGGGGTAACAACATCAAGGTCAGGGACAGGAACAGACTAGACAGGCTCATCAAAAAATGTAGCTCTGTGATGGGGGAGGGAGCGGAGCTGGTAGAGGCTGTGGTTAAGTGGAGGATGGGGTGTAAGTTGAAGACCATCCTGGGTGACCCCCAACACCCTCTACACAAAACCCTCTCAGGTCAGAGGAGCAGCCGAAGCAAAAGGCTCATCTCCCTGACCTGCAGAACAGAAAGATTTAAGAGATCATTTGTTCCTGCTGCAATCGTTTTATATAACACTTGTTAAAATGTATTTTTGTGTTCATCTTTTTTTTGTCATTGTTGTGTGAGCTACTGGACTAACGTGAATTTCCCTGCTAGGGATGAATAAAGTATTCTCTATTCTATTCTATTCTAGTGCGGCTAGCAGGCCTGAGCGGGAGCATACCTATGTTCCCCGGGACCTATGTTCCCCTATAGGGGGTCGCAATACATACTGGGGAACATAGGACCTTTTTTAAAAAAAAAGGTCCTATGTTACCCGCTGTTGCTGGTCGATGGACTCTCTCTACTTATCTGGACTCTCTCTCTACCTGGCCTGTCTAGCCTCTACCTGGTCTTTTTACTAAACGTAACCAACTCCTTTCTTTATTGCCTAAACCCAACCAATGGGACAATTCCACTTCTCACTCAAAGTCACAACTCAACTTCTCACTCAAAAATAGGCAAAAATATGCCAAGTCACAACTCAACTTCCAGGTATGGGACCAAAAATTGCATGTTCCCCGGGTCCTTTTGGGGGAAAAGTGGGGAACATAGGACCCTTTTTCTAAAATAGGGTTCTATGTTCCCCGGTCTGGACACAGAGGGGAACATAGGACCCTTTTGGGGAAAAGCGGGGAACATAGGACCGTTTTTTTAGAAAAAGGGTTCTATGTTCCCCTGCCCCATACAAAGTGGGGAACATAGGACCTGGGGAACATAGGGATGATCCCACCTGAGCCCTCCTAACGTACTCTGCTGCACGTAGCTTCACCTGAGCTCCGTCATTGGCTGGAGAGAAAACACTGACTCTCTCGCCATAGATATCTATGCTCTCTCGCGACTCTCTAGCTCCACCCAGAAACGTCCACGTGCATAACAAAACCTGAATAAAACAGAGCAAAAGACCAAAATACAGGCAGGGGGAGGGGGGGCTGCAGACACAGCCCCCACCACACAGGACATAAAGCCCATAGGTGATGATTAAGAGACGGCTGCCTTCATCAACTCCTGCTAACATTTCCATATTTCGCACATTCTGTGACATAAACTGTAAACTGTCTTGTCTGTAACAACATCTATTGCACGTCTGTCCGTCCTGGGTGAGGGATCCCTCCTCTGTTGCTCACCCTGAGGTTTCTCAGATTTTTCCCTGTTAAAAGGGTTTTCCATGGAGTTTTTCCTCAGTGGATGTGAGGGTCTAAGGACAGAGGATGTTGTTACGATGCCATGTAAAGCCCTTTGAGACAAACTGTTTGTAAAAACGGGCTTGCAGGGTTCCTACAGCTTAAGCCAACTTAAATTTAAGACTTTTTAAGACGTTTTTAATGCCACTTGAAATGAAATTTAAGACCGACTTCACAATAAACACAAATGCAAAAACAAAACAAAAACGTCACCACATCTATTACATAGGGTTAGGGACAATTTTACCCACTTTCCTATGTGGTCCAAGGTAAAGTGACTGCTACATGAATGATTGGGTGGAAAAAAAAAAACTGATTTGGGAGCTGGTGGCGGTAAGAAATTTAGCGGTGACGGCCGCCACTAACTTCTCTATGTCAGAATGTTACCAATTATTTTGAGATTTGAGACTAATTATAATCATAAAATCCCACTTACCAAGTGTTAACATTTTTAAGACCTTTGAAAAATGTATTTAAGACATTTTAATGCCAATTAAGGCCTTGTTTTTAGATTAATGAATTCAATGCCTTTTAAGACTTTTTAAGGATCCGTAAGAACCCTGCCTTGCCTTGCCATTTGTACAAGTCTAATGATTATTTTTGGGCACAAAACTCCAGACCCAACCTTTAATGAAAACTACTTCCCCATACAATTGCCACATTGATAATGCCATATTTGCAGCAGCAGCAGCAGCAGCAAGAAATATGCAGCAGAAGATGAGAAAAAGACATAACACCTTTTACTTCTCTTTTGTGGTCATTTCTGTGAAAAATTTCGGAGGAACGCCTTGCTACTGAACACGAACTGCACTGCACAAAGATGCTACAAATGATAAAACAGTACATCAGTCTTTTACATTGCGTTATGTGTTTAAGGAAATAAATGAACAGTTGTTTTTTAATCACAGATGGCACAAATTTAAAGTTTTGTCCCATTAATATTTATTTTTTTCTATTTTGTTATTTACAATTATTTCATTTCTGCAATTTAAAAAAGACTTTTCCACCTTCTCAAAGTCTTGCTCTTGCTTATTGGCACGATGGTTCAATAAGCAACGGGACTCAGCTGCAGACAACAGGTAGTTCGATAATAACTCAACATCAAACCAGGTGAGTTCACTTGAAGGTGACTAGTCAGAGGAAACAACCAGGAAAAGGAATTAAAACTGGTGAAGTTTCCTACAATTGAAACTCTTGGCGTGTAACAACAGGAAAAGCAAAGGTGTGTAACTGCAAATAACCTACAGTACATGACTAATGACCTATTTACTGTATTTTGATGTTGGACTCACTGTGTCACAGCAGTGAAGGATACACCCAGAAAACTTTACAGGTGTGTAGTCAACAACATCCAGATCTGAGGTCACGTTCAAAGACGGGTGTGGTCTGACTGAGGAGACAGGGAGGTATGAACAGTTTGACAAATGTTAAAACAATGTCTGACTTTATTCATTTTCAGATACTTGCAGCAGCTGAGGAAGAAGAAGAAACAGTCTCGACCACACCGAAAAAACATGAAGGTTAAATTTAGGAATCGCTGGGCTGCAATTGTGCAACAGCTCTTATTGTGAGGCAATAACACAAAAGTGACAGTGCAGAATGTACAAGAGGAAAAGTACGACTGGTACCGCTGATCAGAGAGATAACTAGATGTTTACAGTGAAGGGAACTTATCTGAATTTACATCCTGTGCGTGTGTGTGTTTGTATGAATACGTATACATATGGTTATGTATATGCATTATGTATCTGATTCCTGCAATGGGATGTTTCAGCTATTACAAGTAGGCTATATCACATAAAGTATATGTTAAATTATATAAATTAAAGTGAATTTATAGACCACTGACTTATACTTTTCAGTTAATGCATGAATGAAAAAAGAAAAGAAAAATACAGACATGCAAGTTTAATTAAACATAATACATACAATTAAAAAGAGGAAATGATGCTATCATCTCAAAAATCATCATCTGAAAATGCATCAGCTGTTTAACATTATCTATGAAAACTGATATGGAGTCAGTGTTGACTTGTATCAACACCCACGTTGAAAACAAGTTGTCTCCACTGATATTTTAAGAAATGTGCCACAGGTTGGAATAACTCAGAGACTGAATCAACTGCACGGTTAAGGAGGATGTTTTTTTTAACAAAAGCCTAACATCGTGTTTGGGTAGCCTACGCCGTCTGTGCGCCGGCTTATCTCGCTGCAGCGTTAGCGCCTCATTAACCCACAGGTATGAGAAACGTGAAAAATGTGAGATGACACTGGTCCAAAAAAACTTGTCGCAAACAAAAACATACAGTTCAAAGAGAGAGACGACACACAGGACAAACATGACCACATTTCTTAGGACAAAGATCAAGGAGACGATAAGTGGAGATATACAGTATTTACTTTCCGTGCCATCGCTCATTGTCAGTCTAGTCACATGGTGAAGCTGTTGTTGTTGTAGAAGCTCTCCTGTGTAAATAAGCACAAAGGAGATTGGTTTGTGCCAAAACTAACAACAATAAGAACAAAAACAAAACAGAAAATCAAATCAACATATGATATTTCTCTGCTTAGCTTCATGATGAGTTTGAAGACTCAGTCTTCATCTTTAGTGGAGCTATTTGTACGTTTAGCATTTCTAAAAATCTATAAATCTCCCTCACATCTTCTCTTCTACTAAAGTTAGCATGCTAACCGGCTAGCCCCAGCACCGATTTAGCTTCCAACCTGCCGCGCAGATGTTGCTAGCGTTGCTCGGAGGGTCTTGTGATTAGCTAACGAAACCGATGAGGCTTTTATAGATTTGTTTATCGGGGAGCATACGTCAGTCCGACTGCCCAAAAGTCCGACGGCTCATTTCTCCGACTACCCATTCTACAGTGTTAAGGTTAGGTTTAGGGTAAGGTTAAGGGTTAGGGCTACTTAAGTCGGAGAAGTGGGAGGTCGGACTAATGGATGCAAAAATAAAGAAATGTATGGTCGGAGAAATGGGTAGTCGGACAGACGTCATGCGCCCTTGTTTATCTTACTAGCTGGTTAGCTTGTCTCCAAGAGCCACCCAGACTTTGTTTGAAGCCAAAGTATTTGATAGCTAAAGGTAATGGCATCTAAGTTAAATGGGTAATGGATGGCATTTTAAATATACAGTATATTATTAATATTTTTTAACACAGTAATACAAAAAAAGAAAAAAACAAACACTCTGATAAACCCAAACAACAAAGATCAAACCACCCAACAATGTCAACAACAAAGACAACAAAACATTGACGTATTTCACAACAATAGCTACCACAAAGAGGGGGACTATACAGTGCATGTTACATCAGATCAACTTTCATAATCAATCAAAATAACTTCTGCGACACTGAGCTCCACACCTGATTCCAAATGAATGAACGGTAGGCTGTAGCTTGTTGAGGGGCTAAATTAAAATGGGGTAACATAATGTCTAAAGCAACGGCCTCACAGAGCTGCTAGCTTGGTTGTTGACTCCTGACATAAAAACCAGTGGGCGGTCGTTATCGGGAAGTCCAGCTCACGTTTCCAGATCTGTTAATCTGAAGACAAATCTGTTTTTAATACTCAGAAATGGTAAAGTCTTGCCAACTTCCTGGAATGGAAATGAGGAACAACATGGGTGATTTTTTTTATTTCTTTGGCCTGTGCAGGACAAACGCTGAACAATTAACATGAATTTCTCTTTCTTCAAAATAAAACAAAACAATATTTTGAGATAAACGAGAGTGTGTGACTTCTATACAGCATTTTTATTCAGTTACTGATTATGATTACGCATGAAAAAGGGTGGAAGAAAACGGTCACAGGGTCAATTAGATTGACAAATTGTTTTTATCCATTCTTTAAAATGGTGAAATGTGTGCAGTGCTTATCGTTGCTAAAGAAAGTTGATTAATAACTGTTCCTCTGGTTGCGGGAAACTGAGTTTGACTCATCCTGAGCAGGGAGAAACTCAAACAGAAACATTGTTGGAAGTTGTTTTAGAAATACAGGCATGTTGACCTACTCTCTCTACTGTAACCAGTCCTGCAGCATCCACCTGGCAAACAGGTGAATGCTGCGGGACAGGTGAGTGGGCGTGGCTTAGGAGTGACGGAAAATCACAACCTTCACACACAAACCTTTAAATCCCAGAGTCTGAGTGAGTGACTCAGATTTGACCTGTGAGCACCAGGACTCAGTGTGTCGACATAAAGTTTGGGCTACGTTCGTCTCTGGAGCTTTTTTGGATTTAACTTTTGAAATCAGGAATAAGACGACAAGTCACCTCACCTGCACTCAGGTATCCGCTTTTATGTTTTAAATCTCTCGATATGCAACAAACGGCCACTTTAATTTCTATCTTTGTCCAGAAACCCGAAGAAAGTCAATGTAGCCTACTTCCATAAAATGAAGAAGTGCGAATTCTCACACTTTCTTTCTTTTTCTTTTATTTTTCTTGACACAAACACCCTAAAATCTCATTTTTTGAGCTAACAGCAGTAACAAAATCTGCCTTTTTGATCAAACTTCAAAATGCTGACCTTTGACTCAATACATGTCTGATGTTTTATTCTGAAAGGTCCTTCAGTTTACACAAGGCTCTAATCGTTTATTTTATGGAGTTGTTAACAGCATCTCCTGCGGCTGCTAATATAAATTTCAATGTGTCGTGTGTGTTTTATAATCTCTTTGGCTATGAATCGAGTTCCTCCAGGGTAAGGAAGCTCAGAGCAGACAGGACAGAGCACAAGTTGTTACTTTGTTCATAACAAGAAGAAACAAAATGTAACAATAATGATCTGTTATCTAGAATGAAACTTTTTCTTACCTGTAATAAAAGACATTTGAGGCCAGACTCTTGGATCTGACTCGACAAATGTGACATGATGTAAAAATGTCTTAATGTCTGTAAAAAAAAAAAAAAAAAAAAAAAAGTCTTAATTTCTTTAAAAAATGTTAACTGACCTGTTCTGGTTATTTAACATAAAACCACAGTGTGGGTGTGAAGTGAGACAATACTAATCCAACATGTCTACAGGATTCGTTACTGTTATGTCACTCTGTCTGACTCACCTGTGAGTCTACAGTCGAGTTGCATGTTGGGTAATTTCTCCTTTTAAATTGGGTCAAGTCAGTTTTTAATAAGACACTTTCCAGACGGACCTTCTTGTATTCACATAAACTCAACGTTTTTTGTTAATTTTTACAGTGTTACATGTGGAGAAGTCATTGGTACAAATAAACATTTGCACTTATTAATTTATAATTATCAGTAAATAGAAGCTACTTGTCCAGGTGAACCTCATCTTCACCCATTGGCTGGACAAACAGCAATGGATGGATGGATGAATGGATGGATATCACACTGTATCTTTGATCAGGGTGCATTTTGGGTAATGTAGGCTAGGCACAAGGTTTTAACAAGTGTTTTACAAAAAATGAAACAAAAAAACAACAAAGAACAACTTGTAAAATATGAATTCAGTCAGATTCCTTTTTTTTTTTTTTACAGGTGTTGTTGGTCATTGTCCTTATTTTTTTTTATAGTGTAGCCTATTTTATTTGATGGCCTTTAGGTTTACTGTTGGCGTGTTAGCTCTGTAATAAACTATCCAGGGTGTATCCAACCTGGGAAAGTGTCCTGGATGGATGGATGAGAGGAGATGATGCGATGCTGCACGTCCTCGTCTCCTGTCTGAACTCTGGTTTTCTACGCTGTGGGTCGTAGCCTACGTGATGCCGCGGTGCAGAATCCCGCCGCGCTTCATTCCTCCGTCGTCTAATCTGATCTGTGGCGACAGGGAAGAAAATATGCGTTCGTCTTATATAACGACGTGATCATCTGATCTTCAGCTCTTCATCACCTACACACTTCACTTTCCTCACCTTTCACCTACTTCTCTAAGGTCACATGACGCCTGCAGTCTAATCACGCCGGCTTCAAATGAACGGCTCCTGATGGTAGTGATGGTGATGAAACGTGTCGATCGAGTTTCATGGGAATCTGAAGCAACAAAGACCAATGGTCAAACCAATGAAGCATCAGGATCAGGATCACTTGTGTTTGTTGATTTCAAACCTGTTGCATTAAAAACTCAGATCAGGTGGGAACAGGTGACTGGCACCGGACTCGGTCATCAAGTTCCCGGTTGATTCTGTCTGTGCAAAGATTTATGGGATTCTTGTTTCACTAATTCAGACTTTTTTGGATGGATATAGTGTTTTCTGAAATTTCTGGTGCTGTGGTTCAGTTTCTCTTCTACTAATTCTATCATGGTTGTAACTGTAAAGGTTGAAGAACCTGCAACTTCTTCTGACAAGACAAAGAACAAAGTTCAATCTGTTGTCTGGAAACAAAAATATGACGATCTGATCTTTAGTTGCTGAGATTTTTCTTTTGATTGAGTGAGCGAAGGGATCTGTGTTGAGACCAGAGACGAGATCCTCAGTCCCAGACCTGGTTAGATCAGGGAGCAAAAGCAGATGATGATGATGTGATGATGACGTCCCTCTGTCTCTGTCTCTGTCCATGCAGGATGTCTCTGTACGGCAGCTTCCTGTCTGACGAGCAGTTCCAGTGCTCCATCTGTCTGGACGTGTTCAACAACCCGTCGACGACGCCGTGCGGCCACAGCTTCTGCATGGGCTGCATCAGCAGATACTGGGACGGCTCCAAGGTGCGTGTCCATCACCTGTAGGGATGTCGCGATTATGGATTTTGTTTTGGTACGATTATTGTCAGAGAAATAATCACGGTATTACAATTATCACGATTATTATGAACTAGTTAATTTCACAACACTTTGAATGTGTTAAAATCAAATGTAGTCAAAATATAATTATATTACTACTTATATATACAAAGTATCTATTAACATTGGACCGATTATTAACCCCCCAGGGGAAATGTTTACATTATTTCAGTGATTATTTGTCATCTATACCAAATGTTTAAAGGGACAATGAGGGGTTTTGGAAAGCAAAGTACTTGTCACACTACTACTACTATTTCCCATGAGCCTCCGCGCGCACGGTGAAAACATTTGCCAAGAATGTTTTCATTAATCAAGAATGAAAGTCGGAGGTTGAAAGACGATCAGATACCGTTGTAGTTCCGACCATAAATGACAATGCGGCGGTGTTATTCTCATGACCCGCTGGGCAGCGTCCAGGAAGTAGGAAAGTAGGAAAAGTAGGAAATGCTGGGCGACTCGACCACTAAATAATAATATCAAAATAACTATAAAGACAAAACAATATATTTATCGAAAATTGACCCATTAACAAGTGGTAACGTAGATTCATCCACATTAATATGAGACTCTTTTAGAACCAAAAGCAATTTCTCAGGGTCTCTTTAAATTCAAACTAGTCAAATAAACATCTATAATATAGTATATATACATTTATTGATTGATATTTTGCACCTGATTTTTAGACCATTACAGTCAAGTGATAAAGTAAATAAGGAAACTTTTGATTATTCCACAAATGAAGAACTTTTCCCAACTACTGGATATTTGAAATTTAAAGTGAAACTCCTTGTTGTCCATTTAAGTTTATTTTGTTTTTTTGTTTTTTCATTACAGTGGGACGCTAACATTTAAATTCCTAACAATTCATTGTCACGTTTGTTTTTGTTTTGCGTGAGAGTTGTGCTGATGTGTCGATACGGTTACGGCATAATCGTTTTTGGAAAGTGACGGTATTGAGGAATGTTTATGATTAATTAATTGTGGCATTTAATACCGCGGTTAATTGTGCAGACAAGTAATCGTGACATCCCTAATTTCATCCGCATCCGTCCCCTTGTTCCTCCGAGGATCATCCAGCTCGTGGACAGTGATGTTAGCTCTGTTGCTAACGCTAAAGCATCCTCTCTGTCTCCTCCCTTACTGCAGGTGTGCCAGTGTCCTCTGTGTAAGAAAAGTTTCCCAAAGAAGCCGGACCTCCACATCAACCGGACGCTGCGAGAGATCACGGAGCAGTTCAGGTCCATGAGGGGAGCGGGGGTGGCGGGGAGGGAGAGGAGAGGGGGGAGGGCCGGGGGAGGGGGAGGGGGAGGGGAGGGAGCGCTGCAAGATCAATTATTCGACGAGTTGAAGAAGAGGCCGCCCCAACCTCCGCCCAAGTCTTGGATGACGTCGTCCTTTGATGCAGGTGAGACAGTTTATCTTTTATCATCAAACACAAAAGCTTAAAAAAAAATGAAACAACAGAAATATACAAATACTGGCTCAGGATAAAATGTATAATATTTCAAGATATTATGAAATTCATCATTACCTAAAGAAATAACATGTGAGATTTGGTTTGGCCGACTTGTTTGGCAAGTGACAAACGTATCAGTCAGATGTTCAGGTTGGAGAAAGATGGAAAAGGGATACTGGAAAGGATCTGAAAAAGAGATTTCATAAGTTGACCAAATTTTCGTATGTATCGGCCGATTATCGATCAATCAGCAGTTGAACTGACTGATGGGTAACCAAACCTAAAAACACAGGTTATTTGATGATGCAGCTGCCACCATCACTAGATGTCAGTGTTAATATGTCTTCAGGACAGTTTGACGCAGAAGAACTTATGTTGATGTATTAAAGGGATAGTTCAACATTTTGGCAAATTGGCCCATTGCCATAATCCCTATAGTCATAGCAGTAGGTTTGTTACCTTTATTTGTTGGTGCAAGCTATTTTTAGAACGGCGGAGCAGAGCTGTGAGCTGCTCAGAGCTACGCTACGGAGGCTAATGGGATTTCTTGGTTTCCCTCATCAAACTCATCAAATACACAATCCAACAACTCCACAACGCTCTGGTGGACAAGTTGTGAGCTGCACATTCACCACGCTATGAGATAATAACACAACGTTACCACACAGAGTTGTTTTAGAGGGAAATACAGAGACTGATGATGAAAAACTGTCCCTGAAGGCAACGTGCATCAGTGGTTTTGCATGAATTTCCCTCTAAAACAACTCTGTGTGGTAACGTTGTGTTATTATCTCATAGCGTGGTGAATGTGCAGGTCACAACTTGTCCACCAGAGCGTTGTGGAGTTGTTGGATTGTGTATTTGATGAGTTTGATGAGGGAAACCAAGAAATCCCATGAGCCTCCATGGCGTAGCTCTGAGCAGCTCACGGCTCTGCTCCGCCGTTCTAAAAACAGCTTGCACCGACAATTAAAGCTAACAAACCTACTGCTATGACTATAGGGATTATTATTATGGCAATGGGCCAATTCGCCAAAATGTTGAACTATCCCTTTAATGGTTATGAATTGTTGAGAAACAAAAAATCCTAGCAATGTACTATATGTTCTACATCTCTAAAGTCAAACGTCTTTCTGAAGGTAACTCCGACCTAGAGTTTCCTCCCTCTTCTGCCTCGTTGGCGTCTTCGGTACCAAACAACAGTCCGATCGCGGCCCTGAACAACAACGCTC
Source organism: Trachurus japonicus (assembly GCF_045865225.1). NCBI lineage: Eukaryota > Metazoa > Chordata > Actinopteri > Carangiformes > Carangidae > Trachurus > Trachurus japonicus. Next base: position 8,837,209 of record NC_140924.1, read on the forward strand.
CCGGACCTCCACCGCCTCCGCAGCCGTACTCCCGCTCCAGCGGCCGGAGGAGATTCACCGTGAGCGGAGCGGCGAGCAGCCACAGCCTCCCTCTGTGTGAGATCCACCAGCGAGGAATCATGGTACAGAATGTCAAAAACCTGCAGCTGCCGAACCGACTGTGAACGTCCAGTTTTGTTCACCACGACTTCCTGCCTGTTTGTGTGTTTTCCCGTCAGATTTACTGCAGGAACGACCGAGTGTGTGTCTGTCCTGAATGTGAAGCCCAGTACCATCAGGGTCACGACACGGTGCCGGTGGAGGAGGAGTGGATGGAGGCCAAGGTGAAGGAGAGAAAACAGAGCGTCTGCATGTGATAGAAAGAAATTCAGCAACACTTTACAACAAGGGTCCCTTAATTAATGTTAGTTAGTACACTATTAAGCATTAATTAACTGTTTAAGATATATTATTATATTATATATTATTATTATTATTATATAAGAGAACAAGTGTACAGATGTTGAGGTGTCACTAAAGCAAAATATAATGGAGCCAATTGTTCTGGTCCACCTGAAAACGACAGCCGACACAAAAACCAAGATTCTGGTGCCAAAATGTCTTTTTGGGCTAAACTAACCTATATTCAACCACCAATTTCACAAGACTGGAACAAGATAGAAACACACAGTCTTTTTTGCTGTAAAGTAGAGACTGTCTTCTTTCATTTGATGCATTGAATTTGTATGTAGTAACAGTACATAATATATGGTGGGTCTACGAAAATCAGTCAAAAAGCTGGAAAATGCCTGGTAAGCTGGATGAAGCTGCTGTGAGAATGGCTGGCAGTCAAAGAGTTAATGAATTATTAAGTAAATAATAAAAGTTGACTAATGTAGTAGTAGTCACTATGTATGCATTACTCAGCATTAATTAACACATTAGTTTATATATAAATGCTTAATAATGTACTAACGAGCGTTAATTAAGGGACCCTTATTGTGAAGTGTTACCAGAAATTCATCTGTAGGACCGGCCCCAAAGGGAAACCGTAGCTGAGAGCGTGTGATTGGACATTTTGTTTTTCTGCAAGATCAAACTGGAGAAGAAACTTTTTAATAAGTAGTTGGTGTGTGTGTGTGTGTGTGTGTGTAGTCCCAGCTCGGTGTGTTGGAGCAGCAGATCCAGGAGATGATCAGACAGCGAATGAGGAAGATGGAGGAGATCAGAACATCAGTGTCTGAAGTGGAGGTAGGTCACACACACACACACACACACACACACACACACACACACACACACACTGCAGCAGCTGTGTGGGAAAACCTGTAAATCCTCTTGTCATTTGCTTATCAGTGTTTCATCACAGATGTTAAGTTCATACTTTTACTTCCTGATCTTCAGGTTTTTTTTCTCTCTGTTACAGTTAAACTTCATTTTAATGGATGATACTGTGATGTACAACTTTATTTTGTGTTTCTAAACAAACATAACCATTAGAAACATAATTTGTCTGATGATTTAATCTTAAATCTTTGGATTCCTCCCATATTTTTGTTATTGTCATTTGCTTTTGTTGTTGTTATTTCCTCATTTTTGGGTGTTTGACCTGCATGAGTTTGACCCAGATCTATAATTTCAGTGTTTAAAGTTTGTGATGCTAACAATGGGCTTTTATTCTATTGGATATTTTCTTAGATGTGTTTCATCACATTACTTCCTGAATTTTTGTGGCTCCAAATTTTTTTTTTAGGTCTGTCATAAAATATTGTGTTTGTTGAGGAATTTATTCGATAATTCTGGAGGTTATACAAATTTAGGTTCATTTCTGATGGCTTGATTCAAACATGTTGGACTCTGCCCACTATTGTCTTGCTTTTACCTGAAATTATGTCGGTTTATTTACATTTTTTTTGCTGTGAGACCAAAAGGGTCCTTAAATTTCAATAGTTTTATTGTTATTATTAATAATTTCATGTGGTTATTCTGAAATTCACTCAGATTATTTCCTGGTTTCTGGTCAAATTTGACCAAATTTGAATGGTTTTTGCTAAATTAGATGCATTTAGACCAGATTTTTGTTGTTGTGTGTCTCTGACAGTCCAAATCCTCCAGATCCAGATGTTCCTGTTGTATATTTTCAGATGTTGTGTAGACAGAACACATTATGAGGGGAATCCCACTGCAGCTGATAAATAAAATCAAACCTCTCCCACTTCCTCACCCAGAGGGCGGTGGAGCGGGAGACGGCGGGCAGCGTCGGCCTGTTCTTCTCTCTGGTCTCGGCCATCGAGCGCTCGCAGGCAGAGCTGATCGAGGTGCTGGAGATGAGCCGCAGGGCGGCGGCGCATCAGGCCGACGCCATGATCCGACAGCTGGAGCTGGAGGTGGAGGAGCTGCGGAGGAGAGGATGCGCCCTGGCCGAGCTCGCCCAGTCGGACGACCACAACCACTGCGTGAAGGTCGGTGAGAAGTTACTTCAGAGTTCAGGTCTAGGAGGAGATTTTTTCATTTAATTTAATTCAGTTTATTTGATAGGGACAATGCAGGTTAACATAGTGACACTTCCACTCCTTACAAACAAGTCAATGTGACTGATGTTCTGCATACAGAGATTATAGCTAATGCTAGTTTCCAACTCCCGTCCCTAGTTAGGCTTTTAGTAGAAAAAAGAAGGTAAGAAGAAAGACATCAAAGTTACATAACAACATTATAAAATGTACAATACTTACTAATACTAAAATCATACCAAGTCATGAGACATTAAAAATGCATACAGTTCTGATTTTGTTTCAGCCAGATTTTAACCTTTGTATTAAAAATTCTAATGTCTCGGGTTTTATTTCGGTCGGTAGTGAATTCCACATCTGGGAACCCTTTATAGAGAAGGCTGATTGCCCAAAGGAGGTCTTCTTACGGCGTGAGATTTTACAGTTGCCACTTGCCGTACCTCTGGTGATCCTTTCACTGTTTTGTCTTCTAAAACGACTGCACAGCACATCTGGAGCCAAGTTCTGCAAACACTTAAAAACCAGTTTGACAGAAGAGAAGGGTTGGGGGGGGAGTAGGGTTATAAGTGACTGTATGGATGAGTGAGTGATTGATTGACTGAAGTTGTTTTGTGTATGTAAGATTTCCTACATGTTTGCTTTTTGATATTTCTTAATACTATTTTCCTTTACCTTATTACTATTATTACTATTATTACTGTTGTTGCTGTTATTGTCATGTATATAATGGTGTAGGCTACCTTGTCTTAGGCAGACTGCCTGGGTTGGGGGTGGGGGGTAGGGGGGGTTGAGGCAGATACAGTTGCCATATATTAATTTATTAATACTCTTTTCCTTTTCCTTATTACTATTATTATTATTATTACTGTTTTTGCTGTTATTGTCATGTATATTTTATTTAAACCTTTATTTTAACTCGTTGGTCACTGAGGTTTCCCTCATTTACAGGGACGACGAGTTTACAAGCAGCAGCAGAACATAAATACAATTACATTGAATAACAGTTGCAGGATGATTTACAAAGGTCAGACACCATACGTTTAAAATCAGCAAGAGTAGGAATATTCTCCAGCCCCAAAGTATGTTGGAGAATATTCCATGAGTTAGGAGCATCAAAGGAAAAGGCAGATTTACCGAACTCTGAATGTACAAAAGGGACCTTAAGAAATAATAAACCACTAGAGCGAGTAGAATAAGATCTAGGGCACCATTCTAATAAAGATGAGATGTATGGGGGCTGTTTAGTGTTTACCAGTAAGGGCCTTAAAGATAAACATATACCAGTGCTTCATGCGTCTGTCAGAAAGGGATATATACAGTATATTGGTGTAGGCTACCTTGTCTTAGGCAGACTGGGTTGGGGGCAGAAACAGTTGCCATTGTCATGTGTATTGGGTCACCTGGGACACATGATGACTGTGTGACTGCCTCTATTAACATGACAAAGACCAATAAACAGTTGATCACAATGCCCCACCTGCTGTGTGTGTGTGTGTGTGTGTGTGTGTGTGCAGACGTTCCCCGTCCTGTCCAGCCCTCCTCCGGCCAGAGACTGGTCAGGAGTGTCCGTGAACTCCGACCTGGGGACGGGAACCATCTACCGGTCTCTGGCTGCTCTGGTGGAGCGCTTCCAGGAGCAGCTGAAGAACGCCGCAGAGACAGGTGAGCAACTCCCAAAGACCTTTGATATGTGAGAAATAACAAGTCCCGAGTCTGTAGAGAAAAGACGTCCTAACACTGCAGACAATGAAGTGCAATTTTGGTGCCATCTGGTGGTCGAGATCATTAACTGCACCAAAGGTTTCTCATCATGATTAAAAGGGACAATGAGGAGTTTTGGAAAGTGAAGTGTTCTCAAACTACATTTACCATGAGCCTCCGCACGCACGGTGAAATTCTTGGACCGGCGCAAGACGGACATCTTGCCAAGAATGTTTTCATTCATCAAGAATGAAAGTCAGAGGTTCAAAGACAGATCAGATACCGTCGTAGTTCCGACCATAAACGGCGATTCGGCTGCGTTATTCTCATGACCCGCCGGGCAGCATCCGCGAAACCGAAAGTAAGGAAACGCTGGTCGGCTCGCCCAGCATCTCCACCACTACTAATAATAACAAAATAACGACAGAGACAAAACGTTATCGAAAATGGAGCCATTAACAAGTGTGGGTAACGTAGATTCATCCACATTAATATGAGACTTTTTTATAACCAAATACAAACTCCTTGTTGTCCCATTAAGTGGATTTATCCCAAAATTATTTAAGTTTTCAGGCTTCATTCTGAGGTTTTTGTTTTCATTGTTTGAACTGTTTGAGGCTCCGCCCACATTTTGTCTCGTTCTTACCCAGGTTTTCCTGCCTTAGCACTGGAGCCCAGTCCCGTCCAACCACAGCCCAGTGAGTGTCCACACCCAGACCACACACACACACACACACACAACTGCCATCCACCTTATATTTGCTAATAATTGACGTCCAGATACACAACAGCCACTTTAAAATCACTTCATCACATGTTAATACATATTAACGACATGTGCCTTTGTGTGCAGGGATGAGGAGGGTGCAGGAGTACGCAGGTATGTCACTGAACAAATAAATAAAGCCATCGCCATAGAAACACACGTTATATATTCACATATGTGACTGACACATCTGTGTTTCCTTCACCACAGTGGACGTGACTCTGGATTTCAACACATCCCATCCCAGACTGATTCTGTCCGAGGACTTGAAGAGCGTGAGACACCTCGTAACTCATTATAACTAGAGCACTGGAATAAAAGAGAGTAACGACACGCATTGGTCCAATGGAAGCGCCTCCTGGTGGAGGAATATGGGTTTTGCAAAAGCGCCCAAGAAATTACATCTCTGCATTGTTGGTGAATGAGCAAGTGTGGTGTTTTCAATAATTTAAGGACATTTATAGATCACCCACGTTAATAGCATCAATAGGCGCGTTTCCACTGCAGGAACTTCGGGGTAATTTTACGGGGCCAGCCCCGTAGGTGCGTGTTTCCACTGCAGGAACCTCCCCCACAGGGCCATTTACAGGAACTTTTACGGGGGCCAACGGAGTACCTACTCCAGGGTAGGTACTCCGTTCGGCCCTGAAAAGCTCCTGGGTGGGGCTCGAGGTTAACCCGGCACTGATTGGCTGTAGCTAGAGCAGGCTCTGACGCTACCAGAAAGCACCAAAACAACCGGCATTTTTAAAAGGGGGAGCAGAAGGGGAGCATTAGCCTAGCAGACACCGCTGTAAACAACAAGAAAACAGCAGGAAGATGTACACAAATGGACCGACGACGAGGTGCAGACATTGATTGCAGTCTACAGCACCGAGGAGATTCAGATGGGGTTTGAGTCATCGCGGCGAAATGAAAATATCAGCGCACCTCGACACACTGGGGATCCATCACGCCGCAAAACAATGCCGTGAAAAGTTAAAAAAAAAAAAAAAAAAAATTACAATCATTACAATCGATTACAATCAACCGCCATGTGCACAAACACACAAACCAGAAACGCGCCTACCGCCTCAGCTCCTTCCATCCTTCTTCGTTGTTGTTAGGATTTGTGTGCATGTGCTTGTGACCTGCCTGGGTGACGCCACGGTCGAAACTGTCGCACGGCGATTAAGCGGCGATCGAAACTCATGACGTCGCTGCGGGGTCCGACTCTGCAGTGGAAACACGGCCACTGAGAGGGCCGAGTGAGAGGACGGTTCCTGTAGAAGTTCCTACCCCCTCCCTTTACCAGGAACTCCTGCAGTGGAAACACGGCTATTGAGGATCCTTTACAGATAAACATTAACACATAGGCGAGTAAAAATAAACAAAAAACAGTTGTCTACATTAATGTTTCAATCTACATTTTGTAATTAACTAATTATAAGTACATTTTTGATATGAGCAAGACACCTAAAAACAAAAACACGGCCGTTTTCATCAATTTACAAGCAAGTGGGAAACACACATACATTGGAGTGAATGGGTTTTCTGGGCGCTTTTGCAACACCCATATCCTGCCACTTGGGGTGCAAAACCCTTAAACCCTTACCACGGGAGTCAATGGTGGTGTCGTCACTCTCTTTTCCAGTGCTCTGTTTATAACACCCATTAATTAATGATTCACTTGTAAATGTGTGTGTGTGTCAACCACATGGGGGCGCTGTGCAATCAGATTTAACACAGATAGGTTTCACACCTGTTATCTCACGTGTACAGGTGAGGTGTGGAGACCGCCACCAGCTGCTGCCCGACCACCCGGAGAGGTTCGACCGGGTCGTCTGCGTCCTGGGGAGGGAGGCCGTCTCCTCCGGGAGACACTACTGGGAGGTGAGACCGTCTCTTCTCCGAGGACGGATCAATCAATCGCTCCAGAAAATGATCCAACTAGAACTTTAGATAAATATATATATAATATTAACTGTTGTCCTTCTGGGTCAAATTGACCCAATCTGTTTCCTTCCTTTCTCTCTTCCTTCTTTCCACAATCCATTTTCCCTTCCTTCTTTTCTTTCTTCCTTCCCTTCGTCCTTACTTCTTCTTCCTCTACTGATCCAATTGACCTGATCTGTTCCCTATATACCTCCATCTTTCTTTCCTTCCCTTTTCCCTTCCTTGAACGAATCTGTTCCCTCCCTCCAACTTTCTTTACTTCCCTTTTCCCTTCCTTCTTTCCACAATCCTGTTTCCCTCCCTCCCTTCCTTCTTCCTTGAACGAATCTGTTCCCTCCCTCCATCTTTCTTTCCTTCCTTTTTCCTTTCCTTCTTTCCACAATCTTTTTCCCTCCTTCACTTCGTCCTTATTTCTTCCTTTTTGACTCAATTGACCCAATCTGTTCCCTCCCTCCTTCTATCTTTCCTTCCTTGTTCCTTTCCTTCTTTCCTCCCATCTTTCACTTTGTCCTTCCTTCTTCCTTGAACGAATCTGTTCCCTCCCTCCATCTTTCTTTCCTTTCCTTCTTTCCACAATCTTTTTTCCCTCCCTTCCTTCACTTCGTCCTTACTTCTTCCTTCCTTTTTGACTCAATTGATCCAATCTGTTCCCTCCCTACTTCTATCTTTCCTCCCATCTTTCCCTTCGTCCTTCCTTCCTTTCTTCCTTGACCCAGGAGGACAACAGGAGGGTTAAATGTGTGTAGACACACTGCAAGAAATACCAGGAGAAAACTGTATTTTGACTTTTACCTTCTACTTTCTGTGGAGGTGGAGGTGGGGGGGAAGACAGACTGGGATCTGGGCGTGGCCCGACAATCAATCAACAGGAAGGGGAAGATTGATGTGACGCCCGCCAATGGATACTGGTTCCTCAGTCTCAGAAACAAGTGAGTTTTCATCAATTAAAGTCCCAAAAACGGTTAATAAATGGATGAGCTACCAAGAGAAAAGAGACTCAAGGATTCAGATTTCTCAAATCTAGTTGTAAAATATAAATAAAAAGAAAGCTATAAAAATTATTTCAATTTTCAGTTTGACTTTACTCTTCTTCTTCAGGTTCTTCTCTTGTATTTAAGTTATAATTGTCCTTTCTTCCGCAGGAACAAGTACGCATTTCGCACCGAACCCTCCACAGACGTGCAGATGGGTCTCCGCCCCAATAAAATCGGTGTATTTGTGGACTTTGAGAAAGGACAGGTGCAGTATAGGACTTTTAACTTTCACCTTCCACACAGTGAAATTTCTCTTCAAAGTCTTGTTCATTAAATTTATACTATAAAAACAAACAAACAATGTGATCACAGTACACTCATCTCTTGTCTCCACAGGTGTCGTTCTACAATGTCGATGCTAAAATCCACATCTACACGTTCAACGACACGTTCAGCGAATCCATCCTCCCGTTCTTCAGCCCGTGCACTAATAAATCAGGGAAGAACGACGGGCCGCTCATCATCACACCTGTAAATACGATAGAGTGACAAGCAACACCTGGAAGTTACCCGTCAGTTTACGTCTGCGCTCTGAGACTCCCTGTAAAAAGAAAAAATAATCCTTCAAATGACGGCATCTGACTGTGACGAGTTTATTTTATGCAAATATAGGTGGAACATGTTGAAGCATCTTGTACAATTCACTGATCATTTAATAAAAACAAGCATGTTTTGCGTCTGTGTTGATTATTGTATTTGAGCATTTTTCTGTGTTTATTATCCCAGAACTGCGATTTAGAGAATATGTATCACCTTTGATGTCTTGCTGACTGTTTGACGAGAAGATTGACGCCTCACACTCATATGTTGACATTAACTCATTGAGTGCCAGCCCTTTTATAAGATGGTCAGTGCCAGCGTTTTGGGGCATTTTGAGTAATATTTTAAGACCCACAGAATATTTTGTACTATGACTCTGAAAACACCAAACAGCTCAAAGGAAAGAGGAGACTCCCTATTTAACTAGGGAAAAAAACATTTGTTTGTACCTTGTTCCATTCTTGATTTATCTTAAGTTGAATAGAGCCTGGTTGCACCAAAAAGACCACTTTTTTTCTAGAAAGCTGAGAAAAATGCATTTTTTGTGAAAGAGAGTCTCTCAAGAAAAACAGCGATTTATCCGTTTCAATTTTGGCTTCAAAAACATGTAAGATATCTGAAAATTAAATTTCACATGTTTTTTCTGCCCCCTCACTCCTACCCTTCCCTTGATTGACGTACATACGTCAATGGCACTCAATGAGTTAAATATGAAGCTGAAGTCAGAGGCCAGTTAGCTTAGCTTAGCATAAAATCTGTGAGCAGAAGATTATTTTAGTTTATTATTAGTGATGCCTTTTCCTCTCGTTTCCAGTCCTTTTGCTGATGTAACCACCTACTGTAGCCTACACCTTAATAATGTGTAGGTGGTTACAGGATAAGGATAATTTAATACAGACGCAGAACAGAGGTTCAACACAAACATCTCGGCTTTAAAGCTGTACAGAAGAGAAAATTGAATTTGAGCCCACTGTAGGTCTTAACATTAGTGTAATAACTCATCTATCAGACGATGGAGCCCAAACTTTGTGCAAAATTCTATTTTTGATTAAATCCGGGATGAAAGTGTGGTATTTTTTTCCTGCATTAGATAATACAGGCGCATGGATTATACGTCAGCCTGCGCACGATTCACCAGCCACTGATATTGGATCCGTCATCCGTCAATCAAACGTCTGAGACACACACACTCACACAATGAGCTCGGTCTCGCCCCAAGGTTTGAATATCCCGCCCGCTCGATAACGACCAATCAAATTCATTTTCCTTACTCCGGTAAACTCGTGTGGCAACTTGTGACAACTCGGCGCGACAAACAGGACAGACGGCCATTTCTGTACACCTTTAAAGTAAATTAGTTATAAAATATGACATGTGCCATCCAGTACAGTAAACACATGCTACAGCGTTAAAAGAAATAAGAGAAAATTAGATAACATTAAATAAAAATGACCCATAATGCCCTACCTGTCTCATTTACGTCGACTGTTTAACAAGATGATCCGATGTGATGATTGAGAGTTCCCTGGACGACTATGATGATGAATAATAATGACAGACTAGACAAACGATGGCTCCACAGCTATAAAGAAGAAACCAGGAAACACAACTTGCAGGAGAATCTCTCCTCACATATTGTCATTAATGATCACAAATGTCCATTTAGTAAAATATTTCTCCTTTCTTAAGTCAACACATGCTACAACCGCAACTCAGTTTATCTCAAAGTACAATGACTTAACATAAAATATTAAAATATAATTTACCAGCAGCTTCATTTGTAGTTCCAAAAAATAATATTTAAAATTCTAATATTGTGACAAAAAGAGGAAATACTGCTTTTAATTTAGAGGGTAGTGACAGAAGGTGTTACTTATTGTGAGATGACTGTTATACTGATATTATCCCAAGTATTAATACATGTATTCAGTACGTCATTGTCACTTTAGTAAGTAGGATGACGCCACTGTTCAGCTCGGTTTGTTTGTTGTGGTTCAATATTTTGGACACCAGGGGGCAGGTTTGTCACATCAGTGAAGAAACACATTGAGGTTCACTGCTGCTGTTCACACCAAACAGCAAATAAAACAAAATATTAAACTGTATTTAAAGTTTTAAAACCTTTCATAAGGTAGTAAACTCCACTTAAACGTATAAAAGAATAAAATACATGAGGATGAACGACCTGGCATTGTAATTTATGATAATAAACTTAAGTGCTTTTTTATTTCAAAAGTGTAAGTACTTGATGTTTTATTTTGAACAGTTTTGATTGAGACTTGAGCAAAAATATCCGAGCGTTCCTTCGTTACTTCATTGTGTTTATGTTTAAAAATTGTAAAAATGAGGCCGAAGGGAGAGATAACATCAGCAGAGAAACGACGGTTTGACAGCTGCCGCTTTGCTTTGTGTTCAGAAATGTAAATACCATCGCTATTCATTCAGAAACCCGGACGGTGCAGTCACGCTGATAAAGCTCCAACAGGTTTGTTCTGTCATGTGTTCAGTGGCACTTTTACCTATTTTAAACAAAGATAAAGAGTCATTGATTGAGTGCATCAACGCCACGTCCCAACTCCAGAATCTGGAAAAACTGGAAGTTGGAAAAACCTGAAGCTACAGCATGTTCACCAAGGTCAAAGTTGTTTTCCAGCTGCAGCTACAGACACTGTAAAATGTTTTCAGGTCTAAATAAATAATGATAAAGGGTTACATGACCAGAGATGTTCACTTCCTGGTTGCAGCAGGAGAAGAGAGCATTATGTAAATATATTTACAGAGCATTTACATCCATACTTGTGGTTGTTTTGTTATTTCTCTACCTCAAAGTTCCACCTCATTTCTATAAATATTGTTCCTACTCGCCTTTTTCTTTCAGCAAAGATAAATTACAAACAAATATTCCTTTCATTTTTTAGTTTTTATACGTATATAGCTCACATCACACCTTGACACTAATAAGACATTTATTTGTAAACAGCTAGTGGAAAGAAAAAACTCCTTAATCTTGGAGGATACATACCTTGAAACCCCGCCCACTTTCTGCAGCAGGAAAATGGGGGAGGAGTCAAACTGAAACTATGCTAACATGATAAACATGATTGAAATTTCACATTAAAGATTTGTATTTTTTCTCTATAACATCAGGTTTTATAAAATTGTATCATGCATTGCTTATTTTCAACCTAATACACTTAATATTTATTTATAACTTATACTTTTATAAATATGCAATTTGTTATACTTTGTCTTTTATCTTGTTCCTATTGTTTTGTGTTATAATGATTTCCTACATTACATCAACTTCACCTTTCACTTTCCCCAGTGTTTTCAATACAAAGCTTTCACCCGACAGGTCTTCTCTGGGTGTGTCGTTCTTGCGCAACCTCAATAATTTATATTTCACCGACGCCTCCAGGCTTAATATACGTAAAGCAGGAATGTGACACAGCTGCTGTTAATGACATACGTTAAGTTCATATCCTGAGGGTGCAGTTAAACACAGACTGCTGTTTCAGTGTATACAGAGAGGTCTAGTAGTGGGACATTTCAAGAACAGATTTACTCGTATTTCGGAGACATGATTGACACTTCCTGTTTGGCTCCATTTCTGCTGCGATTCACCACAGCTCTGTTAAGTCCCGGCTTGATCGGGGCTTTGTTGAATTCTTTTAATCATAATCACTGGATGAACTAGTTTAATCCTTTTCCCTCCCGGACAAAAACTTTGCAGTCGTCTATAAAAACACTCAGCGACAGCAGCTTAAAGCAGGACTTTAGGCGTGGAGGCTGTTCCCAGTTCTCTTTCAGTCTGATTTGAAAACAGTCAAATTATCAGCAAGCAAATGAGACAGAGGCCGTGAAACAAACAAGGCCTTGGGTCGTCGTCGATGTTGTTGTTCACTTCAAGCTCTGTTTGCAAATGTATTGAAGCAGAGACTGTTGTGACTGGTTCGTACTGTAGTTGTGGTGCCAGTTTGGGTTACCAAAACAAAGTTAATCAGTTGCACAACTCAACTGTCACCAACGGTTCAACATACTGTATAATTTACTTCCAAGGAATCTAACCCTCTGATGACCATCTCAGTGTTGCATTTTCCCACTTTTTGTCCCGTTTCTCTGCAATTATCATTTTTTATTTGTCTCTGAATCACAAGTTTAATGAAATGCAGATGTACATAGTTTGGGTGGTTGTGGCTTATATGTTGCCATTGGTGTTTGTGGTATAATTCATTCATGTTTTTGTGCAATCAATTGGGTGGTGCTGTGGTTGGTTTCACTGCAAAGAGTGGTGGTGGTGGTGGGTTGCTCATGAGTTTGTGCACAGTTCTAATAAGCTGATATTTTGTTTTGCACATGTTTTGGACAGAAAACGAGCGTTAATGAATTTACGATTAACTGAACAGTTGTAAACCCGTTCATTTCAGAAACTCTACAGTTTGATGTTTCCGCTGAGTCGACAGGATTCAGGCTTTAAAACTTCTGAATTGGCAAAATTCATTGAAAATTATTCACACAACAAAAACCACTTGTGACACTTTGATATTATTGAGAATGTACGAAATAAATTGATGAGTCAAATGACAAGTAAACAATTCTACAGACAAACAAACAAAGAATCAATCACCGGAGCTTCATGTAGGAAGAAACAAAAAATATTCCATTATTGCCATTCAACTGATCAATAAATACAGCACACACAGTTTTTTTTTAACTTCACTCTCTGGAAAAAAACAGAAATCATCTGAGCACCAGGTCGTCAACTCAACAAACAGCAACTGTAACATCCCAGGTATGAAGCAACAGGAGCAAAATACTCAAACAACACCGATATCCGCCTGGTAATATAAAGCTGCAGCTAGCTCCAGTTAGCTTAGCACGAAGACTAGAAACAGAGGGGAAGTAGGCTAATTAGCAAGTAACATGCTAACAAATGATAAGACATTGGAACAAAACATCAAGTGTTTAAATATCCAGGTTCGTTTCTTTCCTCCCTGTGTCCAAGTCTTGATGCTAGGCTAACTGCAGCTAGCTCCAGTTAGCTTAGGACAAAGTCTGGAAACAGAGCGGAAGTAGGCTAATTAGCAAGTAGCATGCTAACTAATGACAGGACACATGTTGGAACAAAACAATAAGTGTTTAAATATCCAGGTTAGTTTCTGTCCTCCACGTGTCCAATCTCGATGCTAAGCTAACTGCAGCTAGCTCCAGTTAGCTTAGGACAAAGTCTGGAAACAGAGCGGAAGTAGGCTAATTAGCAAGTAGCATGCTAACTAATGACAGGGCACATGTTGGAACAAAACAGGAAGTGTTTAAATATCCCAATTAGTTTCTGTCCATCCCGTGTCCTGCCTCGATGCTAGGCTAACTGCAGCTAGCTCCAGTTAGCTTAGCACAAAGTCTGGAAACAGAGGGGAAGTAGGCTAATTAGCAAGTAGCATGCTAACTAATGACAAGACACATGTTGGAACAAAAGAAGTGTTTAAATATCCAGGTTAGTTTCTGTCCTCCCTGTGTCCAATCTCGATGCTAAGCTAACTGCAGCTAGCTCCAGTCGGCTTAGCATCAAAACTGGAGTCAGAGGGGAAGTAGCATGCTAATTATTGACATAACATCATTATGTACAAACTTAAAAGTTGTCTTCTCTCCTCCCTGGTTCCAGTCTACATGCTAAGCTAAGCTAACGGCTGCCGCATGTAGCTTCACATTTAGCGTACAGACGTGCGAGTGGCATCCATCTGCTAATCACAGCAGTCACGTAGTGCTTAAAATGTCAAACTATTTCTTTGAAATCAGTAAACAAACAAGGCTTCTCCGGGAAAAACAACAAAATTCCTCTGTTTGGTTTTAAAATCTTCCCCCTATAAAAACCAAGGCATTTTTTTCAAACATTTAAAAGCTGCATATTCGATAATTATTAAATGTAACAGGCACCGTTATTCCTGCAGGAAATTAACTTCAATCTGTTTTACACACGTTCAATAACAACAAATTAAGTAATGAAATAAAAAGGAAAAAATTGCATCGACACCTGATTATTAATCAAACTTTAAAATTAATTAATCTCATATGATATTTTAACATTTTAACATTTTAACACAAGCCTGGTCCGGCTACCTCGTTATTAATGACCTGTGTTATTGAACCTTTGGGATCAGAAGCTGCTGTTGTCGATTCGGTCCTTCTTCGTCATCTGAGACTTGGCCTTCTGTTTCTGGAGCAGGATGTGCTCGGCGAACTCCCTGACCGCGCCCATCCCCCCGACTTTGTGGCACGTGTACTTGGTGGCGTTGATGGCGACGACCGGGGCGTCTCCGGGTACGGCGCTCAAACCCGCCAGGTTCAGACAGTTCACGTCCTGTTTGTCGTTACCTGAGGAAAACGAAGAGGAACGTGATGTTAGCATCAGGGAGATCAGGGGTTGGAGGACGACGCCAAAGACGGTTTATCCACAAGTTTCCGAACGTCATCTATGGTTTTGCCGGTTTGGTGGAATTGTACGTTTACGTTTCCATGGTTTTCAGTCGTTGTCATAGTTGCGGTAAAGGCATGGATCTATTAACGCTGGCTTTTAACACCGATGTCAATTTGTGTGATGATCCACTGTTAAAAGCTGCTGTGATGATCCATGCGTTTTACAGATTTTCATTGAAAAAAAAAAAAAAAAAAAAAAGAAATCCATGCATTTACCGCGACTACCGAAACCATAACGTAAACATAAAATTCCACCGGAAGAGCAAAACCGGCAAAACAGTAGGAGTGGGAGAAAAAATCGATTCACATAAATATCGCAATATCTTTTTTGACGATTTTTAAATCGATTTTGTTTTTCAAAAATCTTTTTTTTTTTGAAAAAAAAATTGTTCTTTTTTTTGAATTTTTTAAAAATATTGTGCAATGTGCGTTTGTTCGCCTTTTTTACATACAGAGAGTACAGGTTTTGAAAAGGGTTTAAATTCACTTTATAATGGAGTATGTTAATTTATAGGCTCCTACAGTATTTGTGTGCAGATAAATGTTAAAAATGTAGACTAAAAATTTAGAGTATCGGTAATATCGTAGAATCGCAATTTAAATCGAATCACCATCCAAAAAAATCGTAGAAGAATCGAATCGGGAGAAAAGCATATCGTCCCAGCCCTAATTGACTCCAATGGGAAAATTGAACGTGAACACCGATTATGGTCGATTCTTTCTCCCCACAGTCACTGAAGTAAATTTTGGACTCATTTTTCACAAGCCACATCTCTTCTGAACAGTTTGACACGAAAATGGCGATTTTCAAACGGACACATCAGGAGAAAATCCACTTTGTTCCAGACCTGTCTCTGTCTCTATGACACACTCTCGCCAGATTTGGCACCGATCTCCTAGGCAACGTCAAACAAACGGCCGCGAACTCCCGTGAAAATGATTCAAATTATTTTTGTCATGCTAAATATGACTGTTAGTAGTGTAAATATTTAATGTTATCATAAGAAAATATAAACATCTCACTTTCATCTACCTACAAATTGTATAAATCCACACACACGTTCACAGACGAGGTGGTGACGGTTGGCCACGCCCATTTAGAGAGACAGGAAGTGAAACCATTTCATATCATTGGAGCAGCCTCTCATGGAGTATCTTTCCATTTATTGAATATCTTTGGCGACGCTACAGCGAAAGGCAGCTAGGCGGGAGGGGGCGGAGCTACTTTACCCATGTACGCCACGTCCTTCCACTCCAGCTTCTTGCGCTTCACCACCGGGTTCAGGTCGTCCAGAGGCTCCTCCCCCACCTCCACCACCTCACAGCCCATCTTCTTGGCCAGTTTCTCCGCTAAGCCCTTACTGACGGGGTCGTCTTTGGTCGTCAACAGCACCACCTGGTGGACGAGAGAGAGACAGACGGTCGCCGTGAGGGTTAACAAACTCTGAGTTAAAGAGGAACTACGTAAATCTGGTCGCTTCTCCGCTGTTTTGCTAACCCTCCACCTGGCCATGTGCATTTGTTTACAACAAAAATCAATACATGGAATGGTGGATAATGTTATATAACATATTAGGGCTGTCAACGAATATTCTAAATTTGAATATATATTTGAATATTAAAAAAAAAACCCGAGATTCAAATGTGAAAATTAATATTCAAATATTAAATAAACAGTGGGAAAAAAACGGGAAAAAAAATAAAATAAAACAGCGGGCGCACTGTATGACGGCCGGGCTCATCGCTCATTATTACGGTAATAATAGCCAACTGCACAACTGAAAATATTGTAGCGACCCCGCAGTAATTAGTGTGAATGCTGAAAGCATAATGCGCAAATAGATATTTTCGAATATGTTCGAATTATGTGTTATTTTTAGAACGAATATTCAAACGTCATTTTGGAGCAATTTTGACAGCCCTATAACATATACAACGTGTATATTTGTAGATTACGTGTTTATTTGTGTAGTCTTAACTGTCATAAACAGAGGTGGAAGGCAGAGAGCTTCTGTTCTCACTCGTAACAAGTCACAAGTCATGTAGTTACAATTACTACGGAGCTTTTTAATGAATGTAAAAATGTTTTTTTTTTTGGAGTCTTCCACTCATTCAACATTGTGTGTTTGAGCAGGTGCAACTCAACTGGCACAAACGAACTTGGCAGCAACTAAAGATGAGATATAAAAATAAAGTTTGGGTGTGGTATAATTTCATTATACACGCAGTCATGATGTTGTTTAATCTGTATTCAACATATGATATTAGAATCAGCTCTTGAACAGAGAAATAAAAAAGAAATCAATGTTATTGAATCTTTTTAAGCAAAAAAAGTCAATTTTTCAGCTCGGGAAAAATCCAGCATACGTAGTTTCTCTTTAAAACCTGAACTCTGGGTCGACCAACACTGAGCTGTCCAACTCAGAGTATTGGGTTTCAGAACAGGTGAAAAAACAGTTCAATCAATTTATTTAAGTTATTTTGACCTCGAGTTAAACTCACGCACGAGGAGATGAAAAGCCCTCAATCAATGGAACAAAGATAATATGATTCAACAAGAGGAATTTAAAAAAGCCTGCTCTGCAATGGCAAAACAACGTGAGCTCTGATTGTTGAGTATTCATTGGGAATTTCTTTTCTTTTTTTTTTTTGAGTCTTCCACTTGTTCAACATTGTGTGTTTGAGCAGGTGCAACTCAACTGGCACAAACGAACTTGGCAGCAACTAAAGATGAGATCTAAATACAAAGTTTGGGTGTGGTATAATTACATTATACACGCTGCTGTCATGATGTTGTTTAACCTGTATGTTCAACCTGTGACAACAGAATCACCATCAGGGCTACTTTATTGCTCACAACAGCGAAATTATTTTATTAAAGCTCCCAAACAGAAAAATAATGAATAAATAGATGTTATTAAATCTTTTCAGCTGTCCTAAACCTGCCAGTATTTTTATCTATTTAAAAGCAACTTCTAAATGTCTTTACACTGCCGTTCGCACATGTTCAAGTTTGTCTCCATTATAATGTGACGTGTAGTCATCAATCACACCTGGAAATATATTGATAAGTGGATCGAGTCTCTTAATACTACATTGATTATTGATAGACTGATACTAACTTAGCCTATATAAAAAAATAGAGAGAGAGAGAGAAAAGTCCGACCTCCACGTCCTCCTTCTGCAGCATCCTGAGGGCCGTGATGTCCCTGGTGTTGACGGACAGCATGTCCTCGCCCGACGCCGACAGGAAGACGCGTCCGTCGGTCAAACACCCGCACACGTTGCACAACATCAGCCGCACAACTTCCTGCGTGAGGGGGCCGAAGTAACCGTACCTGAGGGAGGACACACACACACACACGCCACGTTTACACAACATGTAAAGAGAAAAGAGCAAAAATACAACGTTGATATTTGATCTTTACCTCCGTGACTAAAGTTAAATGTCGTCAGCACGTCAACAATCGTTCCTACCACCACATTGTCTCTGTAGAGTCCTTGGTTTAATTACTTCATTTACTCTCAGTTTTGTCTTTTTCCATCAGTCAAAGGGTTTATTTCCTTAGTTGTCCCGATTCCGATACCAGAATCAGAAATGCCTCTGATCCTGCCAAAAATGCCGGCATCGGTATCGGCGAGTCCAGGCCCCGATCCAACAAAACACACATTGTGGCTGAACTTTAGTACTTTTTAAATTTTTTATTATTTATTCCTAGATTTATATTTGTTCTTTTTTTCAGTTGTGTCTGATTGTCAGACTAGACAATAAAAGTTAAATGTCTTTCCTTTGCTGTACTCATCCATGTTTTACCAAGGCTTTAACCTGAACCTTAGGGCTGCCCCCAAAATAGTCGACCAATCGTTAGTTGACCAAAATTTCATTGGTCGATTGGTTGCAGGAAAAAAAAAAAAAATTTGGAGCCATCTTGTCAAAATCGATGTGACTGAACTGTATATGAAAGGCTATAGGGTTTTTATTTTGAAGGGCCAGATACAGGAAGTCGTGAAACATTTTTTGTCGACTAATAGCCCTAAATGACAACTATTGGTCGACCAAGAAAATCTTTGGTCTATTGGATTTTTATATATAATGATTTTTTCTATAACACTTTTTTTTTATAACACAGTGGTTTCTGTACCGACCGATACCTACAGCACAAGTATCAGAATCCGTATCGGGAGGGAAAAAATGGTATCGAAACATCTTTACCTTCAACAACCGGTCCAGGTTTTGTCACAGTGACCTTTGAAATCTGATGAGTTCAACTTTGCTTCCTAATAATCTTAAAAAAAAAAAAAAAAAAAAAAGTTTTACCATATTTGAAGAAGTTCCCTGAACTACTCAGTGAGATACTGCGTCACCAGAAAGAGACGGAACAACAACGACTCGGACCACTTCACTTCCACTTCAAACTGGTCAGTCACAATCTGAGCCCTGTTGACTCTTAGCTGTGCTGCTGATGGACGTCCAGATGTTGCACATGTGGACGTACGTCGTGTCTAGGGGTGGGTACCGAAATTCGGTACTTTTTTGGTACCGACCGAATTCCCACCAAAGTACCGAGTACCGATTCACATAAAGTCAATCGGTACCACATTTCGGTACCTGAACGCACCTTCGTCGTGCGTCAGTCTGCATGAGCCCCGCACACTCGCGCCCGCCCCCCTTCTCTCTCTCTCCCTCTCTCTTGTTGCAGAGTTTGCACTACAGTTTCAGTTGTTTTTTTATTTGACAAAGTTTCACACAGAGCTTTCTGATGGCTGTAGGAATCTTTCCATGTTTCTCCTCAGTAAAAACGGACAGACGATAGTCTCATAAACTTTTTTTTTTTTCATTGAATGACTATTCCATTATATGAAAATCATTGCCCATCCCTAAAACATAAAATACTCTTAAAGGCTGAGGAGTTGTGATGTTAAGAGGTAAATATTAAAATTTTAGACATTTTGAGTTTTTTTTTTTTTTTTTTTAATTACCACACACACAAAAAGTACCGGAAACAGGTACCGATTGGTACCGATATCGGTTCCCAGGTACCGAGTATCGATACCGTATCGATTCAAATGTGAAAGGTACCCATCCCTAGTCGTGTCTCACCTGAGGACTCTCTGCTCGGCCACGGGCCAGTCGATGTCCACGTCGATGTCCACGCTGTACTCCGGCAGCATCTCGTAGTAGCTGATCTTCCTCCCCTCTTTGCCCTGCGGGGGACAGAGACACCAGTCAACTAACTCTCTATCTGGACCAGATGTTGGACAGATGTTGGACCAGATGTTGGACAGATGTTGGACAGATGTTGGCTCCAGCTACCTGCAGACAGGCGTCCTTGACGATGAGCTCCCTGGTGGAGAAGTAGAAGGAGCCGTTCTCACACAGCTCTCCGTCCCAGTCCTGGCGCCGCGGCCGCCGCAGCGGGTTCAGGTTCAGCGGTTTGGTGCGTTCAGGGGCTGCAGGAGAAAAGAAAGAGTCAAAACATCAAACATCACTTTACAAAATGACGGCAGTACGGTGGCCCTGAGGGACCAACTCACTGCAGCTTAGAAAGAGACAATTCAACAACAATCTGGAGAACAAATTAAAACGATGTGGGACTCTTCAGAGATTTAAAGTCTCTTCAAAAACTAAATAATGGATAAATATAAACACATGGTTTGATTTCTGGTCCTGTGAGTGTTGCTCAGTTCTTGATTGGAATAATTGTTAAATGGTGTCGTATATTTGATGGTATCTACGACAGAGTATTAGGGCCACATTGAGAAATAAAAAAATCACAAACTTCGAGATTAAAGTCATAGATTTATAACTTTATTCTCGTAATGTTATGACTTTTTTCCTTGTAGGAAATGCACGACTTTATTCTCGTAAATTTACGACTTTATTCTCAAAGTTTGTGTTTTTTTGTGTTTTTTTTCTCAATGTGGCCCTAATACTCTGTCGTAAGTATCATTATCTGTTATTAGAAATGTGTGATCTGCCAGTTGTACAGTGGGTGAGAAGGACAGGTGTTACTAGCTTATAGCTTCACTTCAACCTTATCAGTTAAATTTAAAGTTGTTTCTTTGTGTTGCTTTGTCGACTGACTGAAATTAAATCAATCAAAAAACAAAAAGCAAACAAACACAAAAACACAACAGGAGTAAAGCGAGGGACCGGTCTGGGGCCTTTAGTTGTTCATCTTGACTGTAGAAGTTGTGCAGCAGCTTCCTGTTCGTGGGTTTGACAATAAACTGAGTTTGTTTGGTTTTATTAAAACGTCGATATCACACGTTATCACACGGACCTTCACATTTTATGGCCAAAAGAATCTGATCAATATTGAGATCACAGTCATTTAACACGATTACTCATTAACTCTGGAAACACGCTGCATTCACTGACCCTTGGAAAAAAGAAGTACAATATAAAACCCGATTTGAAAACAAATAAAAGAGCTTTTTGTCTTTGCAGTTTTTCCAGTTAAATGTGTTAAATTCACAACTATTTATTTCATTATCACCCAGAGTGAACGGTGTCTCGTTTCTTTTTCCAGTTCCAGTCACAAACCGGTTTGTTATCAGCTGGCGGCGGCTGCTGGTGACGCCGCCGCAACCGTGGCGACGTGAACAGGAAACAGAGCCAAGACCTGTTCTGCTGTTTTCACAGGGCGTTGGAGGGACGAAGTTCACACCAGGATACCTATCGTAATATTATGGGATGTCACCATGAACACCACCGCCCTGACTTCAGACCTCAAGATCTCACGTCCTTATTGCTTATGAACATCTTCTCATACTGAGCCGATGTTTTAGATCCAGATTTATACGTTTTAACTCCAGATTTAAAAACATTTTAAATTCAACAATTAAAATAGTTCGACTGTTTTTAAACACGAAACGACGCCAAGAATCTAACTCGTGTTTTTAATCAGCAGCAGCAGGTTAAAGTGGTTCAGTTCACTCCAGAGGAAAAGTCAATAAAGAAACAATAAGTGAGCTCATCTTGTAACTACGAACCAAACACAGAGTTAAAGAGGAGGAACTAGAAAACCTCTGTGAGCACTTCTGTTAAAGGGATAGTTCAACATTTTGGCAAATTGGCCCATTGCCATAATCCCTATAGTCATAGCAGTAGGTTCGTTACCTTTAATTGTCGGTGCAAGCTGTTTTTAGAACGGCGGAGCAGAGCCGCGAGCTGCTCAGAGCTACACTACAGAGGAGGAGTTGTTTTAGAGCATACATGGGCATTTTACGGCCCGCGGGCCAGACCCGGCCCGCATGCCGTCTCAATCCGGCCCGCGAGCCGAAGTGCGAGCCGAACTGCTATTATGACCCGATTACTTTTATTACGTTGATGCGCACTAATCAGCTGTTTGAAACAGTGACAGCCCTGTTAGAACAGGAGCCTGCACATCGCAGACAGAAAGTAACCTCCTCCAGGTAGAAGACAGTGATGAACGGCTGCTCAGTCTCTTTCTCTGTCAGACACCGGAGCTCCGACGGAGGAGAGAGCAGCTGCTCTGGTGCAGGTTTTCTCCACAGCGGAGTTTCTGACCACCACGACCTGTCAGCGGTAGCCTAGACCGCGGGACCGGGCCGGTGTTTCACAACCCTCCGTCAGCCGAATCATAACTGCTGACGGTTACAAAGCCCCATCACGGCACTAGTACAGCGGTTAAGCCCTCAAATCAAGGGGAATTGTGCACTTTTTGAAAGAAACATGAAACTTCTACCATAGTTAGTTTATACCATGAGGTTTATTTTAAGATCGGGAGGGAAGTCAGATTTGACCTCTGAGGCCCGGGAGAGGTCAAATCCAAGATGGCCGCCAATAATATTCAAAAATGCCTATCGCTGGAACCAAACACAGTAGAAAAACACTTAAGGTGTCATTTCCCACTAACTTTTGGGTGCCCATTCTGTTGGTGATACCTTTGAGACCAATATAATTCAAGAAAATGCATTTAGATCAATGTGGAGGTCAAATTATGCAGACATAGGGAGGTGAACGGTGCAAAAAGGTAGTTTATTTCCAAAATAATAGCCCAACAGTGATGATGATGTTAAAGGGATAGTTCAACATTTTTGCAAATTGGCCCATTGCCATAATCGCTATAGTCATAGCAGTAGGTTCATTACCTTTAATTGTAGGTGTAAGCTATTTTCAGTACGGCGGAGCGCAGCAGCTGGCTGCTCAGAGGAGGCTAAGGGAATTTCTTGGTTTCCCTCATTAAACTCATCAAATTCAACATCCCAAAACTCCACAGCGCTTTTGTAGACAAGTTGTGACCTGCACAACCACCACGCTATGAGATAATGACGGAACGATACGAAACGGAGCCGTTTTCGAGGTAAATACAGGGTAAATACGGAGACTGCTTGCTGAAAAACTGTCCCTGAACGCAACGCGCATCAGCGGTTTTGTATGAATTTACCTCGAAAACGGCTCTGTTTCGTATCGTTCCGTCATTATCTCATAGCGTGGTGGTTGTGCAGCTCACAACTTGTCTACAAAAGCGCTGTGGAGTTTTGGGATTTTGTATTTGATGAGTTTAATGAGGGAAACCAAGAAATTCCCTTAGCCTCCATAGCGTAGCTCTGAGCAGCCTGCTGCTGCGCTCCGCTGTACTAAAAATAGCTTACACCTACAATTAAAGGTAACGAACCTACTGCTATGACTATAGCAATTATGGCAATGGGCCAATTTGCCAAAATGTTGAACTATCCCTTTAATAATGATGATGATAGTGCCAATAATAATAATCATTATCATAATAAGTTCTTTTTTTTTACTGATTTATTATGAACTCATTGGCTGCCAGCCATTTTCAGAGCAGAGAGCTGCATACCATTTTAGAGCATTCTTTACAGATCTTTCAAGACCCACAGAATATTGTGTTCATGTAAACATGTAAACACCAAAACTACCAAGAGAAAGAGAAGACTCTCTTCTTTCATTAGGAAAAAAAAGTTTGTTTCTACCTTTTTCCATTCTTTAGTAAACGGCAGTGGAACATTGACTGGTTTCGCCAAAAACACCTGTTTTTGACCAAAACACTGAGAAAACAAGCTTTTTGTGGAAAGAAACATGTCAAGCAGAACGCTGACTTTGAAGTTAAAGCAGATAACAGCGGCACGGCCGTTTCGGCTAATGCTGTGTTCAAGGCAGGCTTTTGAAACCGTAAGTTACAGCTTCAAGTCACAACTACGACTTGGTAGCGTTCCAGGTAACCCGTAGCTCGTGTTTTTACCGTCCTGTTGTCTGTGAAAGTTCCCTATAACGGCCACTCGTAACTTCCGACCCGTGAACTCGTACCAGATCGAACTGGTATGACTTCACAGGAAGGAAAAACACAAAGTACGAGTTTCCTTGAACGCACCATGAGTTAGCAGCCCCCGCCCTTGTCAGGCATCAATTGGTCCTCGTGCTACGTCACCACATTCACGCGCATCCCTTGGCTGCACACACAGCCCTTCATGCCGTTCTCTCCCCTCATTGGATAACACTTGTATCCCACAAGGAAAATTTTCTCCTCGGGTTACAGCAGAGCAGAGTGACGGAGAGACTCGTGTTTAGGCTGAAATACTTCATGTAAGTGATTGCTGACGGAAAATAGGACTATTTAGGACTTATATTAACAAAAACATTCCACTGATATCTGCTTTAATATACAACAGAAACAACACGTATATAGACATCAATGGCAGCCAATGAGTTAAAGAGATACTGTCTCTCGGCTCTGTTCGTGGCACTAGTACACCACAGCCGCTTGTTACTCTCTCCCTGGCTCTCAGGCTCTGGTCCACTTGGTGCTCCTCCTCCTCTATCCTTGCCTGACTGAGGGCTGCCACCGTGCCCCTGGTCCACCGGTGAGGGATGAGGGGGACTGCCAACTGGGGGCCCACGCCCTCAGACCGACAAAAGCTTGGATCATGGGCTGACTTTCAAGAGATCGCAGCGAGGGAGCTGCTCTGCTACGTACGAAACCCTGACCCAGAATCAGGTCGTCTGCAAGTGATTTAGCACCAGGTTCTCCACAAACATACGGTGCGAGATAGGAGAGGGGCGACCACCATCCGGCCGCGCGCCAACCCTGTCACCAACGGCTCTACTCGCTGTAATCAAAAGCCGGTTGTCAGGGGCCAACCGAAGATCCGTGGTACTACAATTCTGACTTAGAGACGTTCAGTCATAATCCCACAGTTAGCTTCGCACAATTGGCTCCTCAACCAAGCACATACACCAAATCTTGGATCTTGGCCGCCACAAGCCAGTTATCCCTGTGGTAACTTTTCTGACACCTCCTGCTTAAAACCCAAAAAGTCAGAAGGATTGTGAGGCCCCGCTTTCACGGTCTGTATTCATACTGAAGATCAAGCAAGCTTTTGTCCTTCTGCTCCAAGGGAGGTTTCGGTCCTCCCTGAGCTCACCTTAGGATACCTGCGTTACTGTTTGACAGGTTAGGGTTAGGTTGGCTAACCCTAACCCAGTCATACTCCCCACCTGAAACTGGTCCCTTGCCACCAGAAGCGAGAGCCCGCTCAGGGCTTGCCTCCCCACCTCACCGGGTAAGTGAAAAAATGATAAGAGGAGTGGTATTTCACCGGCGGCCGAGGCGTCTTATTCTACACCTCTCATATCTCTTCACAGTGCCAGACTAGAGTCAAGTTCACTTGTCTGTTCCTCGATTACGGACCACAGCGTGGTTTTCCAGACAGCATCATTTAACTCGGGTGAAGGAATAACAACGGTCTCGGTACAGATGAATTCTCATGTCGGACATCGCGCTCGCGACTCTTCCAGTGACAACGCTCTGCCCAATCAGTGGAAGGCAGTCGGCTGACGTCACGTTTTAGGTATGGCTGTCCCAGGATTGAGGACTATGGCCCTCTCCGGGAGCCGAGCTGGCCTTCAAAGGGATGAGGGACGGCCGCAATGTTGGGGGGTGCGCCCTGAGGGGACCTTTACACAATGTTGGCTGGCCCTCTATAACGGGAACCCCGCCTGGCTGGCGGTCAGCTGGGGGCAGTTTGGGCTTGTAATGATTATAGAAGGTGGCGGACCAGCTGCTGATGCAGAAATGGGTCCGTGTGGGCTGTATCATGTTGCAGTACTCACGATGGCGCCTAACGTGCAGGTAAACACGGAAAGCCGTATGACCCAAAGTAGCCAAATGCCTCGTCATCTAATTAGTGACACACATGAATGGATGAACGAGATTCCCTACCTACTATCTAGCGAAACCACAGCCAAGGGAATGGGCTTGGCAAAATCAGCGGGAAAAGAAGACCCTGTTGAGTTTGGAGCTGACGAGAAGATCGAAAATAGAGAGAGAAACAGTGCGGCCTTGCGATCCCCCCACCACTGCTGAGGAGGAACTATAGAACTCAGCTGTAATGGAAAAGCACCTTTACTGAGCCGTGCCGTGACTGTGTAGTGGAAAAGTGCCAATAGGTACTCCCGCCGTTTACCTGCACTTCATTGAATTTCTTCACTTTGACATTCAAAGTAGAGTTCTCAACGGGCCTGAAAATTACAACCCGACCTGACCCGGCCCATGGGTTTGTTGGGACTCAGCCCATTCAAATTGGAGGACCTGACCACATGGCCTCCTTTGTCTCCCAAACAAAGGAAACCCTCTGAACTCAGCCTCCCAGCATCCTTCACCTCTTCACATCTAGGTGTGAAACCTCCACTACTGACCCCCCATTGGTCAGGTATGGCCCCAGGACCTGTGAGGTCACAGGCCATATAAAAAGGAGAAGTTCGCCTCTTCTCGCTCTCTTCGCTCTCTTCTCAGTGGTTCTCAGAAGGAGCTGATGCTCCTCTGAGTTCCCTCTCTCTTCGCCCTCTCTTCTTCACCTCAGCAGGAGCTGCCGCTCCTCTCAGCTCCTCACCTGGAGCTACTGCTACAGCTCTCCACTGGTAGCGCCGTGAGTGCCTACCAACGGATTAAAGAAAAGGAACCAGCTAGCACGACGCAAGCTCTGCTAGTTGAGCTACGGAGCCACAACGCCAAGCAGAGCAACCAACCAACTCTGCAAGGAGAAGGACTCTCCTCAACGGAACTCAAACTACTCAGCCAGGACGGCTGTAGTTCACTGGACAAAGACACAATCACTGGACTTGACAAACCGCAACAGGACCGGCAAAACCCTGCAACTGCAGGAATCCCCACCAGCACCGGATCTTCTCACCTTCATGTGACTTGGTAACGTAACTGGGCCTAGTTAGGAGGATTACCTTGCACCTTGACTAAACATAGAGTACTTCAACTATGCCAATGTATGTATTGATTGAAATCAGTTAAAATACTTGAGCTTTGTTGTTGTTGCTTTGTTGTTGTCAGCTATAGTCTCATATTTAGTGAACCTATGTTTAACATGCAACTTGAGCGTTGAACAAAGGACACACCTTTGTTCACCTCCCCCACATCACATGTGGTTGGTCTTAGAGGCCATCTTGGAGGCCATTTGGTTGTAACCCCCTTTGTCTCAGGACAAGGCAACCATCCTCCATCTTTTCCATTGTCTGAGGTCACACTTCACACCTCACAGACACATGGTCATCCACACTTAGTCACACTCTCACCAACACACACACACACACACACACGTGTACATAGTGTATGTAGCTTGTCTTAGTTTCATGTTTTGTTATTCCATTTTCTAGATGTGTCCAATAAACTTCCTTGAAACTTTACTTGTCTGTTAATGTTGTACAATAGTGAGTATGCCAACCTCTACGCAGTAGAACTTCTAAATCCTTCAACTTTGCAGCTATTGATAATGTTATTTTGTTAATAATTATTAACTTAATCATTAAACAAGGTTCTATATTAATAGTTAGCACACCCTTATGAGACTGACTTTGGTACTTTGGCTGTCTGGTGCCCCGAGGTGGATTTAATAAAATGAAATCCCATTAATAATTTTTATAGTAATTATTAATATTTTGGTATTGATATTTTACTAATTTGATAGCCAATAACCCTCTTAATGATAACTTTACTTATAGTTGGTATAACCCCAACATAAATGGTGCTTCCGTTGTGAGGCATCTAAATAATCTTAATAAATTACCTATAAGTTGTGTTAGAGCACAACATTAAACGTTTCCCCGTGCGAGACATAATTACACTTTCTCTTTAGTTGTGCTAGAGCACAACATAAATGGTGCCCCCTTTGTGAGGCATCATAATAAATCTTAAATACATTTTCTTATAGTTGGGATAACCCCAACATAAA
This sequence comes from Trachurus japonicus, assembly GCF_045865225.1. NCBI lineage: Eukaryota > Metazoa > Chordata > Actinopteri > Carangiformes > Carangidae > Trachurus > Trachurus japonicus. The sequence continues at coordinate 8,865,375 of NC_140924.1, forward strand.
TGGAGCAGCCCGTGTGAGGCTGTGTACTGTTGGCATTTATTCACATTTGTACAATATTAATTTTGAGCAAAAATTTTGGACATTACTGAAAGTGAAATCCAAAACTGAACTAACAAAAAGTTCACATAAAACAGAGCTAGTCTGCTACACGAGTAGACATCTGACTTTACATGCAGAAAGTGAATTGTGCTGAATTTTGATTTATTCCTGAGTTTTGCTAAAACTCTTTTGAGAATTAAGCCCATTGTGCTGCATCAAGAATTTGCGACTGTTGCTAGTCTTTCCAGTTGAGTCTTCTCTGTAGGAACTTTAAGAATTCCTGTCCCGCATTTGAATACCACGTATTCAATGCTACTTTGTTCTGTCAAAATTGGTTGTTAAGCTAAGTGCTCCCCTTACCCTTAACTTTAAGACACAGCGTGCCGCCGGCCCTGTGTAACCTAGAGAGCTTGTACCAGTTGTCACTGCCATGCATTTCAACCTGATTAAGAATAGAGCTTGAAGATAGAGCCACAGTGTGCTGCCAGCCCTGTGAAGTTTTGTACCTTGCTGTCACTCCCAGCTTGAGTTACTGTAAGAAACCACTGGAGTAGTGCATAGCCAAAGCTACACTACAAGGTGTCTGCCAAGCAACACCCCTGCAAACAATTTGCTTTGCTTTATAGGTTTCTCAGATTTGCTTAATCTCACCTCCCAGAGTAACAATGGAGAACCCCTCTGTAGAGCAGTTCATGTCTGCCCTGGCTCAGAGCCTAAACCCCGGCTACTCTGAACTCATCAACAAGTTGAATCTCAGTGAGTGTAGGAAAGAATTGGACTTGCTACTTAATGACAGATGGGATGCTCAGAGAGCATCCAAGGGCCCGTTGTTACGATGCATGCTTCTGATCTGCCACAGACAGGCCAGTCTTTCAGCTCAGACCAAAGCAACTCTGGAACAAGAGGTAGAGTCCCTAAGAGTGCAAAATGCTAGTCTACTTCAAGAAGTGAAGACAGCAAATCAGAAAGCCTTACGTTACCTAGAAAGCTTGCACTCAGCAGAGTTAGATCTCTGCTCACAGAAGGAGGAGTTGTTTAAACTTAGGTCAGAACGCTCTGACTCTCCACAGTCTTTCAGACAAAGTGATTCAGGTTACTCGGATTCACACTCCTCCCTTGGAGAAAGGTTAACTCCTTCCCCATGCAGATGGGGACATTTCCCACCTGACCTGAAGTCCTTGGGAACTAAGCCAGCTCCCCAACCTCCACTAAGGTGCAGAGGTAACAGCCACCTGGCTTCCCATCTTTCTCACGTAGATAGTGAAGAGACATGTAGCGTATCATCTAGTGTATATACTGCACCTCATTCTCAGCCAGTTAACTATGCTTTCACCCGTGCTCAGCCCTCCAAAGGGGGGACTAGAGCATTTCAGGATTGTTCATCCTCTTCCCTGCAACACCAGGAGAGTGATGACAGGTGTTCAGTCCCTGTCTTCCCACCTGTAAGACCCAGAGCACAGGCGGTAGATGTCCAGGATAGCTTAGTCTCGCCTTCATCTGACAGGACCACCCAGTATCCCCGCCTTGAAGTGCTTGAGTTCCTAGCTAAGGACTTACAATTCTTTGATCCTGACAATGGTAATCATAACATTGATGATTACCTCAGTGAACTAGACCACAGCCTAGTTGACTTACCAAGCGCTACCCACAGGGAGAAAGTCAAACTTGTGTGGAAAACCAGCTCAAAAGCTGTTCACAAGTTCATGCAGTCACTTCCTCCCAGAGTCAGAGACAACTACCATGATCTTTGTCAAGCACTGTTAGATGAGTTTTCTTCCCCTGTTGATGAGGTCTCAGGAATAGTTGCAGCTTCTCAAATTAAACACTCCCGTCTTGAGCACCCCAGAAACTTTTACAAACGTTTCAGACATGCATATTTTCAAGGAAAGAATGCACCAGGCATGGAGGAAAGCCCCCTTTTTAAGTCTATGTTTGTGAAAAATCTTCACCCCTCAATATACATGCAGGTTGCACTCATGACAAGGAAGGGTGAGCTCTCAATGCATGAAGTTCGGAAGATGACATATGTGACCTGGGAAACTCTAGTCTCTTTCAAGACACAGGGGAAAACAACTGAGCCCAGCAGCTCAAACACCCATGTGTCACACAGACCTGCAAGCTCAAGACCTCGCCCTCGCAACACGCCAAAGGGGGGTGACAGCCGGCCACGTCCAGACACTGAGCGCAACCGCCGTGTCCACCAGCTGCATAGAGATAGGCATTCACACGGTAGAAGCTGTAGGAAGCCTTATGCTCAAATTGTGGCCCAAAACTATGAGCAATCAGATGATAGCCCCATCATCTCTGACCACAGTGTAAAACATGGTCAGCACCTTTCAGATAGTGACAGTGCTTCTGAATGCCTCTCTGTCTCCAGCAACCAGGAGCGTTACAGCCCTGAGCCAGGTGTGAGGAAACACCAAAGACACAAAAACTCCAGAGCTTCCTCCTCACACCACAGACAGTCAAACAAGTACTAGTGCAGGATTCCTTGATTTTCTTACAGTTAGAGCTCAGCATGGTTTTGTTAGCAACAGCAGCAAATTCTGATTTGATTCAGCCATCACTGTGATTTCTGCAAGTAATCTTGGATCGACTCCTCTGCAGTATCTTATTAATGGCATTGTATTCACTGTTAGACACCTATAATGACATGTCATTCCAGGTGCCACACCCCTTCTCACCATAGCATCACTTACACTTATGAATAACTAGAAGATGTTATTTGTTGTGTGTTATGTTTCATTCTGTATGTAAGTGGATTTTGTTCTGTAGTCTGTCTATGCTTAGTCAAGATAGATAGAAACCAAATGCCCAGTTGGTTTGTGAACTGCCCAGACATTTTGAATGGACTATGGACTATGGTGCTCACAGGATCACACATCACGTGGGATCCTGAGACCAAAGGGGGGATGTTGGGACTCAGCCCATTCAAATTGGAGGACCTGACCACATGGCCTCCTTTGTCTCCCAAACAAAGGAAACCCTCTGAACTCAGCCTCCCAGCATCCTTCACCTCTTCACATCTAGGTGTGAAACCTCCACTACTGACCCACCATTGGTCAGGTATGGCCCCAGGACCTGTGAGGTCACAGGCCATATAAAAAGGAGAAGTTCGCCTCTTCTCTCTCTCTTCGCTCTCTTCTCAGTGGTTCTCAGAAGGAGCTGATGCTCCTCTGAGTTCTCTCTCTCTTCGCCCTCTCTTCTTCACCTCAGCAGGAGCTGCCGCTCCTCTCAGCTCCTCACCTGGAGCTACTGCTACAGCTCTCCACTGGTAGCGCCGTGAGTGCCTACCAACGGATTAAAGAAAAGGAACCAGCTAGCACGACGCAAGCTCTGCTAGTTGAGCTACGGAGCCACAACGCCAAGCAGAGCAACCAACCAACTCTGCAAGGAGAAGGACTCTCCTCAACGGAACTCAAACTACTCAGCCAGGACGGCTGTAGTTCACTGGACAAAGACACAATCACTGGACTTGACAAACCGCAACAGGACCGGCAAAACCCTGCAACTGCAGGAATCCCCACCAGCACCGGATCTTCTCACCTTCATGTGACTTGGTAACGTAACTGGGCCTAGTTAGGAGGATTACCTTGCACCTTGACTAAACATAGAGTACTTCAACTATGCCAATGTATGTATTGATTGAAATCAGTTAAAATACTTGAGCTTTGTTGTTGTTGCTTTGTTGTTGTCAGCTATAGTCTCATATTTAGTGAACCTATGTTTAACATGCAACTTGAGCGTTGAACAAAGGACACACCTTTGTTCACCTCCCCCACATCACATGTGGTTGGTCTTAGAGGCCATCTTGGAGGCCATTTGGTTGTAACCCCCTTTGTCTCAGGACAAGGCAACCATCCTCCATCTTTTCCATTGTCTGAGGTCACACTTCACACCTCACAGACACATGGTCATCCACACTTAGTCACACTCTCACCAACACACACACACACACACACACGTGTACATAGTGTATGTAGCTTGTCTTAGTTTCATGTTTTGTTATTCCATTTTCTAGATGTGTCCAATAAACTTCCTTGAAACTTTACTTGTCTGTTAATGTTGTACAATAGTGAGTATGCCAACCTCTACGCAGTAGAACTTCTAAATCCTTCAACTTTGCAGCTATTGATAATGTTATTTTGTTAATAATTATTAACTTAATCATTAAACAAGGTTCTATATTAATAGTTAGCACACCCTTATGAGACTGACTTTGGTACTTTGGCTGTCTGGTGCCCCGAGGTGGATTTAATAAAATGAAATCCCATTAATAATTTTTATAGTAATTATTAATATTTTGGTATTGATATTTTACTAATTTGATAGCCAATAACCCTCTTAATGATAACTTTACTTATAGTTGGTATAACCCCAACATAAATGGTGCTTCCGTTGTGAGGCATCTAAATAATCTTAATAAATTACCTATAAGTTGTGTTAGAGCACAACATTAAACGTTTCCCCGTGCGAGACATAATTACACTTTCTCTTTAGTTGTGCTAGAGCACAACATAAATGGTGCCCCCTTTGTGAGGCATCATAATAAATCTTAAATACATTTTCTTATAGTTGGGATAACCCCAACAGGTTTTAAGCCCGGACCCGACAGAGCTCGATAAACCAGCATTAGTTGTCTGGCCAAACCCAGCCCAGCCCAACAAAAAAAAAGAAAATGAAACTAAAAAAGTGACATGCTTTCTTTGCAGCGAGAGCAGACGGTGCCGGTGACGCAGCAGCACCTATCAGCGGGTGAAACTGATTAAATTTCGGCCACAAAAACATTGTGGTTTTTTGGAGATACACACAGCATTACAGACACACTCTCTTTCTCTCTCTCTCTCTCTGCTGTGCCAAACCCGACCCATCGGCCTTACTCGGGTCAGACTCGGGTTTGGGTTGAAATTGAGAACTCTAATTCAGAGTACTGGGCAGAAAATAACATTGTGTCAACTCCCCCCCGTGGACCTTCGCAATGCTTCCACGCAGCGTCGGACACCACCCCTCTCTGCACGGAAAGATGAGGGCGACAGTATTATTAAATTGCAGATTTACCTTTACATAAATGCATTTTCTTGAATTCTAGTGGTCTCAAAATATTAACGTCAAAGTCAGCGTTCTGCTTGACATGTTTCTTTCCACAAAAAGCTTGTTTTCTCAGTGTTTTGGTCAAAAACAGGTGTTTTTGGCGAAACCAGCCAATGTTCTACTGCCGTTTACTAAAGAATGGAAAAAGGTAGAAACAAACTTTTTTTTCCTAATGAAAGAAGAGAGTCTTCTCTTTCTCTTGGTAGTTTTGGTGTTTACATGTTTACATGAACACAATATTCTGTGGGTCTTGAAAGATCTGTAAAGAATGCTCTAAGATTGCTGGAAGTATGCAGCTCTCTGCTCTGAAAATGGCTGGCAGCCAACGAGTTCATAATAAATCAGTTAAAAAAAAGAACTTATTATGATGATGATTATTATTATTGGCACTATTATCATCATTATTAACATCATCATCACTGTTGGGCTATTATTTTGGAAATAAACTACCTTTTTGCACCGTTCACCTCCCTATGTATGCATAATTTGACCTCCACATTGATCTAAATGCATTTTCTTGAATTCTATTGGTCTCAAAGGTATCACCAACAGAATGGGCACCCAAAAGTTAGTGGGAAATGACACCTTAAGTGTTTTTCTACTGTGTTTGGTTCCAGCGATAGGCATTTTTGAATATTATTGGCGGCCATCTTGGATTTGACCTCTCCTGGGCCTCAGAGGTCAAATCTGACTTCCCTCCCGATCTTAAAATAAACCTCATGGTATAAACTAACTATGGTAGAAGTTTCATGTTTCTTTCAAAAAGTGCACAATTTTCATGCTTAGCCGCTGTACTACACCTAATTATTATTTCCCAAACATTAAGGTTTAGCAAACTGAGATTAAAAGAGCATTTTATGAGATCGCTGGGTTTTCTGACGTGATCGACCATATGACTGATTGTAGCCACGTGCGTCTGAAGCCTCCATCCACCAATGGCTACGCTTGTAATCAAATCAGTCTTTTTTTTTCATGTTGGTGTTGTTAGGCAGCAGCAAAGGAGTATTGTGTTTCTTCATAAATAAAAGGTTATCTACATACAAATAGAACAGTCTCACTGAATCAGAACTGAAAAGGATCTGAGTGCTTAATTATAATATCCAGGTGTCTGTGAACATTATTAATTGGTGCAGTCATTTATGGTCAGTAAGTTTTGATAGAACAATCTGCCTTGAGTCCATATTTATATCATAATACAGCATGTTTCTTCAGTGATCTGTGATGGATATAAGTTGAAAATGCGATTACATGGATTGTGGGCTGTCAGCCTATTGTAATGCAATCATTTCCACCAAATATATGTAGGCTAGTTATATAATATATAATTATATATAATTCAGCAATAAATATTTGATGTTTCAATTTGATTTCGAATCGTGTGGCCCTTCACTCACTTTATCGGAGTCAGTGTGGCCCTCTGGAAAAAATAATTGCCCACCCCTGTTTTAGAGAGAAATTAATGCAAAACCACTGATGCACGTTGCCTTCAGGGACAGTTTTTCATCAACAGTCTCTGTATTTCCCTCTAAAACAACTCTGTCTGGTAACGTTGTGTTATTATCTCATAGCGTGGTGAATGTGCAGGTCACAACTTGTCCACCAGAGAGTTGTGGAGTTGTTGGATTGTGTATTTGATGAGTTTGATGAGGGAAACCAAAAAAGAAATTCCCATGAGCCTCCGTAGCGTAGCTCTGAGCAGCTCACGGCTCTGCTCCACCGTTCTAAAAACAGCTTGCACTGACAATTAAAGGTAACGAACCTACTGCTATGACTATAGGGATTATGGCAATGGGCACAATTTGCCAAAATGTTGAACTATCCCTTTAAACTCTTAGTAGTAGTAGTTTGACTCACATCCCTTCTTGACCTCCTGCCACCTGAACTGGTGTCTGCGGACGACGGAGAAGACGGCGTCGTAGTCCTTCTTCAGGATCAGGTCCAGAGCCTCCTGGATGTGGTGCGGGTGGAGACACGGGGACGTGGCCTGGATGTTACACACCACATCCACCTCTGTTCACAAAACAAACATCCACAGAGTTAAAACAAGAAAAGAAAAGAAAAGAAAAGAATATTTTTTCTATATATTTGTCTTATCTTATCTATCTTGTTTTTAGATCATTTTCACTTGTTTCAAATAAATTTTAATAAATAGAAAAATCTGCCAGTGAAAGCAGGTTTTGTGTGCTTGTAATAAGAAAGAAAAACTTGCTCCACTATCAGATTTTTCTACTTATTTCAAGTGAAAATCTGCTTGAAAGAAGTAAAAAGTGTCTAAAAACAAGCTACTTTTTATGTGATGAGTCTTATTTTAAGTAGAATGAGATTGTTTTGACTAGAAATAAGACAAATATTCTTGGTAAGATTTTGAGTTTTTGCAGTGCACGGAAAAACAAAAAACATCCAAATACCTCCATCGTGCTCGTATGTAATGTCCGTCTTGTATTGAAGCCCCGAAATGCGAAATTGTCCCGAAAAAAAAAAAAGTCTATATTTCAAGCTTGTTTGTAGCGGAAGCTTCTCGAAGCTCCTCTTCCTGGTCCGTCAAATTTGGACGAACCTTGCTTGAAAAACAAGCTTGAAATATAGACTTATTTAATTTTTTTCGGGACAATTTCGCATTTCGGGGCTTCAATACAAGATGGACATTACATACGAGCAGCATGGAGGTATTTGGATGTTTTTTGGTGTGTCTTTTTGTTACGAAGACAGTTGGTATCCATTTGCAACCGTTATATGCACATGCACTGCTACGCCGAGACCCCCTGTAACTCAGAGAAGCCACGGAGGACTCTGAAACTTCTCCCAGCCCTTAGTCCACATGAGGGGGAGTAGATAATGAGTTGTTGAATTTCAATTTTGGGGTGAACTATCCCTTTAACGCAGTGGAAACCTCACCGACCTGGCCTCAGGTTCACAAACTCCTGGATGGTCTCCAGAGACGAGGACGAGTCCTTGGAGACCTCGGGGCTCCGGCGGTGGACCTTGGCCCCCCAGGCCTTGGCCACCTTCTCGATCTCGTCGTGGTCGGTCGACACCCAGATGCTGCGGAGAAGATTCATCACCATGGTTACCTCATTTCCCGACTGTTTTCCTTTGACTTTTATTTAACTTGACTGACGCTGATTAATAAATCCACTCATTTCATTCACAAGACCATCACTGTTTTCAGTACCAGTCCTCATAATAATCGTGTGTTTTGATATTTACATTATTCCTCCTCAGCTAAAAAGAAAAGATGATTTGATATAAAATCTAAAACATGTTTGGTCACACTTTATAATAAGTACGCTCTATTAAGCATTAGTTAAGCATGAATAAATATTGAGTTCTTCATTTGTAACGCATGAATACTCAGATGTTTTTCAGATGGTTACACAAGCAGATACTTTAGTAGAACTACTTTAATTATCTTAAAGGGATAGTTCAACATTCCAGGGTTCCTACACATTTGAAATTTCCAGATTCCATACTTTTTCCAGACCCTAATTTCCAGATTTCTCGGTAAATTAATTGTAATTATTTGTGATATTTGAGTAAATAGATGTGCATAATATTTTTTTAAAAAGCATACAATTAATCATTTGTTTTCATTATTCTGAATGTGTATGCTATTATGTGGAGATTGTAGCTGGTATAATAGTGCATACAAAATAATTAACCCAAATAACTTCAGATAAATATATTTCCATACAATAGTTTCCATTTTCCATACATTTCCAGACCTGGAAATGTATGAAATCAAATTCCATACTTTTTCATACTTTCCATACTTGCGTAGGAACCCTGACATTTTGGCAAATTGGCCCATCGCCATAATCCCTATAGTCATAGCAGTAGGTTTGTTACCTTTAATTGTCGGTGCAAGCTATTTTTTAGAACGGCGGAGCAGAGCGGCGAGCTGCTCAGAGCTACGTTACGGAGGCTCATTATGGGATTTCTTTGCTGGTTTCCCTCATCAAACTCATCAAATACACAATCCAACAACTCCACAACGCTCTGGTGGACAAGTTGTGACCTGCACATTCACCACGCTATGAGATAATAACACAACGTTACCACACAGAGTTGTTTTAGAGGTACAGTAAATACATGCAAAATCGCTGTTGAACTATCCCTTTAAAGTTATTGAATAACATCACAAAAACCAAAGTGAGGAGGAGTCACAGAGACATTTGTGGTTAAAAAAAAAAGAAAAAACATGTCACTGCAGCTGTGGCTGGTCTTGAGAAAAGACAAGACCAAGACCGGTCTGGAGAACTACAACACCAGTAAGGAGCTCGTTACTAACTCAGATCCTATAAAAGAATCACTTAAAGCAGAAGTAAGTGATATATTTGTGTTAATATAAGTCTTAAATAGTTATATCTTCCGACAGCAATCACTTACATAGAGTGTTTGGACCGAAACACGGGTCTGTCAGTCACTCTGCTCTGCTCTGAGCCGAAGAGAAAACTTTTCTCGTATCCTACAAGTTTTATCCAATGAGGAGAGAGAAAGGCATAAAGGGGCGGTCCTCTCTGTGTGTGCAGCCAAGGGATGCGCCTGAATGTGGTGACGTAGGGACGAGGACCAATAGATCCATGACGAGGGCGGGGGCTGCTAACTCCGTCGGCTGACAAGACGTTATGATGCGTTCAAGGCAACTCGTAACTCGTGTTTTTCAGACCCGTGAAGTCGTACCAGTTCGATCTGGTACGAGTTCACGGGTCAGAAGTTACGAGTGGCCGTTATAGTGACTTTCACAGGTAAAACAGGTCGGAAAAACACGAGTGGGTTGCCTGGAACGCTACAAAGTCGTAAGTTGTGACTTGAAGCTGTAATTTACGGTTTCAAAAGCCTGCCTGGAACGCAGCATTAGCGAAAACGACCGGATCGCTTACTTCTGCTTTAAATAGTCCAATCAAAAGTCAGAAAATGATAAATAAGTAGAAAATCTGGATGGAATATGAAGTTGCATTGACGCAACCTCATGTCTTTGATCATCAAAGTATCTGTTCATGGACTCATCTCATATATAAACAGTTATATATCCTAGTAAATGAGCCAGAATGCTTCCTGGTGGTGACCTTTAGACCCCGTCCTCCACTAAAGCTTGGCACTAATCTGCCCGGAGGTGTTTTTAAAACTAACAGACTCTATCACCAGCTCCTCTTATCACTTTTATGGTTCTCTGTTTATGTGCTAGTGGAACTTTTACAGGCTGTAAAACATCCGGAGTCAAAACATAAACTCATGAAACATGACATAATAATAATAATAACACAAGACACTGAAATTTTGGGATCTAGTAGAATTTAAAACCGCACAAATTCTGTATAAGGCACATCATAAATGACTTCCTGGCCATATACAAAAAAACTGAAGTGATAGAGAAGGGGGGGATACGATCTAAGAGGGAGACACTACTCTGAAAAGTATGTGTGTTTCTGTCTGTGGGGTGAAGCTGTGGAACAAGTTAACTGATGAGATCAAAAAAAAGTAAAAAATCTGGTGCAATTTAAAAATAAGTTTAAAATGTTCATTTTGGAAAGATACAGTCTTGAAGGTGGGGAATTATTTAAACGTAGGTAGGAATGATTTGACAAATGTTAAATGTCTATTTTTTGCTTGGTATTTGCATGTACAGTACATGTAGGTGTGTGTGTGTATGTGTGTAGATGGCGTGTATGCTTGTTTGTTTATGTAAAGGTACTGTAGCCTATATATATTTACATGTATGGTTTAAAGCAGTGGTTCTCAACCCAAAAGTGGGTCTAGACCCGTTCTGGATGGGTCGCGGACAACTGGTCAAAAAAGTAAATAATATTTAAGGCACATCTGATGTTGGACATGTCTTTTATTTTGAAAAATAACTTATTTTGAAAGGCACACTAGACACGTGAACACATGCAGTTGTAATGGTCCTCAGTTTCTTATTATTTGCTCTGAATGCAAAGATATCAGTTTCTTATTAATGTGGCCTGAATCTTGTTTTGTTTTGTGGGTCTTTATTTTGTGCAATTTGATATTTATGCACTTTTGTGAATATGCTCTGAATGCAGAGATGCATCAGAAGACAAATATATCGTTTTGTTGGTCTCCATTTTGTGCAGTTTGATATTTTTTTATTCACTTCCGTACATGCAGTTGTCATGGTAACTCCTCAGTTTCATTCATGTGCCCTGAAATGCACTTTGCTCAATGAAGAGCTAAATGAGTTTTTAAAGGCTTAAAAAAAAAATTCTTGATTCTATAAAAGAGGGTTGCGACTTAAAGCAGAAGTAAGTGATCCGGTCGTTTTCGCTAATGCTGCGTTCCAGGCAGGCTTTTGAAATCGTAAATTACAGCTTCATGTCACAACTTACGACTTTGTAGCGTTCCAGGCAACCCACTCGTGTTTTTCCGACCTGTTTTACCGGTGAAAGTCACTATAACGGCCACTCGTAACTTCTGACCCATGAACTCGTACCAGATCGAACTGGTACCACTTCACAGGTCGGAAAAACACGAGTTACGAGTTGCCTTGAACGCACCATAACAGTCCTCGTCCCTACGTCACCACATTCAGGCGCATCCCGTGGCTGCACACACAGCCCTGCATGCCGTTCTCTCTCCTCATTGGATAAAGGTTGTAGTTATACAAGGAAAGTTTTCTCCTCGGCTTACAGCAGAGCAGAGTGACTGAGAGACCCGTGTTTCGGTCCAAACACTCTATGTAAGTGATTGCTGTCGGAAGATATAACTATTTAAGACTTATATTAACACAAAAATATCACTTACTTCTGCTTTAATGACCATGGGAACATGTGGGTCCCAGAGTGAGACTAGTTGAGAAGCCCTGGTTTAAAGCTTAGGACATCTATAAGCTAGTAGCTTCAGCCCTGACCCTTTGGATCAGCTATGCAGCCCTGCTTTTAGAGGTGTAACAGTCTGAGTTTGCTGGTCGAAATAAACTCAAACTCAAACTCAATTAAAAAAAAAAGGAAGGGAGAGTCAGTGTATCGATGATATTGATTGATTATTGATCATCTATCTAACCTGTGGAAGCGCTGGCGAATTATAGTAATTCATTTATGTGAAAAATAAGAAATTTCCTCTTAGTCTTATTTTTACTTAAAGTCAATTTAAAAGCGTACCTTTGGATACTTAAGTAGGAAGCAAGTACTTTTTTACTCTTACTGGAGTAACATGTTGACTGAGCTACTTTTACTTGTAAAAGGTTTTATGGCTTAGGCTACTGTTGATGTGCTAGTGGGACTTTTACAGGTTGTAAAACATCTGCAGTCAAAAGATACACACATGAAACATGACATAATAATAGGCTAATAAAAAAGGAAGGGAATTAAAGTGTAGCCTACCTATCCATGATATTGATTGATTATCAGTGGTGGACAGTAACAGAGTAAATTTACTTGAGTACTGTAGCTACTTAAGTATCCAGAAGATTTGTACTTTACTTGAGTATTAGATTTCTTTGGTACTTATTACTCTTACTTGAATACATTTCCAAGACAAATATTTTTACTTTTATTCTTCTAGGAAGGCTGAAAAGTTACTACTACTACTACTACTACTACTACTCGTTGCTTTCAGGTTTGCTTTCTGCTCTTTTGTTTTCTTCTTTTTTCTAAAATCTTATTGGACACAAGCTGTGTTTGTCAGAGAAGGAAACCCTAACCCCTAAAAGCAGCACATCAGTGCAGCTGCTTTCAGAGAGTTCATTCTCAGAAACAAGAGTTAAAAGCTCCTTAAATTCATTTAGAAACAATTATAGTAATTCATTGATGTGAAAAATAAGAAATGTACTCTTACTTTTACTTAAAGTAGATTTAAAAGCATGTACTTTTGGATACTTCAGTACCTTTAAAAGCAAGTACTTTTTTACTCTTACTCGAGTAACATGTCGACTGAGCTACTTTTACTTGTAACGGAGTAAATTTTGACCAGTAGTATTTGTACTCTTACTCAAGGACTGGGGTGGAGTACTCTGTCCATCTGTGGTTATGTGTTATATTGGTTTGGTTGTGTATTAATGTTGTATACACTTATTTCATCTAACTGTATTCAGTCCTGTGCAATGTTCCCTCTAATTTTCAAAACTCCTGAGCAGAAATTCAACTCCCCTGATGAGCTGCTTGAGCGACTGTGAGCGACAGCTTAAGGGTACACACAGTACATCCACATGCTGGTGCTCTGGCCTCACCTCTCCAACTCCAAATATCAATACAATTGGCTATTACTATTATGATTAATAACAGATTATTTTATTATTTTACCTATAGGCTGCTCCATATCTAGCTCAGTTACAGTTAATGATAACAAAATACAATACTGTTTTGGCAAAATAGAGTGCATTTGCATTTATTGCCATATGAACAATCATGTCAAAAAATAACTAACATCAAGTTGGTGTCATCAACTCTTGGCACTGAAGTATTCTTGATATGAACAGTAATAATAATTCTCAAGCAAAAACTTAAATCGTAGTTGCACGAGTGTGCAACATTTTTGTCTTCTGAGCAAAGAGGTGGGGAGCAGTGTGCAATTGCACAGTAAAACACCTTAGAGGGAACAGTGGTCCTGTGTAGCCTCTTGTTGTCAATAAAGTTGTTCAAAAAAAAGTGTACCTATCGATGATATTGATTGATTATTGATCATCTATCTATCTATCTAACCTGTGGAAGCGCTGGCAGTTGGCTGCGGCCCGGAGCACCCAGCCGAGCAGCGGGACCCCGGCCAGCATCTTGATGTTCTTCAGCGGGATGCCCTTGCTGCCGCCGCGGGCCAGCACCAGGGCGGCGACGTGTCTCTCCCTCTGCGGCGGCGGCTGCAGCTGCTGCTTCGGGGTGGAGGGAGCTCCGTCCTCCGCAGCCTCCCCGTTATCAGCCTGGAGGCCTCTCTTCCTGCTGCTGCTGCTGCTGGTGGTGCTGGTGGCCATGGCGGGCGACGGGAGCCTCTCACCGCGGGGATAAACACACCGAGGTCCGGCTGCTTCCTCCGCTGCAGACGGTCGGTGTAACGGAGCGGCGCTATTTATATTAGGAGCTGATTCCGGTTCTTCTCTTCTCTTCTCTGGGTCCCAATGAGGGTCGACCACTGATGACCGGGGCTCAGTACCGCCATCCAGTGTTCATATAATAAAAAATAAAAAAGATACAATAAAATAAATTCATAGAAAATAAATAAAATATAAATTGAAAAATAAAAAATATGGTGATCCAACCTAGACGATGAAATAATCTACTCATCTAATGTGGTGTATTTATTTATTTATTTTACTTTTTTTTTTTCTTTTATTCATATGCACAATGATAAAACAAAAAATTTATTTAATAATACAAAGGCAAGGCAAGGCAAGGCATCTTTATTTATACAGCGCATTTCATACCAAGGCAACTCATTTGCTTTACATAAAGACAAAACATTAAAAAAAAGAAGCATAAGACAGAATAAAAACAAACAAAACACTAAAAACAGAGTTTTTAGAACAAAGACAAATAATTGTGCAGGAGAGGAAAAGAAGCTCAAAGGGCTCATATAAAATCGCCCCCCTCAATACAACATCACTAAAACAAATCAACCAATAGAAAAAGAAAAAGGAAAGAAAAGCAAAAAAGAGAAAGAAACAAAGAAAAAACACAATAAACAAACAAACAAACAAACAGAAAATATCCATAAAATTACAAATTAATTTCAATTATAGCTACTAGACATAAAGTATTATTTTTGCCTGAATAGAAGATACCTCACCAAACTAGTCCTAAACATTTTGTAGGACGATATTACTATTATTATTACCTGTTTGTTGTTTCTTTTTTTTAATTGATTAATTTCTGTTTGTTTATATACTTAGCAGTTTTTTTTTTCTTTTGTTTTGGCTGTGGCCTGTGTATGATTATTTTTTTTATTTCATTTGTCTTGCAGGACCCTTCCTGTGGATATGTGGGGTGGGGGGAGGGGGGGTTAAGAATGCCCTGAAAAAATGTTTTGTTGTTGTAAACATTCTCTAATGTGTGAATAAAAATTAATTGGAAAAAAAATAAAAAATATATATAAATTGAAAAAGAAATTGTTAGAAAATAGAAAATTGACATATACAATAGATAAAATACAAACTGCAGAAATAAAAAATATATAGAAATTGTAACTGAAATATTGAAAAAAAAAGTGTCACAAAAGATTAAAAAATAAAAAATACATTTTCACGAAAAACAAAACATGATGGTTGCCATATAGCTCAGTGGGTGCTGCATGTCATTCCCTCTCTCTCTGCCTCCCAATTTCATGTCTCTCTCAACTATCCTATCCATCAAAGACAAAAAGCCCCCAAATATACTTGGGAAAATTAAAATACATAGGCTATATATTTCTCAACTTTGATCTAGAAAATTGAATTAAACAAACTCTGCAGATCATCAGTTGTAGCCACAATATGTTGATTAAAGTAAGTTCTCTATGTCAAGTCACAACAAGTATCCAAGAAACTGTCTTTACAACAACTGTTTCTGTGTGAGCAGGTTTGTTTGAGTCATCCTTACCTTTCTTTTCTCTGACGAGTCAACAGTGACACCTGCTGGATGTTGAGAGCAACTGCACTGTTTTCTTCAGTAATAGATAATGAGCTGCTATAATGTTTCACTTGTTTGGTTAATAAAGCATTTTCGTATTACATAAGGTACGAGCATGCTTTTGCACTCCTTTGTCTTGACATTAGTCCATTCAGAAAGGACAGTAGGGGAGACCGGGGATGATACTAACACTTTTTGTTTGAGCAAGTGTAACTCAGTGGTTGTTGGTGCTAGAGATCTCAAATTTTGACATGTGGTACCCATATTTGTCTGCTGTAAATGACATACACTTGGACTTCTACTACACCATCACAGATTATGTAAATTAATGTCAAACACAAAGAGGTATCTTGTTACAACCTACCCCAATACCGGGATGAATTGTAACACTACTTGAGGATGGATTATTATACTTAAAAAAGATCCACACTTAAAATGTATGCAAGCACTTTAATGAATAATAAAGAAGGAACCATAAACTTGTCAGAACACAAAAATAATGATAAAAAAATAAATAGAAAGTATAAGTTGAATACAATAAAAATACATACAATAAAATAAATAAATATATATTAAATAAAATAAAGATTAATAAAGTATAAACTGTTGTGTGTGTTTTGTAGCCTTGGCGACTTGTCTCACAGATGTTCCTGGATGACTTCAGCTGCTCCCTTCTGGCGAACTTCTGCATGCAGGGACACCCCTGTATAAAATGTCAATATAAGGGGAACAGTTACAGGGTCATTCCATGAAATCGGTAACTTTTGCGTCCCCAAGAATAATCAGTCATAAAATTATGATAACAACAAATTAATATGTAATTCAAAAAATATAACATTACCATGTCTTCTCTCCTTACTATAACATCAAATTAAAGTAAATTAAATATAATTTTAAATAATTAAAATGACTTTCATGCTGATGAGGGTGAGGTTTTTGGTCTGTCCCTCACTGTTGTTGTTGTACGTCAACAGGACTTTTAATATGTAAAATGTTGGCAAAATGTTAAAATGTTCACATTTACATAGGGTTATAAGTATGATCTTACTGTAAAACAGTGTTTTTGGTAATAATATATATCAATTATTATAAATATTTACCAATTTATCGGTGTCCCCTGATTTTATGTCAACCCTGTTACCCTAACCAAAAAACCCTAGAAAAACAATGGTACATCCCAGATTTGACATGATTGACAGGAGTTTGCATCATCTCTTACCCAGGATGCTGACAGCTCAGTAACAAGTAGCTTTCTCTCATCTCTTATGTGCTATTTTTGATGGTTTTTCAAGGTTGGACCGGGGGGGACAAGCATACAACGTCAACCCTGTTACCACTTTTTAACATACAAATCTAAACAATTTTCTATTTCTCATAATATAATCAATATCTACAGGTAATTACCTTTCAAAGTACACAGTTTTTCAGGTAAGAAAGTAAATATTTCCATCACAACTATTTCTAGTTTAATTTGATATGCTGCATTAGTGCTAGCTTTGAAGCTAAATGCTAAAAATGGTTAGTTTTTTAATGGCTGCCCTCCCCATGCCAGGCAGCCATTAAAAAGCTAACCATTTTTAGCATTTAGCTTCAAAGCTAGCACTAATGCAGCATATCAAATTAAACTAGAGAAACTACTACTTGAGGTTATGTAAGTGAAACACCTGTATCTACAACACAATGGACACTATGCAAAAAATAGTTGTGATGGAAATATTTACTCTCTTACCTGAAAAATCGTTTTTTTGGCTCCAGAACAGACAGTTTTCAACTCAGAGACACGAGGCTTCACCTGTGAGCTCAGTTTGTAAGTGGGCATGGACTGTATTGATGACATCACCACAGCTCGTTTCTGAGTGGTCAAACTGAGAGTGTTACAACTATCCCTTTGTTACAACCATCCCCGGTCTCCCCTACTCACCTTTACTGTATCTAATCCCCCTCTCTCTCATGTCCCTTCACCTTTTAGACCTTTTCGTTTCACGGACCCACTGAATGATTGCTTGTTCCCTGTTCAGAGTTTCACACTGATAGAGCATGTCTTTAATCTGTTTGGTTTTGTCCTTCCATGTCGTGCTTTTCGTTGTAGTACTCGGGTAAAACGTCCCTGGGTGGGCTTGAACCACCAACCTTCCGGTTAACAGCCGAATGCGCTAACCGATTTGGCGCAATCGGTTAGCGCGTTCGGCTGTTAACCGCTGTTATTGTGATGATGTCTGACACCATCTGAGATTTATAGCTGAAAAACTTTCCCTCTGACCTGGACTCTCTCAGGTTGATGAGTCATTGTCAGTAATCCAGGTCAGTACAGTACCTGTATTTGTATTTTATGTCGGCTATGGATGGATGGATGAACCTGCATGTATTGGACCATGGAAGATTTGATTTCATCATGTTCTTTGAGAATAAACTTGACATTTTGAGATGCAAAAGTTGAAGGATCGTACAAGAAATTCTTTCTCTCTAGACTCATTGACAGTGATGTGGTTTCTTCTGTCTCAGGCACCGGGACAGAAACTTGTACCACTTTGACCTTCACTGTTGTTCTGTGTCCTTGACAAATGGAGCAGATCAGATCAACACAGAGACTGTCACCATGTTGTCATTGTTTTCATTTCCCCTGGTATTAAGGTACAACACTTATCTTCTGAATGGAGTGTTAGTTTTCAGGGCTTAGAGTATATTGATTTTTTATATTGTAGAATTGACTGCTGTTTAGCAATGACGATACAAGTGGAAACACAAACTGATGCCTTGGTTTTTTATTTTACTTGATGCTAATTATCGCTATAATTATTTTCTTATTACTTTTTAGACATCAAATCATTTCATGGTCTTTGACACACAAACCAGTCATGTCTCTTCAACATTTGTAGTGAAGGTGACACAGGAAACGGTTCAGCTCTGGCTCCATCTAGTGACAGAAACACGTGACTGCAGCTCCTGAAGTGAGCTTTTTTCCCCCCAGCTGTCTAGAAGGTCTGAAAGCTGAGTGGACGAGTCTCTGTGGCGCAATCGGTTAGCGCGTTCGGCTGTTAACCGAAAGGTTGGTGGTTCGAGCCCACCCAGGGACGGAGCTCCTTTAGTTCAGTTGTAAACAGAAATGAAATCAGATATGAGTTCAATAGGACTGACATTGAAGACTGAAATTCAATCTGAGCTCATGTCAGCTGTAATATCACTCAGAGCTGCTCTGAGTTTCCAGACACTCAGGTTCCCACACTGGTTCCAAAGATAGAAACTTCACTGATGAAAGGTTTCCACATGTCATGATGTTATTTGTTAAATTCACTCCTGGTTCTGGTTTGTCTGTTATTAAACTTTAATATAGTCATTCATTTATTTATTTATTTCACATGTTATTTGTATATTGAATCATGTGAAAGCTCCGGTGTTGATGAAGGTTGTTGTTATTGTTGTTTAAATAGTTGTTGAGTGTCTGAAAGACAACTTCTTATATATACAGTACATGTTTATTATTTATAAAATGTATGAAAAAAACAAAACAAAACAATTAACAACAAACTTTAGTGCAAAAAAGTGGAAAGAAGCAGAGGTGAGACAGACTGTGTGCATGGGAAAATTCCACAACGGGCGTGTGAACATGCAGCTGTGTTGATGTGGCTGCAAAAAAAACAAAACATAGTGGGCCAACTCTGACACAATCAAGAACAGCTAATAGCTCACCTGGGAGCGCAGCAGAAGCTTAGTTGCAACGTGTTGGCTTCCACACAGTAGAAAATAAAAAATAATCATCATCATTTAATGATATATACATCGATACAACATCTAACAAAAAGATCTAAAAACACAGAAGCAACAAACGTTGTGAAAACCAAAACACATTGTCAAAACTTTTGGCCAAGACTGAAATTTAGGATAATGTGGTGACCAGTCAGGTTGCTAGGGAGGCATGTGCCACCTGAGATGAACACCTCTGCTCTGACAGGATTTGTTCCACCACTCTGTCTCTTTGTCTGAGGTCAACAGTCAAAGGTCCGACTCTCAAGAGTGTTATAATGGATTTTCTCGTTCATGCTCAAGCTCTTCTTGAGCAACCCCATCAAACTGAGGCTACATGAGTGCGAGAGGCAAGAGGATTACAAAATCTGAACTTGAAATCAATGAACAATCCTCTAAAACCGATTAACAAACTCTTTAACTAAGATAGGGAAGAAGCAGACTTTCGTTCAACCCGGTGTGGACCAAACAGGAGGCAGAGACAGAGAGAAGTTTGGTCCTGACCATTGACCTTTACATCCCATTCAGTCTCTTAACACTAACTTCAGGAGCAGCAGAACTGAACCAGTAGAACATGTAAACTGATCCCTCTATTACTTTTCAGACCTGGTCCCTCTCTCCTGGTCTCGCTGGTCCCTGAGCCTCAGGTTGATCAGCAGCTGCTGTAAAGGACATGAACATGAGGTTAGTCAACCAGACTGAGATCATTAAAGATTTTCTCTGAGGAACATGGTTGTAAAGTGAATATCTATTAAGTTTGCGGGGACTACTGTTGCTCCAGGATGGACTGAACAATCTTTCAACATAAGGCCAGGAGTTGTTGCTTGGAAAATAAAACACATTTCATGAATGTTGCATGTTTTGTGGATTTGTTTCGATGCTGTTGCAGCTTTTTCTTGTGGAGTTGTAACTGGACTTCTTTTCTTGCTTGAAGACGTTTCACCCCTCATCCAAGAGGCTTCTTCAGTTCTGAGACTAATGCCAGAAACCCAAGTATTTAAACCCAGAGTGGGTGGTCCTATGATTGGTTTCTGGTACTCAGTACTCAGAAGCCTCTTGGATGAGGGGTGAAACATCTTCAAGCAAGAAAAGAAGTCCAGTTGCTTTTTACTACAACTCCACAAGAAAAAGATGACCTGGATGACTGAGAACCTTCACGGACATGCTGTTGCAGCATTAGCACGAGTATTATCATTATATGGAGAATAGTTTTGTCATGGAAAGATTAGGCTACTGGGGGTTTTGGGCCAATGAATCGCCTACTAGCCCCTGGCTGAACTGATTCACTCACCAGAGACACTGAGTCGACATGTGGCTGAACTATCTCCATACTCAGTGAGGATCTGACACCATCCAGAGTCCTCAGCCCTGAGTCTGGACACATGAAGTCTGACTCGTCCTTCTCTGAGGACGTCTCTGTCACACTGGACTCGTCCTGAAAACTGTTTGTCCTGAGACTTTGTGTCCTCAACACCCTCAAAAAAGTCATAGAAGACTTTGGGGCCTCTGTGATAATCACTGTAAAGTCGACAGAAGACGATGAGAGGCTCTGCTGAACCCTGAGTGTTGGTGAAGGTCCACTCCAGTGTGATGTTGTGGTTCTCCTCTGCCTGATAGGAGCTCTTTGTCACCTTCACTACAAATGTTGGTTCTGAGGAGACAGAGGGAAAGTGAGGAGCAGACTAACTGAGGACTTGTATCAGTTTGTAGAGAATAAAGTGAAGGAGTAAACTCACCACAGACACAGGAGGTCAGTGTGAGGAGCAGCAGGAAGCAGCACATCATCTTCTCCCTGTCACAGGAGACACTAAGAAACAATCAACCAAACAAAGACCAAGTTCATTCATTCATTCATACTTCCAGCATTCATCTTGATTGTCTTTTTAAACCCAACCAGTGCTGCCTTCACTGTCCTGGAGAATAAAAGCAGCAGCACTGATAGAAACCTTCAGACAGTCTCTACCTGAACCAACAGCAGCATCAACACACTGAGTCTACACTACATTTACACCAGGATCAGTGCAACAATGATCACTACTTACTGTGGTGGAGACACATGGAGCTCCTGGCTGGTCTCAGTTCAGTGAACTCAACTCACTGCTGGTAGAAGAGATTTATATTGTTTTTTTAGCACCTCCTCCAGCTCCGCCTCATGTTCATGTGTACATACCTGGGCTGGTGTTTATGTTGCGGTTGTTTCATGAGCTAAGGTTACCTCACACTCACAAATTGAAGTGGAAAATAATTGAATTCAAGTTTTGAAACTCTTTGAGTGAAACTGAAACTAATTGATTCCACCTCAGTTTCACCAAAGATTATGTTCATAGTTTGAAGTACTGAGATTTTCAGAGCTGCAGAAAACACACAGCAGACCTGTCACTGGTCTGATATGTTATATTAGTAGGGGAGAGTGGGGCAATGTGAGACACCGGGTAATGTGAGACACCCCCTATATCTAGAAAACGGAACACATTGATGGTCATCTGACCATTATGTTTTCAAGCCCCTTCCATTTCCCCATGGCTATGAAGGAGAGGAACTCATGATGCTGTGGAAAACATGTTTTTTTCACAAAAATATGATTTTTGCATGTAAAAGTAAATTTTCTTGCTGTCAACTTAATCAACTGTTGTGCCAAAGCAAATTGATTCAGGTAGAAAAACTTATATGATACATGATGATGAACTACCAACACATAAAACCATGTGATGATGCTGGCTGAAAATTAGCCTGAATTTCTAAGAGAGGTCGTTTTTTCTAAAATGGGGGTGTTGGGGTAAAGTGAGACAAATGCTGCGGGGTAAAGTGAGACCATGGATGTATTATAATAAATCCAAGAGTGAGACACTGTGAGCACACCATACACAAAGATTCACACTAGAATCACGTCCCCCAAGCCAGAAATCTTGCGTGATCAATGATCTGTAGCCACACTGCTTTGTTATGCTAGGTGCTCTCAGTCAGCTTGTTTATTTATTGGTTAATTAACTCAATTTTAGTCACATTCCACTTTGTCGGCTCCCCCCACACACAAGAGGACTTTTGATCAAAATGGTCACCATTGTCGGGGCCTACAACCTGACCTCCAGACTATCTAACTGGTTCTATCTGTCATTTGAATGTTAATTAAAACATTTTGTGTTGTATTTGATTTTGGTTTTGAGTCACTTTGCGTTGAGAAAACAAAAGTGCTTAATTGACCAATCCCCATGATTCTGTTACTAGTCCGACATTAGTTCTGGGATGTGTGGTTGTCAAGCTAGCTGTCAGGACTCTAGCTGTTACAACATGTGTTGTTATGGTAGTTTCAGAGTGGAAAAAGTAAGTGGATCAGTTTACCCCATTGATTTTTCTAGTTTGTCTCAGTTTACCCCTGACCTGGGGTAAAGTGAGACACGAGACCACTTTTTTTTGAACAATCATATTTTCACTGTCCTTCATCCTAAATACATTCTGATAATTTCCATTGCTAGGAAACATCCTGAATTAATGGGAAATGTGTAAATTTTACTGATAAATCATTTTAGCTCGCTTAGAGGGGAGCAAATGTAAAAAGTGTCTCACTTTACCCCACTCTCCCCTACAGGAGCGTAATGTGAGGAGGTGAGAAGGTTACAGTTGATGCTAATTATCGCTATAATTATTTTCTTATTACTTGTTTGTAGACATCAAATCAGACACACAAACGTGTCACGTCTCTTCAACAGTTGTAGTTAAGGTGACACAGGAAACAGTTTACTTCTGGCGCCATCTAGTGACAGAAACACGTGACTGCAGCTCATGAAGTAGTTTTTTTCTCCAGCCGCCAAGAAGGTCTGAGAGCTGAGTTTTAGGTTTCAGTGTTCTTTAGCTGAGTCCTCAGCCCTGAGTCTGGACACATGAAGTCTGACTCGTCCTTCACTGAGGACGTCTCTGTCACACTGGACTCGTCCTGAAAACTGTTTATCCTGAAACCATGAGAGCTCATCACCCTAAAAAAAAATGATACAAGACAAATGGGCCCTTGTGATCAGTGAAGAGTCGACAGAAGACAACGTTGGGCTCTGCTGAACCCTGAGTTTTGAGGAGTTTCTCCAAGGCTCAATACCAGACAATTCTTCAGCTTTTTAAACTATTTCAGAACATTCAGCTTTCACCTTTCATGTTCACATCCAGTCTTTTCAGCATTTCTTCACATTTTCCACTTTCCAGAAAATTTTCTTTTAGAAATTTTGGGTCATTAAAATACGTATGTGCACACAGGAGACTGGTGACAACTTCTCACATTAAAATAGAGGTTTATTTACAAAATGTTCATATTTCATACACACAAAATCCACACAGTAACATGAGCACAGTGTTAACATCTACAGTACATTCACTCATTCATCACAAGTGTTATTGTTAATTGTAAGACACTACAGGTGAATAGGGTAAAACATTTAACTATAGCAGATATTACCATGGAACTTCCCAATTTTTTATGTTTAAATATGTAAATGAGGCAATATTTATTTAAATATGCACCATTTAGCATGTATTTCTAGAACAGAAATCTGAACAATGGATGAAGCTACTTTAAAAATTCTCATTTTATTTTGTTGACATATTAGAAGTCAAAGGTTTTTACAGAGGGGATTTCTGGATATCTGTAAATGAGAAAATGGTTACCAGCCAATGAAGACAAAATGAAGTAAAATAAACACATTAATGTGGATTTTCTACCATTTCTCTCCACTTTTCTGACATGTTAAAGTAGCACTATTGCAAACACAGCAGTTATACTAATGAAAAAACTTAAATATGCAATAAATAGGTCCAGGGGAGCCATAACTATATGTACACAAAATATAGCCAACAGTGTGGGGCCTGTGGAGCAAATGCAGAATTCCTTTTTGTTATGAGACAAGCCGCCCTGGCACTCAGCTCCACCTCCTGAATGGCACGCTTTGTAAAGAGGATGAGGATGTTTATATCTGATACGCTGCACCACCGGCTCCATCTAGCGGCCAAACAAAGTATTGGAATTTGCGATAGTGCTATTTTAAGGAACCAAAATAGCCCATAATCTCAAAATTGATCAATGCACCAAAAAGCAATGTTTTTGCCTGTAGTGTCTCACCTTAAAAAGTACAAGTAATCATATTAAAGAAGTGGTAGTCAACAGGTTTCAGGAGAGGTGGATGTCTCTGAAGAGACTGTTACAGAGTATAGAGAAGAACTTCTGCTCTGACTGGATTTGTTCCACCATTCTGTCAAGTCAAGTCAGTCTAGTGCTATTCCCCTCTGAGTCCGGGGTTAGCTGTTATCAACATCCGGGGTCTGTAGGTTGACCTACTGACCTCTGACCTGGATGATGTCATCTCCGACCGCCGTGCGGCTTGTTGCTACCGCTAATGCTACGGTTCGTTTCTGCGTTCCGACTTGTCAGAACAAAATGAGCAGCTGGATGAAGTTCAGCTTCCACAGGCTTCCTCTCCTCAGCCTGGACTCACTAAAGCTCCGGCTAGTTGAGATAAAAATGGACCCGAATGCCGAAGTGGAATGATTATTATCAGAATGAGCCGGGCAGCTGTCGGAGATTACATCATCCAGGTCAGAGGTCAGTAGGTCAACCTACAGACCCCAGATGTTGATAACAGCTAACCCCGGACTCAGAGGGGAATAGCACTAGCCTATCAGAACTAAATATTGGTGAAATGAAGGAGTTTCTCTGCAGATAATGTGTTATTTAGAGGCTGCATTCTGCTGCCCTGTAGACTCCATTATACGGATAAACGCGGCTCTCGGCTGGAGCTCATTTCATCACAACGACTTGTAATGACACCAAAGTTATCTGGGGGAGGAAATGGTCATATTTTATGCTAGAAATAAGGTTCAGATTGTAAAAAACGGAAATTCCCCTTAAGAGGACACTCTCACAAAGCTGTTAGCATGGGTGTTAGCATTACTTCAGGCGGCTAAATTAACACAGTAATTGCTTCTGTCCAACACATTTGTACATTACGGCATAGTAGTACTGGAGGTAGTCCCTCCCCTTCCACTACGTAGCCAAGAAGCGACTTCAGGAGCTGCAGAGTTTGACCAGTAGAAGTGCTGTTGCTAATACTGGTCCTGGTCCTGGTCCAACATGCAAACTGAACCCTCTGGCACTCCCTGGTGCTGGTGTCTCAGGTTCTGGTGGGACAAACGACAAAAACATGTGGTGATTGATCTGAAGAAGGAAACCGTTCTCCTGTTGAGAGACTGGATTAAACGGGAGCGTGCCTATGTTCCCACAGCCCTATGTTCCCTCAGCCCTATGTTCCCTCTGGACTCTCTCTACCTATCTGGACTCTACCTATCTGGCCTGTCTAGCCTCTACCTGGTCTTTTTACTAAACTTAACCAACTCCTTTCTTCATTGCCTAAACCCAACCAATGGTGGGACCAAAGGGCTGAGGGAACATAGGGCCTAATTTTCAGTGACAACAAAAGTTAGAAATGAGGGAACATAGGGCTGAGGGAACATAGGGCTGAGGGAACATAGGGCTGTGGGAACATAGGCATGACCTCGATTAAACCAATCATCATCTCCAGTGAATATTTTCTACTTCCAGATTCTCTAGTTACAGATTTTCTCTGTGGAACACTGTGGTTGTTGAATTGATTCGTCAGCATTTAGCTTGAAGCTAAACTTTTACATAGGACATTCTCACATACTTGTTAGCCTGGCTGTAGCTGAACTGATTCAACTCACCAGCAACTTTCACTCAACAAATGCCCTTACCAGATCGTACCGTGTCTATTTTTAAACACTTCCACTAGTAATCATGGTAACACTGCATTTAACACTGGCACGCTACGAACTGTAGGTAATCCCCTCGGGTAAGTCTTCAGAGATGTGGATTTTTACGCCTATTTTGAATTTTACTCGAATACAAATTACCCTAAACCTAACCTTAACACTGTAGAATAGGTAGTCGGAGAAATGAGCCGTCCGACTTATGGGCAGTCGGACTGATGTATGCTCCCCCTCAACAAATACAAATACAGATACAAATACCGGCTCCGCTGCACACCCCTACCTGGTGGTCTTACAAACTGAACTGATGTGTTTACACCAAACAGCTGAAAACTCTTTACTCAGTTCAACTCACCAGAGACGGTCAGTCGACATTCAGCAGAGCCCCTCCCATGTTCAGTGATGATCAAACACCAGTACCGTCCTGAGTCTTCAGTCCTGAGTCTGGACAAATGAAGTCTGAGTTGTCCTACTCTGAGAACTTTTCTGTCACAATAGACTCGTCCTGAAAACTCTTCAGCCTGAGACCCTAAAAGCTCAGTACCGTCCTCTAGACGATACATGACAATTTTTTTGTCAGTGGTCAGATCACAGTAGACAATTTTGGGCTCTGCTGAACCCTGAGTGTTGTTGAAGGTCCACTCCAGTGTGATGTCGTGGTTCTCCTCTGCCTGATAGGAGCTCTGTGTCACCTTCACTACAAATTGTTTGAGGAGACAGAGGGAAAGTGAGGAGCAGACTAACTGAGGACTTGTATCAGTTTGTAGAGAATAAAGTGAAGGAGTAAACTCACCACAGACACAGGAGGTCAGTGTGAGGAGCAGCAGGAAGCAGCACATCATCTTCTCCCTGTCACAGGAGACAACAACACATCAACAACTACATCTACACTCACTTCATCCAGTCAGGACCAGGCTGCTTCATCTTCATCTTCATCATCCTGCTGCTACAACCTGACCATCAGAGGACAGGACTCCAGACCTCCATGCTGATGGAGCAACAACCAGCTACAGGAACTTTACATTCACACTGAGACAAACTCTGGGAGCTGCAGCCACCTGCTTCTCACACAAGGGGGCGTCCTACAGCCAATTATGTGGCTCGGGTGAGTGCAGTTCACATCCTTTACCACAAGGTGGTGACAATGTTCATAAATGTTCATACCTCTGGAGGAAACTGGAGGCCAACATGTCAGTCACACTGCAGCAGGTTTCTCTCTTGGTGTCGGAGACAGAAGAAACCATCGATGTAAACAACACAAACAGCTTGAAATCAATAAATACAGCATCAACACACTGAGTCTCACTGAGTCTACACTACATTTACACCAGGATCAATGCAACAATGGACAATACTTACTGTGGTGGAGAAGGAGCTCCAGTCTGCTCTCAGGTCAGTGAAATGACTGGTGGGAACATCTGCTTTATACTGTCATTTAGCTCCACCTCCAGATACACCACATACACCACACATTGTGTACATAACTGGGCTGCTGTTTACATTATCATCATTCATAACTGACTAGAAACTGATTTAACAGCCAACTTACTTAAAGGGACAACGAGGAGTTTTGGAAAAGCGAAGCGTTTTCACACTACAATTATGAGCCTCCGCACGCACCGTACATTTCTTTGACCGGCGCAAGATGGACTCATGTTTTCATTCATCAAGAATTAAAGTCAGAGGTTGGAAGACGATCACATACCGTCGTAGTTCCGACCATAAACAGCGATTCGGCGGCGTTATTCCCATGACTCGCCACAAAACTGAAACGTTGGTCGGCTCGACCAGCATTTCCACCACCACTAATAATAACAAAATAACCATAGAGACAAAACGATATATTTATCGAAAATGGGCCCATTAACAAGTGTGGGTAACGTAGATTCATCCACATTAACATGAGACTTTTTTTTATAACCAAATAGAAACTCCTCGTTGTCCCTTTAAGGTCACACTCAAAAACAAAAGTGATTCCATCTCAGTATTACGATAGATTATAAACATGAATTTTAATCTTTGACAAGACTGAGATTTTCAGAGCTGCAGAAAACACACAGTAGACGTGTCACTAGTCTGATGTGTTCGAACAGGAAAGTAATGCGAGGAGGTGAGAAAGTTTTATTTATTGTGATGATATCTGACACCATCTGAGATTTAGAGCTGAAAAACTTTCCCTCTGACCTGGACTCTCTCAGGCTGATGAGACATTGTCAGTAATCCAGGTCAGAGAGAAAAAGAAAGTGGACCCACATCACCTCCTCCTTGTTGAGTCCTGTCAAACCTGTACCTGTATTTACATGTCGGCCATGGATGGATGGATGAACCTGCACGTATTAAGACCATGGAAGATTTGATTTCATCATGTTCTTTGAGAATAAACTTGACATTTTGGGATGTAAACGTTGACTTTTGAGTTTGATATCAAACAGCATCGTACAAGAAACTCTTTCTCTCTGGACTCAGTGACAGTGATGTGGTTTCTTCTGTCTCAGGCACCGGGACAGAAACTTGTACCAGTTTGACCTTCACTGTTGTTCTGTGTCCTTGAGAAATGGAGCAGATCAGATCAACACAGATACTGCCTCCATGTCTGTTGTCATTGTTTTTCATTTCCCCTGGTATTAAGGTTCAACACTTATCTTCTGAATGGAGTGTTTGTTTTCAGGGCTTAGAGTATATTGATGTTTTATATTGTAGTATTGACTGCTGTTTAGCGATGACAATACAAGTGGAAACACAAACTGATGCCTTGGTTTCTTATTGTACTTGATGCTAATTACCACTATAATTATTTTCTTATTACTTTGTAAACATCAAATCACTTCATGGTCTCTGACACACAAACCAGTCACGTCTCCTCAACATTTGTAGTGAAGGTGACACAGGAAACGGTTCAGCTCTGGCTCCATCTAGTGACAGAAACACGTGACTGCAGCTCCTGAAGTAGTTTTTTTCCTCCAGCTGTCTAGAAGGTCTGAAAGCTGAGTGGACAAGTCTCTGTGGCGCAATCGGTTAGCGCGTTCGGCTGTTAACCGAAAGGTTGGTGGTTCGAGCCCACCCAGGGACGGAGCTCCTTTAGTTCAGTTGTAAACAGAAATGAAATCAGATATGAGTTCAATAGGACTGACATTGAAGACTGAAATTCAATCTGAGCTCATGTCAGCTGTAATATCACTCAGAGCTGCTCTGAGTTTCCAGACACTCAGGTTCTCACACTGGTTCCAAAGATAGAAACTTCACTGATGAAAGGTTTCCACATGTCATGATGTTATTGGTTAAACTCACTCCTGGTCCGTCTGTTATTAAACTTTAATAAAGTCATTCATTTATTTCACATGTTATTTGTATATTGAACCATGTGAAAGTTCCAGTGTTGATGAAGGTTGTTGTTATTGTTGTTTAAATAGTTGTTGAGTGTCTGAGAGAAACTTCTGAGTCTGATGCTAAAAGATTTAAACACAACTTCTTATATACATGTTTATTATTTATCAAATGTATGAAAAAACCAAAAAAAACCAAAACAATTAACAACAAACTTTAGTGCAGAAAAAGTGGAAAGAAGCAGAGGTGAGACAGAAGGAAGCATAGATAGGAAGCGGTTTGGTCCTGACCATTGACCTTTACACCCCTGAGGACAGATTCAGTCTCTTAACTCTGACTTCAGGAGCAGCAGAACTGAACCAATAGAACATGTGAACTGATCCCTCTATTACTCTTTACTCTTCAGACCTGGTCCCTCTCTCCTGGTCTGGCTGGTCCTGGTCTCTCAGTTGGTCCCTGAGCCTCAGGTTGATCAGCAGCTGCTGTAAAGGACATGAACATGAGGTTAGTCAACCAGACTGAGATGATTAAAGACTGTCTCTGAAGAACATGGTTGTAGAGTGAATATTTATCAAGTTTGCGGGGACTACTGTTGCTCCAGCATGGACTAAACTATCTTTTTAACTAAGGCCAGGAGTTGTTGCTTGGAAAATAAAACATATTTCATGAATGTAGCATGTTTTGTGGATTTGTTTTGATGCTGTTGCAGCATTAGCATGAGTATTATGATTATTTGGAGAATAGTTTTGTCATGGAAAGATTAGGCTACTGGGGGTTTTGGGCCAATGAATCGTCATCACCATTCTCCCCTAGTCACTAGCCCCTGGCTGAACTGATTCACTCACCAGAGACACTGAGTCGACATGTGGCTGAACTATCTCCATACTCAGTGAGGATCTGACACCGGTACCATCCTGAGTCCTCAGTCCTGAGTCTGGACACATGAAGTCTGACTCGTCCTTCTCTGAGGACGTCTCTGTCACACTGGACTCGTCCTGAAAACTCTTCATCCTGAGACTTTGTGTCCTCAACACCCTCAAAAAAGTCATAGAAGACTTTGGGGCCTCTGTGATAATCACTGTAAAGTCGACAGAAGACGATGAGAGGCTCTGCTGAACCCTGAGTGTTGTTGGTGAAGGTCCACTCCAGTGTGATGTTGTGGTTCTCCTCTGCCTGATAGGAGCTCTGTGTCACCTTCACTACAAATGTTGGTTCTGAGGAGACAGAGGGAAAGTGAGGAGCAGACTAACTGAGGACTTGTATCAGTTTGTAGAGAATAAAGTGAAGGAGTAAACTCACCACAGACACAGGAGGTCAGTGTGAGGAGCAGCAGGAAGCAGCACATCATCTTCTCCCTGTCACAGGAGACAACAACACATCAACAACTACATCTACACTCACACAACCACTACAGTCAGGAGAGTGCAGTTCACAGCTTTCACCACTAGATGGTGCTGATGTTAAGTCTTGAGTGAGGTCATACCTCTGGATAAATCACAAGAACTTCAGTCATGTGTGTTGATCTGTTGGACATCAACACTACAGTGCACATTACTGACTAAAACTAAGTTGAAATTTAAAAAAGCAAACTGAAAAAACGAAATTAATTTTTAAAAAGAGAGAGAAAATGCAGCTAGAAGAATGAGTCATCATTTTAAAGAATAAGGAACGAGCCAGAACAGGCTTCAGAAACACTGTTGATGGTTGAGGGCCATGTGTTTCATGATGTTAATCTTTGCTAGGTATCTCTGGGCAACAATTGAATCAGACTAGAGGACTAGTCAGACCGATCGTTACCAACTGATGAAGCCCCTTGGATCAGAGGCAAAACGTCTTCCTAGACAAATACAAGTCCAGTTGCCTTCAATTCAGTTGTTGCCCAGAGATAATGATGACCATGGTGAATGAGAATATCCACAGACGTATTGCTAGGTGATGTTGTTAGACATGTCATTGTGTTAGACTGTTGTAGCACTGACACTGACTCATTTGACACACACTAAATTCCACAAATAAATTTTGAAAATGTTATTTCAGTCAATCATTACTCCTCTTTAATAATACCAATTGGTGTTGTGTTTTATATCGTTGGAAAGCCTGGTTAGTCACCTTTACAACAAGGTACAAGTTGTAAGGATCATGCATTCATGGAATGAGCAACACAGCTAAATGTGTAGGGAACTCCCCCTATATGTCTATATCTATGTCCGCCAAAGGCCGGGGAGCATACATCAGTCCGACTGCCCAAAAGTCCGACGGCTCATTTCTCCGACTACCCATTCTACAGTGTTAAGGTTAGGTTAAGGGTAAGGTTAAGGGTTAGGGCTATTTAAGTCGGAGAAGTGGGAGGTCGGACTAATGGACGCAAAAATAAAGAAATGTATGGTCGGAGAAATGGGTAGCCAGACAGACGTCATGTGCCCGCCAAAGGCCAACGATGACCGACGGTCAGGACCTGCTGGGCTGGTGGACGACCAACAGAACCTGTTTCCTAAGGCTTCTACCTGACCGTATGTCTGGTCTGATACCGTATTTCATTCAAGTTTAATCAAGTCATTGTGGTTAGGAGTAGAATTTTTTGTTTTGTTTTGTTTCTTTGGCCAGGTGACTCTATAGTCCACTGTATCTGGTCTACCAGACGAGGACTGAAGAGCTCCGATCACTGATCTGCAGCTCAGTAAATGAACTCACAGTAACACGCTGGAACAACATGAAGCAGTTCTCTACAACAGTAACATAGCTCGGATACATTCAGCACATTTAGCAGCAAAATAAGATGTTGTCCATGACATGAAGAAATCACAGGATCGATGAAATGATGATCAAAACTTACTGTGGTGGATAAACGTTCAGATCTTGTCTGTTCTCTGGAGAGTGAGGTAGGTGCTGGGGAAATAACTTTATACTCTCATGTGTCACCACCACACCCACATATTATGGGCTTGGCGAGCTCAGCGCTTAAAGCTCTTAAAATGTGTGTGTCTGAAATATTTTCGGTGTTGACAAAATGACAAAATTAATGTATTGTAAAGAACATGTGTATTATTAAAACGGGTAGAAATAACAACCAACAAACTGTAGCCTACACATTGTCAACATAAACATAAGGTGTTAAAAGTCTGTGGTACCCACTACAAAGTACAATAATCAGGCATGTCTGTTATTAAATCTGACCAGACTTCTCTCTGCCTCCTTCATGCAGCCATGAACAGCCTTCACTTCTGATTGGCTCTATTGGCAGCATTGTGCAAGACGACAGTTAGTGCCAAAAAGTTTAGCTGCTGCTGCTCAGCAAAGCAGTGTCACACCTGTTAAGACTTGTGAACATGTTTTGACAGCTATAAGTTATCTGAGGTTAACACATCATAACAATGAAATGGGTAAGCAGGACCGGCCCCTGGCATAAACACTCTATGCGGTTGTTTAGGGCCACAGCCGTTAGGTGGGGGGCCACATGATCAGAAAGGTACCGGGGTTCATTCAAGTCATTTAAACATCCTGAGGTCTGCAGCACGCTATGAGCTTTATATGTAATGTGAAGTCAATATTCAGCTTCTTTTATCTCACATTTGAGACATTTGGTGAAAACAGAACGGCAGAATGACAACATTTGTGCTCAAAAAGCAATCTTACAAAATTTCATTTTAGACTTGTTTTCTACACTTATATAGGATTACTGTATTCATATCCTATTTCAAGCACCAAAACAGTTCATCCTCATGACTGAAGGTTTGTTTTCACAAGGGATTTGAAATTTTTCAAAAAGCAGACCTCAAATTTCCAGCATTTGGCCTAAATTATTTCTTTCTACAGTGTTCTAGGACAAACTGGCCTCAGTGTGCTTACAGCGGAGGTTCTAATATTTAGACATAAAACACTTGAGTATTGATCTGCAAGTAGAAAGATACATTTAAGAAAATATGTAAAAGCCAGGAAAATGGCCTCAAACCTCAGAGGGCATAAACATGTCTGTATTCAGTTTTAACCAGTGATTTGGTGTTTGCGCTAAGATTGCAGGGCCACAAACAAAAATCTTGTTTAGGGCCACCAAAATCCTAGGGCCGGGCCTGTGGGTAAGTGACGAACTGGGCCCCAGACTCTGGGGCTTTAACAGGACCATGGGACCACATGTGGCACCTTTGTTTAACCAATGCAAGTTTATTAGGAACAGATATAGTCAATGTCAACAGCCTGGAAGGAGGCAAAAGACGTCCTAAGGGACGGGGGAGAGGAAGGAGGAGCTGAAAAAAGACACAGGTAGCAAGAAGACTAATCAGTTGACATCAAAGCAGCAAAAGACAGACAGTTCAAAACATGTGGACAGAACGTAACAGTGTTAAAACAGACAAATGAAGCCAAGCAGCACATGGTTGTTAAACAAGGATGATAGGATTAGCAAGACAGCAGAACAAGATTTTCCCTGACAGTCTGTTAAAGAATAACATTGTAACATTGTGGGAAAGTTTCATCAGTAAAGTTTCCATCTCTTGAATCAGTGTGGGAACCTGAGAGTCTGGAGGCTCAGAGCAACTTACAGTGATGTTACAGACATCAGTTCAGATTCAGTGTCAGCCTCATCAAACATTATGATCTCAAACAAACTAGTTGAGGAGCTGCAGTCACGTGTTTGTGTCACCAGATGGCGCCACTGCTGCTCACACTGGAGTCACCTCACAGCTCCACTGAGCAGCTTCTCTCTGTCCACTCAGCTCCTTATCTGACCTTTTATTGCTTTATGTGTCATGTGTTGATGGATTAAATAGCTCTTACGCTGAGGCCTCGGAGAGTGCAATGCCTTGTTGTTTTGTTCGTTTCCCTTTTTGTGCCTCTATTGGATGTGTCATGAGTGTATTTCTGTGTGTACGTCTCTAAGTGTCTTAGGTATATTTTTCATTTTTCTATTTTGTTGTTATTAACATTTACATTGTTGTTGAGTCTTTGACACAGTAAACACAACATCCTTCACTTCTGTGTGTGCAGTGGGTGTGTACCTGTGTGGGAAGAGTGAGTTAAAACAGCAGCCAACATGATTTACATACATTTACATATATCTATATATGATTTAGATACATTTACATGTATCTAGTTCTTCCTCTTGTTTCTGAGCTGCTGCCTCTTGATAAAACATTGAAGTCCAAATTGAAAGAGTTTCTTTGTTTGTAACAGGGAAATGTTCATATAAATGATGGTCGATGTTTTTCAGCTGTCAGACATCATCACAGAAAGTGAAACAAATCTTCTCAGCTCCTCACCATTACATCAGCAGTGAGTACAGATGAGTAAAACATGTCAGACCAGGGACAGTTTCTTGGTCTGCTGTGAGTTTTCTGGAGCATTTCAGTAACACATTGGGAATGTCAATATAATTCATCAAAGTCAACAGTGTATTATTCGTAACAACACAGAGGGTGAATCTATTGGCTTTCCCTTCCCTTAATAGAGACACTTGGTTCTGCAATTCCCAGCCTTATTTTCCAGTCTCATGTCCTTAGTGACTGACCACAGGTCCTGAGTCAGTTCCTCTATTTCCTAAACCAGGTGTGTGACAGTGAGAAAGTTACAAATGTAACCTGCTGTTCTAGAACCTGAGTTAACTTTGGCTGCCAAACCAGTTTCTCTTGACAGAGTCAATATCTCATCCTAGTTATGCAAACAAGACAGTTTTATTATGCTGGTAGGTGGCATTAAATGACAGTAAAAGCAGCTGTTGTCCCAGCAGTGACTTTACAGAGCTGAGACCAGACCAGAGCTCCGTGTGTCTCCACCACAGTAAGTATTGATCATTGTTGCATTGGTCCTGGTGTAAATGTAGTGTAGACTCAGTGAGACTCAGTGTGTTGATGCTGCTTCACTTCAAGTAGAATCTGGTTGGTTCAGGTTTCTATCAGTGCTGCTGCTCCTCTTATTCTCCACGACAGTGAAGGCAGCACTGGTTGGCTTTAAAAAGACAATCTAGATGAATGTTGAAACTGATGGTTTTATGACACATTAATTAATTGACTGATATTCATTATATTCCTGATAGTGTTTCTTTAGACACTTCAGGTTCAAGTTTAGTCTCCACACGTCAGTGGGTGGATCATCACTCAACTGGTGTAATAACTCTGAACTGAAGAGCCGGTGCATATTCTCATTTGCCCAGGTCATAGTATTTCAAAGGAGGTTAAATCGAAAGCAACTGGACTTAGTTATTTGTCTAGGAAGACGTTTCACCTCTCATCCAAGAGGCTTCATCAGTTCATGTACGCATCTGACCAGGCTGGGACTGGTCCAACTATCTGGTGTGGAGACTCACTATTTAACCTCTTGTGTGGGCGTTCACAAGGGTGATGATGTCACTGGTTCCCTTTTGTGCTCCAAGTGCCAACGACAGTCGTTTAAATGACTGCCTTTGATGGAAGGTTGGTTTCGACTTCGTTAGTGCCCTATTGTGTTATAACGACAGTCGTTGGAGCCACTTGCCACTTGTGAACAGTGGTTGTTCTTTGAACAACCACTGTTCAACCACTGTTCACAAGTGGCAAGTGGCTCCAACGACTGTCGTTATAACACAATAGGGCACTAACGAAGTCGAAACCAACCTTCCATCAAAGGCAGTCATTTAAACGACTGTCGTTGGCACTTGGAGCACAAAAGGGAACCAGTGACATCATCACCCTTGTGAACGCCCACACAAGAGGTTAAATAGTGAGTCTCCACACCAGATAGTTGGACCAGTCCCAGCCTGGTCAGATGCGTACATGAACTGATGAAGCCTCTTGGATGAGAGGTGAAACGTCTTCCTAGACAAATAACTAAGTCCAGTTGCTTTCGATTTAACCTCCTTTGAAATCTGAACTGAAGAGTTTATTGTTTTCATGTTTGTGTTGTTGAAGACAGTAAATTATTCAGAGTTTTTACACAAGGCTGCTGTGCACAAAACGATCCGTTGACTGACACTTTGTGTCTTTGTCTTTGAGGAATGAAGTTACAACAGGTCAACATATAGATGAAAGATTGATTCATCCAGAGGAGAGCATCAGCACCATCTAGTGGTGAAAGCTGTGAACTGCACTCTCCTGACTGTAGTGGTTGTGTGAGTGTAGATGTAGTTGTTGATGTGTTGTTGTCTCCTGTGACAGGGAGAAGATGATGTGCTGCTTCCTGCTGCTCCTCACACTGACCTCCTGTGTCTGTGGTGAGTTTACTCCTTCACTTTATTCTCTACAAACTGATACAAGTCCTCAGTTAGTCTGCTCCTCACTTTCCCTCTGTCTCCTCAGAAGCAACATTTGTAGTGAAGGTGACACAGAGCTCCTATCAGGCAGAGGAGAACCACAACATCACACTGGAGTGGACCTTCACCAACACTCAGGGTTCATTGGACTCACTCATCGTCTTTTGTGAACTGTTCATTGATCATCAGAACGAACCAAACGTCCTGTATCATCTACATGAGGGTGTTGAGTCTCCAGAGTCTCAGAATAAACAGTTCTCAGGACGAGTCCAGTGTGACAGAGACGTCCTCAGAGAAGGACGAGTCAGACTTCATGTGTCCAGACTCAGGACTGAAGACTCAGGACTTTACCAGTGTGAGATTCTCAATGAATATGGAGGGAACTCAGCCTCATGTCGACTGAACGTCTCTGGTGAGTTGAGTTGAGTAAAGAGTTTTTTTCAGCTGTCCAGTCCAGTCCCAGAGTCCACTCTCAGAGAGACTCACAGACCTCTGTCCCTCTGAAAGACCAAAGTCCTTCAGGACTTTTGAATCTTTATTCACACATGTTGTAAGACCACATCTCTGGAGACTTTAACTAAGGGGATTATCCACAATGCATAGTTACTTTCATAAAAAATACAGTGCGATTTTGCAAGGAATATTTATGCATTTACTTATATGACTGTACATTGGCAGGAGAAACAAAATAAAATTCTGTTTCTGGTCTGAACTCTCCCTGTGAGTGTTTTATTTCCTTGTTCAATGAAAAACTTTGTCTTCAGATGAATCACCTTGTGTTTATGTCCTTTACAGCAGCTGCTGATCAACCTGAGACTCAGACACCAACTGAGAGACCAGAACCAGAGAGACCAGGACCAGAGAGACCAGGACCAGAGAGCTGGGGATGGATTGCCCTCTATATTGGACTGTCATTAGCAATAGTAATATTAGTATTAGCAATAGTAACAGTAACACGTCTTCATGTCATAAATCCAGTGATGGGAACAAGAACGTCCAGACAGTGGTGTGAAGATCAGCAGTCAGGAGCTTCTGTCTTTCTTCACCAGACTATCCAACATGTTGCTGTGGATTTCTCATTAAATGTATAAATAATGTGCCTTTCATGAATAAAGCTTTATTTTTGTGTGAAAAGTGATGTGATTCCTGTGTGTTAATCTTTTAATGTCAGACCTCAAAGTTCTCAAAGAAAAGACTTAATTGTATAAACTGGTAAATGTGTGTGAATGTTGAACGCTGAATCAGATCGTTGAAGCAATGTGGAATAGCTGAAGAAATGCTGAAAACTGTGATCAAGACCTTCCCAAACACTGCTGGTCTTTTAGGAGTTAAAGTGTGGATTTTTGATCTGGATTCATTCTGCAGTTTGAACGTTAGTTTGGTATCAACCTTTCATGAGCTCTGTCTGATTTCCTTTCTCTCCAGTCCTCAGCTAAACAGGTGCTAACCGATTGAGACACGTCCACTCTAAGGGGGCGTGGCCTTCATGTTCAATTTCAACATCTCCTGAATACTGGATTCATTTTCTCCTTGACTTCTGGTTGATCAGTAATAACGTCT
Organism: Trachurus japonicus; assembly: GCF_045865225.1. NCBI lineage: Eukaryota > Metazoa > Chordata > Actinopteri > Carangiformes > Carangidae > Trachurus > Trachurus japonicus. The sequence continues at coordinate 8,903,655 of NC_140924.1, forward strand.
CTACGTGTCCTCTGATATCACACTCAAACCTGAAGTGTCTCTCTGTCTCCTGACGTCACTCCTCCATGTCTCTGTCTTCACTAACTCATCTCTCAGACCTTGTAGCAGCTGGAGGAACAAACTAGTTGAGGAGCTGCAGTCACGTGTTTGTGTCACCAGATGGCGCCACTGCTGCTCACACTGGAGTCACCTCACAGCTCCACTGAGCAGCTTCTCTCTGTCCACTCAGCTCCTTCTCGGACCTTTTAGTGGGTTATTGAGACACGTGTGATGGTGGATGTTGTTGTTGTTGAGTCTTTGAGAAACTTCTGGGTCTGAGATTGACCGACAAGAGACTGAGGACAACTTTTGTATGTAAGAATGTATCAGTAAAGGTTTATTTACAATATGAGACATCCACAGTAACATAAACATAATATTCAACATCTGAAGTTTGATGAGTAAAAAGTTGAGCTGATGTTCTCTGACTTGTGTCTGAAGGTTCTTAGTCTTCCAGGTCATAAAGTGCTGAAGTTCAAGACAACTGGTGTTCTTATAGGGACATTGTGCAATGACATAATGATTCACAGAAAATGAAGAGATGGTTGCATTAGATTTAGCTCACAGCTAATTTCCACCTGCAGTCCCAACATATAACAAGTACACAGGAACGCAGACCACAAACTACTATACAAGAGTGATACACAAATAGACAGTAGACAACACATAACATAACACGATGGCTCGGTTTATATCATGACCCACACACTTGTATTGAAGGTAGGCCGACCTCAGGGTCCATGTCAAAAGCTGCCGCTAATGCTATTGTGTATTTCTGACACTCGTTGTAGTGTTTACATTAAACAAGGCAGGAACACGGAACTGTCAGAGGATTTGTTTTCTAACCTGGCATCAGCGGCATTCTGACGAGGGAGAGAGAGAGCGCTAAGTGCTGGGAAAGCAGTGCTGAGAGTGCTGTCAGCGCTAAAAACGTGTTTGGTGGACACGGCCCCTAATACACTGGAGGTGGTTTACCAGGTATGACTGTAACCATTTCAAAACATTAGCAGGAAGTGAAAAATGTGACAGTTTTTTTTTTTTTTTAAAGTATTTTTTTTTTGGTGTTTTTGCCTTTATTTGATAGCACACAGGGGGAGGCAGAGAGAGGGGGAATGACATGCAGGAAAGGTGCACTCGACGCAGGATTCGAACCAGGGATGCCTGCGTTGAGGACTGTGGCCTCTACATGGGGCGGCCGCCTTAACCACTGCGCCACGCACCGCCCCAAAATTTGACAGTTTTGAAAGAGGCACAGAATGGTTCACAGTGTCAAAAGCTTTACAAAGATCTAAAAATACAGCTCCCAGTTGGTTCTGATGAGTCCCGTTCTGAAAGGGATGAAAGGTGAAAGGTGAAAGGTCAGACTTTCTGGGCAGTGAATAGCAGATTTATGGACCAGAGGGAAGTCATTTCACTGAGGAACAGAGGTTCTACACCAGTGAACTGAGGTTTCATCACTGGATCTACGAGTTGAGGAGCAGCAGAGTTTGACCAGCAGAACTGTTGTTGTTACTGCTGCTACAAACACCAGTCCCAGTACAACATAGAGGCCGGTCCTTCCCCAACTTTCTGGTCCTGGTCTCTCTAGTCCTGGTGTTTCTGCTTCTGGTGCCTCAGTTGGTCTCTGAGTCTCAGGTTGATCAGCAGCTGCTGTAAAGGACATAAACATGTGATGATTCATCTGAGGAGGAAACCTTTCACTTCTCAGAACAAATATTACACTAAATGTTATTTTATGCCAGTTTTTAAAAATGTCTGCTGTAATCTTCAGTGATGTGGACTTACAGCATGTGTCAATAAATAGTGTTGAGAGGACGGTCTCACAGAGCTGTTAGCATGGCTCTGGATGAACTGATTCAACTCACCACAGACGTTCAGGTGACATTCATCAGAGTCCCACCCATATCCAGTGAGAACTTTACACCGGTACAGTCCTGAGTCTTCAGTCTTGAGTCTGGACACATGAAGTCTGACTCGTCCTTCTCTGAGGACGTCTCTGTCACACTGGACTCGTCCTGAAAACTCTTCATCCTGAGGGACCTCATCACCCTCAGGTAGATGATACAGGACTTTTGGGTCACTGCGATCATCAGTTGTCCATTCACAGCTCACAATGTTGGGCTCTGCTGAACCCTGAGTGGTGGTGAAGGTCCACTCCAGTGTGATGTTGTGGTTCTCCTCTGCCTGATAGGAGCTCTGTGTCACCTTCACTACAAATGTTGGTTCTGAGGAGACAGAGGGAAAGTGAGGAGCAGACTAACTGAGGACTTGTATCAGTTTGTAGAGAATAAAGTGAAGGAGTAAACTCACCACAGACACAGGAGGTCAGTGTGAGGAGCAGCAGGAAGCAGCACATCATCTTCTCCCTGTCACAGGAGACAACAACACATCAACAACTACATCTACACTGACTTCATCCAGTCAGGACCAGGCTGCTTCATCTTCATCTTCATCTTCCTGCTTCTACAATCAGACCATCAGACAGCCCGAGACAAGCAAACCAGTGACGTTGTATGACGTTCGAAGCACTCAACTGCTTTGAACGTCACTATTCATGTGACCCAACCAAACATCGGCTCAGTGGTTCGATACAACTGCTTCATGAGCTAAGTTGGACCCAGTCTGGTGTGTAACTACTGTTTTGATAAAGGTCAGTGGAAAAAATGAGTGTCCAGTGTTGAGAAAGAACTAAGGATGTCGGATTATTAACCCAGCAAACCATCTGTGGTTGTTATAACAGTGGGAGTGCAAGAACTGCATTGCTGCCGTGAAGGTGCACGCTAACCCCTCTACCTCAAAGTCTGAACCAGAAAGGTTGCCCCACAGATGGGATTGACCCTGGATATTTCCCCTTTGCATCTGATGGTCTTGTTTCCCTGGTTGAAGTGAGGACAGAGTTCCTGTTAAAAACTTAAGAGACCCTTGGAGACGTTGACAAACGAATATTATTGAGACGGACTAGTCATACCATTATTACATGTAAGCCAGTTGTTAGAACAGCATGAGTGTGCAATTACCCACTACCCATGTCTTTGCAGTACATTTGTCTCTTGTTTTCATCTTGAATACTCAAAAACAGTTAAAGGGACAACGAGGAGTTTTGGAAAAGCGAAGTGTTTTCACACTACATTTATGAGCCTCCGCACCGTGAAATTCTTTGACCGGCGCAAGACAGACTCATGTTTTCATTCATCAGGAATTAAAGTCAGAGGTTGGAAGACGATCACATACCGTCGTAGTTCCGACCATAAACGGTGATTCGGCGGCGTTATTCTCATGACTCGCCACGAAACCGAAAGTAAGGAAACGCTGGTCGGCTCGACCAGCATTTCCACCACCACTAATAATAACAAAATAACGATAGAGACAAAACGATATATTTATAGAAAATGGGCCCATTAACAAGTGTGAGTAACGTAGATTCATCCACATTAACGTGAGACTTTTTTATAACCAAATAGAAACTCCTCGTTGTCCCTTTACAATAAATTCACAGTATGTTATCCTGGAGTAAATTGTATAAATTAGCATGTTGTACTTATTTGTCCCTTTTCTTTTTATTAAGATAAACCAAGAATTACAAGACGGATCACCACTGCCCTAGAGACAACATTCATGGGAAAATCAGTCTCAAGAGTAGGACTGTCAAAATGTTCAGACTGTGTTCAAAAGACAATTTTAAAGGGCTATTTTATATTGTGAGTTCCCTAATTTTTTTTATGAAGGCTTGTGTACTAATACTGTAAAATGTCATATAGACTCAGTCCTGTTGCTGTAAAGTGAGATGCTGACTGGTCTTTGAATAAACAGTTAGATCAAACTGAAGTTTCAATGTGTGGTATATTCTGACTAAGATAAATAAGTTCCTGTACTAAAAAAAAAGATAGGCATTTCTGAGTAGAATGAAATGAAAAGAATAAGTTAGAATAACTAAAAGGGGTCATTTTAACACAATTAAAATTAAGTTTGTTTGACTTACGTAAGTAAGCTTGTAGAGGACCAGGCAAATCATGTTGCTTGTAATTACTGTACGTTTTTTTTTTTTTTTTTTTTGTACGTGAGCCAGAACATCATTTGTATGGCCTCCGGCTGGCATAAATGGCCTGGCTGCCGGGTCTGCATCCACCACCACAGCCAGTTCCTTTTGTGTGGTTTGCTGTTTATCATCCAACATCCACCACACACATGCCCACAGATCCATCCACACCACTGATTCTCTCCTACTTTTCACATTTCACATGTTTGAGCCAGGTAGTAACATTGCATCAAGGTTTTTATGTGACAACTGAAATGACATGTTTTACTCAAATTATTTATAAATGTAAACCCCTTTTAAGCCTCTTATTTATTGTATTGTCTTTCCTAGTTATTCTTTTTTAATTCCTATTCATGAACTTTTTATGCTATACTTGCATATATGTTTTAAATGTAATCTTAATGTTAGCCATGAATGATGTTACTGTTGTAGAAAACTGCTTCATGTTGTTAAAGCTTGTTATTGTGAGAGAGGAGATCAATGTGCTTTAGTTTGGTGGAGGAGAACCATCTTTGTCACAGTTTTTACTGAGGGCAGCAGGGAGTGTTGATATATTACTGTAAAAAGCAAACTGAATACTTTTTAATTTCCCCTTTAAAAACATATATCTTATTTCATTATTTTGCTAACTTATTTTTTTATCATTATTATTTTCTTCTACATTTTAGCATGCTTTCATTTGATTTATTTATCTTGTATTTATTTCTCCCACTCCTTTTACTCCTTTTATTTATTTTATCCTGTTTTCTTCCCATTTATCCTCTTTTACACCTCATTTTGACTCTAGTGCAGTGATGGTCTAGCTGGCACCGAAAAGAGGCCCAGGCATTTTTGTTTGACAGAGAGGCCACACATTACACAATGATAAGAAAAACCAACCACCAAAAGTATTATTATTATTATTATTATTATTATTATTGTTACTGTATTGTTATTACGTAATAAATCGATCAAAACCATGATTATCATATTTACATCATGAAGTGAATCAAGTGTTCTCACCAACAACAGGAGCTCGTAGTGGGTTTCCCAGTTTCCTTGGTCCTTACATCTTCTTCAAGAACAGGTGAATGCTGGGGGTGGAGCTGCAGATTGCAGCAGCTCGACTCAACTCGTCCTGTTGGGTGTGTGTTTTCCTATAGCAAAAAAATCACGTCTCTCTTCCAGATAGACCGACACCACTTATCAAACTCTGCTCTAGTTTTGACTGAATTTGAAATAAAGGAAATAACTTAGTCCAGAGTAACCAGCTCAGAGAGAGATGCCTGTTCTCATGTTAGCTCATAGTGGGTGAAGCCTACTGTGACTTGTTTCACGAACAAGTCAGCTATTTCACTTACACAGAAATGAGTATTGCAGACTTCTGCCAGCTGGCTAGAGAAATATCCCAGAGAGCTGCAGCTACATGCCCGATCATGTGAGTCTTGATAGATAGATAATCAGAATGAGAACTGTTTTTATTGCCAAGAGCACAGCACAATAAACTTGTCTGTCAGGTGCAAACATAACAAAAACAGTTTAAAGGGAGGGATAAAAATATAATTAAATTTAAATACTGTAAAATAAAATAGAATGAATTAAAATATTCTAGTGAAAAAGATACGCATACTATGTAAAAAAAAAAAAGCATATACTATAAATACACATATACTATATACTGTAAAAGAATAGAATACTGTAAATATATATACAAAATACTGTAATTCATTGTGCAAATTGTTGTAGTAGTGCAGAGTGACTGTCCATAGGTTTAGGGTTATTTAGGGGGAACTGGGACATTGTTCATTAGGCTGACTGCAGAGGGGAAGAAACTGTTCTTATGGCGTGAGGTCCTGGTCCGGATGGAGCCTTTTGCCAGAGATAGATAGATAGATAGATAGATAGATAGATAGATAGATAGATAGATAGATAGATAGATAGATAGATAGATAGATAGATAGATAGATAGATAGATAGATAGATAGATAGATAGATAGATAGATAGATAGATAGATAGATAGATAGATAGATAGATAGATAGATAGATAGATAGATAGAAATAAAGAAAGAAATCCTCCATTTCAAACTCAGAAACTCACCCCACTCCCTCCCGTCTACCTCTGTTCTTTTTTCTCTTTTCTTTTTTTACATAAAATGGAGAAGAGTGCAGCGGCTTTGACTGGGTGTGGCTCAGCGGACCCGTCAGCAGATCAGATTTCTTCTTCTTGGTGCTGGTGAGGAAACTTTATTCACTTTTCAGGAGAGAAGGAAAGACAGAGTCTAAGTGAATGAGGCTGAACATCAGACACTGTTTAATATGATGATGTAGTGTAGCTCTATGTTAATTCACAAATTAAATACACAATTAAATACATTAAATACACATTAACTGATAGACTTTCTTCAGGGAAACAAACACATTGATTGCTCCACCTTCACTCCAGGCCTCAGATCAACTCATTTAATTATTGTTTTGTTGCTTAAAGCCAAATTCATATTAGTATTAATAATACGGTAATTATTCATTGTCATTCATGTAGCATGTATTTTTAATCTGTTTGCTCTTTTATGGCTCTTTCTTCTTCTTCTTCTTATTTATTTTATTCCTTTTTATTATTTTTAAAATTTTTATTATTTTTATTTTTAATCCTTTACATTTTCTAAGCATTCTGGGCTCCATGGTGTGTATGCAAATCACTATGCAGCACTTTGGTAAACTTTTATTGTTTGGAAATGTGCTATGAATGAAGTGGATTGGATCCATTTCCACTTGTGTTCAATTGATTCAATGTTTCTGCTGATGTCCTCTCTTCCTGTCGTCTCAGCAGTCTTGACTTTCTCATGGGTCATTTCTGGATCATCAGGAGCCTGTGCTCTTCATAGGACTATTTATGCATTTACTTATATGGCTGTACATTGGCAGGAGAAACAGAATAAAATTCTGTTTCTGGTCTGAACACTTCCTGTGAAAAGTTTTGTCTTCAGATGAAATCACCACATGTTCATGTCCTTTACAGCAGCTGCTGCTCAACCTGAGACTCAGAGACCAACTGAGAGACCAGGACCAGAGAGACCAGGAGCAGAGAGCTGGAGAAGGATTGGACTCTATATTGGACTGTCATTAGCAGTAGTAGTAGTAATAGTAGTAGCAATGGTAGTAACAGTTCAACTCATGTCATAAATCCAGTGATGGGAAAAAGAACGTCAAGACAGTGGTGTGAAGATCAGCAGTCAGGAGCTTCTCTATTTCTTTACTAGACCATCCAACATGTTACTGTGGATTTCTCATTACATGTATAAATAATGTGCCTGTCATAAACAAAACTTTATATTTGTGTGAGAAGTTATTTGATTAATGTGAGTTAATATTTTAATGTCAGACCTCAAAGTTCTCAAAGAAAAGACTAATTGTATAACCTGGTAAATGTGTGTGAATGTTGAACGCTGAATCAGATTGTTGAAGTAACGTGGAAGTAGCTGAAGAAATGCTGAAAACTGTGATCAAGACCTTCCCAAACACTACAGGTCTTCCAGGAGTTTCTAGAGTAGAAAGTGTGGATTTTTGAAGGAAAAGACTTCGGATCTGGATTCATTCTGCAGTTTGAACATTAGTTTGGTATCTGCTGCTGCTCACACTGGAGTCACCTCACAGCTCCACTGAGCAGCTTCTCTCTGTCCACTCAGCTCCTTGTCTGACCTTTTATTGCTTTATTGAGCCACGTGTGTTGATGGATGTTGTTGTTGTTGAGTCTTTGAGAAACTTCTGGGTCTGAGATTGACCGACAAGAGACTGAGGACAACTTTTGGATGTGAAAATGTATCAATAAAGGTTTATTTACAATATGTACATATTTTATTAAAACAATGAGACATCCACTTTAACATGAACATAATATTGAAAACCTGACACAAATGCTGAAGAGAGAGTCTCTGTTTGATGAGTCAAGAGTTGAGCTGATGTTCTGACTTGTGTCTGAAGGTTCTCAGTCATCAGGTCATTAAGAGCTGAAGTTGAAGGCAACTGGACTTCTTTTGGTTCTTGAAGACGTTTGGGGAGGTTAGAACTGAAGAGAGGAAAAATGTCTTTAGGAACCAGAAAAAGTCCAGTTGCCTTCATTATCAGCACTCATTGACTTCTGTTGACTTGTTCTGACAGTGAGAGGGTCCAGTTGGTTCTGATGGGTCCTCTTTTGAGGAAGGTGAAGGGTCAGTGGTCAGACTTTCTGTCTCAGTTCTCTGAGGAACAGAGTTTCTACGCCAGTGAACTGAGGTTTCATCACTGGATCTAGAGGAGCAGCAACGTTTGACCAGTAGAACTGTTGTTATTGTTGATACTGCTGCTAATACCAGTCCCAGTCCAACATAGAGAGCGATCCGTTCCCGATTCTCTGGTCCTGGTCTCTCTAGTCCAGGTGTCACTGGTCCTGGTCTCTCAGTTGGTCTCTGAGTCTCAGGTTGATCAGCAGCTGCTGTAAAGAAAATAAACATGTGATGATTCATCTGAGGAGGAAACCTTTCACTTTTCAGTACAAATATTCCACTTACGGTATGTCTGTTTTTAAACACTTCCACAAGCAACCATGGTAACCCTGCATTTAACACTGGTACACTATGAACTGTGGGTAATCCCCTCAGGTAAAGTCTTCAGAGATCTGGTCTTACAACATGTGTCCATACAGGTTCAAATGTATTATAAAAAGTCCTGAAGGACCTGGTGGACTTTCAAACTGGATGTGGATGATGTGTTTTTACGCCAAACAGCTGAAAACTCTTCACTCATATCAACTCACCAGAGACGTTCAGTTGACATTCAGCAGAGCCCCTCCCATATCCAGTAAGAACTTCACACAGGTACCATCCTGAGTCCTCAGTCCTGAGTCTGGACACATGAAGTCTGACTCGTCCTTCTCTGAGGACGTCTCTGTCACACTGGACTCGTCCTGAAAACTCTTCATCCTGAGACTCTGAGTCTTCATCACCCTCATGTAGATGATACAGGACTAATGGTTTGTCTGCAGTGAAGAGTCGACAGTAGACGATGAGTGAGTCTGCTGACCCCTGAGTGTTGGTGAAGGTCCACTCCAGTGTGATGTTGTGGTTCTCCTCTGCCTGATAGGAGCTCTGTGTCACCTTCACTACAAATGTTGGTTCTGAGGAGACAGAGGGAAAGTGAGGAGCAGACTAACTGAGGACTTGTATCAGTTTGTAGAGAATAAAGTGAAGGAGTAAACTCACCACAGACACAGGAGGTCAGTGTGAGGAGCAGCAGGAAGCAGCACATCAACAACAACATCTACACTGACACAACCACTACAGTCAGGAGAGTGCAGTTCACAGCTTTCACCACTAGATGGTGCTGATGTTCTCTCTTGGATGATGTCATACCTCTGGATGAATCAAAGGAACTTCAGTCTCTGTTGATCTGTTTGGCTCCAAAACCAACATTACTGTCTACAACAGTAACATCATGCACAGCTAACGTTAAGATAACATTTCGAGCACAATATGATGTTGACCAAATCCCAGGATCACTGAAATGAAGATCAAAACTTACTGTGGTGGATAAACATGGAAATCCTTTCCTTTCTTTTAGATTAGAGAGAAGATGAGTTATGAGTTTAGATTACTGTAATCTAAATATAAACTCACCTTCTCTCTCCTTGGGAAACTGAGGTAGATTAGGTGGAATTAACTTTTTAACCCACCATTGATGGGCATGGAAGTTGTTTTAGATGTACTGAATCACTGGAATCTAAAAAGATTCGTCCAAAAGCTTCGTTCACCGAATCGTTCAGTTCTTGGCGGGAGGAGCCTGTGACTCCAACTTCCTGAACTGATACACGGCTGAACAGTTCTAGTTTCAGTTCAGTTCACGGCTTCTGGGACCGGGAGACGAGAGTGTTGTGGCTGTGTTGCTTTGGCAAACACATTTGTAAAAATAAACATGTTCATAAATCATGATGTTTTGAGTGATCCTGTCCTATAGTGGGCTATTTAACTGATCTACTCAGCAAATTGGGCTCAGTGAGTGATCCACATTTGAACGTACCACAGTCGAAGGATTCACACTGAACATGCACCGTTCTCTTGCAAATTGTCGCAATTAGAAGATCAGAGAGTCACACATTGTCTCGGCTCACCACGTATTGTAAACAACAAAAGGTGATGACAAAATAGTTTATTATACTGTAGGAACTATAAATCACATGACAAATTACCAAGAAAAATACAAGAAAAACAAGTATGGACTGATCTACGACTCTCTCCCTCCCTGCGGCGGCTTGCTGGCGCTGCTGTGTGCGCACGCTGCTGACAGCTCAACTGAACTGATAAACAAACAAATCACTTGAGGAAGTGATTCAGTACGTTCAATTAAAAGATTCGTTTAAAAAAAACGAATCATTCGCCTACGACACAACACTCACCACACCCAAATAGACCGTTTTCATTTTTGATTGGCTGTATTGGTGGGACACTGTGCAAGACGACAGTCAGTGCCAAAAAAGTTTTGCTGCTGCTGCTCAGCAAGGCTGTCACGCCTGTTTAGACTTGTGAAATTGTTTTGACAGTTTATCTGAGGTTAACAAGTAACAATGGTATATATGTGTGTGAGGTGAAGACCCTTAGCCCCAGGACCATGGGACCACATCATCAACATCAACCTCTATTTAACCAGGCAAGTTAACTAAGAACAAATATAATCAATGGCAACAGCCAAATGGTTGTTAAACAAGGACATTAGCAACACTGCGTGGTGAGTGAACAGGGAGGCAGACAGAGTGTCAAAGTCAAAGAGATCTTTATTATCCCCTGGGGGCAATTTGTTTTGCAGCAAGCAGCAAACCAACAAACAAACAAACAAAAAAGAAAACAGCTCAACAGACCATAAAAACCATAAAAACAGCAACAAACAAGACAACAACAACAACGGATAAAAGTGCAGGAAGGTACAACAATCACTTCATAAAGTTGTTTAGGAGTCCAGTGGCAACAGGAACAAAGGAGTTTTTTAGCCTATTTGTCCTACACCTTGGGACAACATATCTTCTGCCAGAGGGGAGCAGAGTGAACTCCTTGAAGAGTGGGTGGCTCTGGTCACCCAGTACAGCACGGACTTTCTTTAATAATGCTGTACAGTTCATTTAGGTGGTGTAGACTCAAGCCTGCAATCTTGCTGCAAATTTTTGTGAGCCCTTGCAGTCGATTTTTGTTCTTGATGCTGATTGAGCCATACCAGCAAATAAAAGCGAATGTGAGCACAGACTCGATAGATAAAACATTTGCATAAAAGTGTTGTCCACATTAAAATTACGAAGTTTACGATAAAAATACATACGCTGACGTACTTTCTTGCACACTGTGTCCACTTGAGGCTCAAAAGTAAGCTTATTGTCAACCAGAATGCCCAGATATTTGTACTAGTTGACAACTTCCACTACCTGGTTGTTTAAAACCACAGGTGACTACAGGATTCTTCCCAAAATCTATAGTCATTTCTTTGGTCTTAGCCACATTGATAGTTAAAAACGAGGACTCACACCACTCTAAAAAGTCAGCCACCACAGGGCCATGATCAGGGCTGACATGTTTCACCAGTGACAAGAGTGTAACGTTAGCTCGTGGCCTTAATCCAAATGGAAAAAAACTGAAAGCAGGAGCGGCCCAGGGAAGAGTGGATTTAAGAGAATGAGTGAAGTGCATGTGCATGCATGTGTGTTTGTGTGTGAAAGAGATAGAAAGTGCAGTTAAGAAGTGAAGTGAAGAATGACTAGAAGAACAAGCCAAAACAGGCCAGAGCTCATTTGCAGCAGTCATTTTTCAGATTCATCTTGATGTTCAATTCTGAATACAGACATAAACAGTGGCATCCCATCTGATTGACACAAAAGTATAGCAACTAAACACTGTGCTTTAAGTTCACACAATAGTTGCATGGTGAATGTGAGCCCTATATAAAATAAAAAACATTATTTAGAGGGTAATTTGCCTACAGGTTAATTTCCTCTCTCTCTGCCTGGGGCTCTGGAGAAGTCACCCCCCCAGCAGTGCAGAAGCTAAGCCAATCAGTGTCTATGGAGGTATTAGTGTTACTTTATAATTTGCAAATGTGTATCTCAATCTATGTGTGTGAGATCAGATTTGTAAATTTGTACTTTATGTACATGAATCTGCAAATATGTAGAATCTGTGTGTGCGGTCGGATTTGTAGGCTAAATGTGTAAAACACATCCTTGTCTGTATTCAGATTTGCAAGTGAAGACTAATCTAAGTGCGTGTAAATATCTGCTTCATCTTCATCATCCTGCTGCTACAACCTGACCATCAGAGGACAGGACTCCAGACCTCCATGCTGATGGAGCAACAACCAGCTGCAGGAACTTTACATTCACACTGAGACAAACTCTGGGAGCTGCAGTCACCTGTTTCTCACACAAGGGGGAGACAGAGTTAACCTTTATTCTGACCTTTACACTACGTAATACACAGACACATAACAGACTTAAACACTGTGGTCATGTCACTGTGTGGATTTTTCACTGTGTGTAGAAATGCGGTAGCCAAAGTGTGTTCTATATGCTTTTGTTAAATAATTAAGTATAGACTGTAGTTTGATGAGAAGTTCATATGAATGTATCAATGTAAATAAATCATTGATTTGATTAGGTAATAAGTCAAGTATAGGCAAAATGTCAATTAAATACATTTGATTTAATTATTTAATCCTGGAATGTGTTGTTGTTTCACAACTCAGAACCCACCTTACCTCCAATGATCTCTTTGAATCCTTCCAATCGGTTTCCGATCAAAACACAGCACCGAGACAGCCCTTCTCAAAATTACCAACGACCTCGGATTCACTCCTACTTCACCAACCGTCACCAGTTAATCAGCGTTAACAACTGCCCTTCCACCACCGTTCCTCTGTCACAAGGTGTCCCTCAGGGATCTGTGCTTGGTCCCCTCTGCATCTTCTACTTGACAAAATCACCCATCATTACGAACTCCAGTTTCACTGCTACACCGACGACATCCAACTGTACATCTCCACCAAAGCCATCACCAACACCACCCACTCCACATTCAGCAACTGTCTCACTGAAACAACAACAACAACAACAACAACTGAACAGTTACAAATCAGACATCATCATCATTGACCCCACATCCCACATCAGAACCACCCAAAACTTCAGCCTCACCTTCAACAACTGCACTCTGTCCTCTTCCCCGCACATGAGGAACCTTGGCGTTATTTTTTAACAGTAATCAATCACATCATCAGGACCGCCTTCTTTCACTTCCAAAACATTGCCCGTCTCCGCCCCTCACTCACCTTCATTATCAGCACTTATTGACTTCCGCTGACTGGGTCCAGTTGGTTCTGATGGGTCCTCCTTTGAGGAAGGTGAGGGGTCAAAGTTCAGACTTTCTGTCTCAGTTCTCTGAGGAACAGAGCTTCTACACCAGTGAACTGAGGTTTCATCACTGGATCTACGACTTGAGGAGCAGCGGAGTTTGACCAGTAGAACTGTTGTTACTGTTGTTACTGCTTCTAATAACAGTCCCAGTCCAGCTTTCATCCTCTACATGCTCCCCCTTGGCAAAATCACCCATCATTACGAACTCCAGTTTCACCGCTACGCCGACGACATCCAACTGTACATCTCCACCAAAGCCATCACCAACACCACCCACTACACACTCAGCAGCTGTCTCACTGAAACAACAACAACAACAATAACAATTGAACAGTTACAAATCAGACATCTTCATCACTGGTCCCACATACTAGCCTCGTAAACCAGCCTCTCGCGGAAGTGCATTTCATTTCATTCCGAGGGAGAGTCTGGCCTCATCCCCATTCTAAGCGTTTGGACTGAAACCCTCAGAAGGCCGAGCCAATCAGCGTCGCCCGCTGTGATTGACACAGCACGTTGGCCAATCAGGGGCCGACTGGTGCAAAGCCCTGTCACTACACCAACTTGCTGATAGGCTGAATGAGGTTGTCTGTCAACGCTACTACCAAAGATATTAAACCGTCTTTGCTACTACTCCCGCCCAGCTCCCGCCCACCCCAAACGCTTGCAGGGGGGATGAGGCCAGACTCTCCCGAGAAATGAAATGAAATGCATTTCCGCGAGAGGCTGGTTTACGAGGCTACCCACATACCACACCAGAACCACCCAAAACTTCAGCCTCACCATCGACAACTGCACTCTGTCGTCTTCCCCGCACATGAGGAACCTTGCCGTTATTTTTAACAGTAATCAATCACATCATCAGGACCGCCTTCTTTCACCTCACAAACATTGCCCGTCTCCGCCCCTCACTCACCTTCTCTGCTGCCGAAACCCTGATCCATGCTTTCCTCCCCTACCCCCTCGGACCAAGCACCGAACTTGAGGGGACAGAGCCTTCTCCGTTGCCGCCCCCACCCTCTGGAATTCACTCCCCAACCCATCAGAGACTGTACAGACCCCAACACCTTCAAATCACTCCTAAAAACCCACCTTTTTTAACTGGCTTTTTAATCTGTAAACATGTCTAATTCTCTGTTCTTCTACCATATCTCATTTCCCATCTCCTTTCGACCTTCTACATTGTTTCTGTATTTTAATTTATAATTATGTATTAAGAGTTGTGCTGATGTTCTCTGATTTGTGTCTGAAGTTTCTCAGCCATCCAGGTCAGAAAATGGACTTCTTTTGCTGCTTGGAGCAAGATGATCTTGAAGATGTTTGGGGAGGTGGGGAGAAGAGAGAGGAAAAATGTCTTTAGGAACCAGAAGAAGTCCAGTTGCCTTCATTATCAGCACTTATTGACTTCTGTTGACTTGTGACAGTGAGAGGGTCCAGTTGATTCTGATGAATCCTCCTTTGAGGAAGGTGAAGGGTCAATGGTCAGACTTTCTGTCTCAGTTCTCTGAGGAACAGAGTTTCTACTCCAGTGAACTGAGGTTTCATCACTGGATCTAGAGGAGCAGCGACGTTTGACCAGTAGAACTGTTGTTACTGTTGTTCCTGCTGCTAGTAACAGTCCCAGGACAAAATAGAGAGCGATCCGTTCCCGATTCTCTGGTCTTTCAGTTAGTTTCTGAGTCTCATGTTGATCAGCAGCTGCTGTAAAGAACATAAACATGTGGTGATTGGTTTGAGGAGGAAACTTTTCACTTTTCAGTAAAATATTCCACTCATAAATCTAACTTCATGTCTGTTTTTAAACACTAGTCACATTTAGACATATGGACTTAGAGCTTGTGTCTGTAAAAGGTTAAAATGTGTTGTAGAAAGTCCTGAAGGACCTGGTGGTCTTTCAGAAGGTTAGAGGTCTGTGAGTCTGTGAGAGTGGACTCTGGGACTGGACTGATGTGTTTACACCAAACAGCTGGAAACTCTTTACTGGACTTAACTCACCAGAGACGTTCAGGTGACAGGTGTCAGAGCCTTCACCATATCCAGTGAGAACTTCACACTGGTAAAGTCCTGAGTCTTCAGTCCTGAGTCTGGACACATGAAGTTTGACTCGTCCTTCTCTGAGGACGTCTCTGTCACACTGGACTCGTCCTAAAAACTTGTCATCCTGAATCTGTTCTTCGTCCTCATGTAGATGATACAGGACTAATGGTTTATCGTCAGTGAAGAGTCGACAGTAGACGATGAGTGAGTCTGTTGAACCCTGAGTGGTGGTGAAGGTCCACTCCAGTGTGATGTTGTGGTTCTCCTCTGCCTGATAGGAGCTCTGTGTCACCTTCACTACAAATGTTGGTTCTGAGGAGACAGAGGGAAAGTGAGGAGCAGACTAACTGAGGACTTGTATCAGTTTGTAGAGAATAAAGTGAAGGAGTAAACTCACCACAGACACAGGAGGTCAGTGTGAGGAGCAGCAGGAAGCAGCACATCATCTTCTCCCTGTCACAGGAGACAACAACTTTTATTTTATTTATTTTTTTAACTTTCTTTTTCATTTTTGATTTACATTGACAGCAAGACAAGCTCATCAGAAAAATAACACAAATTGACAGCCTTCCGCTGTCACGAACACAACATACAACACAAAATAATACTACATAATATGATAAAAACCAAAAACACAAATACATGTAAAAGACAGGAAAAAGAAAAAGAAAAAAAAATTGTGAGAGTGTGTGTGGGGGTGTTGTCTTAATTTACACCAACACTTATTATTGATGGCCACTCGCATCCAAAAAACATACTCAGGGGGGTCCACTCTTTAACAAATTCATCTAAGGTTCCTTGCACCATAAGGAACAATTGATAACAGTTTCTCATACCACATTGCTAACGTAGGCGGGTGCTCGTCAAGCCAAGCATGCAAAATTGACAGACGTGCGGCATACAACATAATATTCAACAATTTACCCGTTTGACTAGACAAAGACAAGAGATCGATACCAAGAATACACTGTTTAGGATCCATTACCATTTTAATGCCAAGGAACTTCTCTATCTCTGTTTGGACAGTAGACCAGAATATTTTAATCAATGGACATGACCACATTAAATGAAAATAAGTGCCTGGTTCTTTTTGACACTTCTTGCATGCTACCGAACATGAGTCATCATATTTACTACGTATTTCAGGAGTCACATGCAGTTTGTTAATTATCTTATATTGTACTTCATGTGATTTGTCTGATCTAGTAATTTTCTTGGCATTATACGACCTTACGCCAGGTCTGGTCATCTAGGTGAGCACCAAGGTCTTTTTCCCAACTATTTTTGATATTAATTATAGTCCCATCATTCGTAAGCAACTGATTGTATATATAAGTAATCACTTTATTATTAATTGTTGCTGCTTTCATGATGAGACTATCAAGAATATTCAGCTTACTACCACTTTTGTAATATGAAATTGAGTTTAAATAACTCCTCATTTGTAAGTAACGATAAAATTGAGTTTGAGAAAGCTTAAACTCTTCTTGCAGTTGCTGAAAAGACTTTAGTGCACCACCTATATACATATCACCACTTTTTGTAATACCAGCGGTCTTCCAATCTCTGAATCCCACATCTACACAAGAATTTTCAAAAGTCAGGATTATTCGCAATGGGTGCTAAGAATGAATATTGATTTAAACCAAAGTATTTACGTATGCTATAGTCAAAGACTTGCATATCTTTGTAGCTATGAAATTATCCTTCATCTTAATTTGCAGTTTCCTAGAACATACAAAGGGAAGGTCTGCTATTGATACCTTATCTAGTCCTATACTTTCCAGATCTATAAAGGAAACCTGACTATCTTTTACCCAATCTGTGACATATCTAAATTGTGAAGCCCAATGATAATAAATAAAATTGGGTAAAGCTAAACCACCATTTTTTATGGGAGATTGAAGCTTTTGCAGCTTTAACCTAGGACGCTTATTTCTCCAAACAAATCTACGAATTGCACCATGTATTGATTTAAACAATTTTAACGGAATATAAGTAGGTAGCATCTGAATTGGGTACAATAATCGTGGCAAAACATTCATTTTAATAATTGCAATTCGGCCTAATAAAGACACTGGTAAATTCACCCATCAACCACCCAACAACTTTTATTATCTTATTCTCTGTTTTACAGTGATAAAGAATGAAGAATGAAACATGTAGCGGACCTTGGTTTCAATTAATGAAACCGAGAGATTCATACGGGTGCTTACATTTTATTGTCTGCCGTAGCACCATAAAAACTACAGAAAGGAAATACAGAAAAGAAAAAAGGGGATTAGACTAAAAACATGAGTGAAACATTTCATTAACAATTTCATAGAACAGATTCCAAAACCATCAATCCCCATTCAACAACGAAAAAAACCAAACATAGATAATGTTTGCAATTGACCCTTTGTCAAGTCCCGTCCTCCATGGTTACTGTTGCTAGGTTGGACAAACAATGGTCACGGAGGGTTACCTCCCATTGGAAACCATTGAAAATTAGGCAGATTTAAATTGCTAGTAAGGAAAATTTGAATAAAATAAATCCAGACATCCCGAGGATAAAAGGTAATAGCCCAGAAATTGAGGTCCACATACCTTGTTCCACTTTACCAAGGGAGCTAGTCTTTTATAATGCCAAAGGTGCCGTCTGGGGAACCCTGTGCCTCCTAATAACAATAAAGCAAACTTAAAACAGACTGCAGCAACCTAAATGACAAAAAGGTAATACATATTAGTCCAAACTTGATTTTTCTCTTGAGCTGAAAGTAATTCATCATAACTTACACCATGTCAAACTGGTTAAAAGTACAGACAGCCTCATAGAACATATGGTAGCCAAAAAACCCCTCACAACATTTACTCTGTCATTCATCAAACAGAACATCCTTTAACTGTAACAATGAATAGTGAACACAATTTTACAACTATTTTATACCTCAGTTTGTTTAGTAATCCATTCTCTGATCCATAAATGCCACACCAACAGAATATAACAGAATATCCATGAGTCCTTGTGTCCCTCCCCCACACAGGACGCTACAGTAACAACTGCACTGTACCCACCAAACAACAGGTGGTCAATGAGTAACTAACATTTGTTGAATGAGTAATAACAGAGAAGCAACATGTGCAACGACTCTCAACTGTCAGAAATCAACACGCACTTCTTCACACACCCATGCAAATTCACTGGCAAGGACAGGGAAGGAGTGGCAACACATAATATTAGTCACATAACGGTATCTAACGGTGCACTCACACTAGGCAATCGTACCGTGCCCAAGCACGTTTGACCCCTAAAGTCCGGATTCTATTGCTAGTGTGAGTGCGGTTAGTGTTCCGTGCTTGAGTATGGTACACTTCCCTGGCGTTTACGTCGCGCCGATCGCTAGTTGATGACGTTTTGATTCAAGTTTGATTAAACTTCAAGATATTACCATGACAACCGGTCAAACAATTAAAAAGCGCCGTTCTTTCTGCAGTCAGAGCGCATCCGCCGTGTCAGTATATCAACGTGATGACGAATGTGTCGGAGGCAACCGTGCTTGAGCACGCTTGGGTTCGAGGCAGTGTGAGTGCGGGCCAGCGGGGGACGGGGGGAGGGGGGGCATTCGGGCTTCAGCACGGTACGGAACAAGGCAAGGCAAGGCAATTTTATTTTTATAGCCCGTTTTTACAAACAGTTTGTCTCAAAGGGCATCGTAACAACATCCTCTGTCCTTAGACCCTCACATCCATTGAGGAAAAACTCCATGGAAAACCCTTTAAACAGGGAAAAATTGGAACAACTGGCCCTAGTGTGAGTGCGCCCAAAACTTTGGTGAAAGTGATGAACAGCAGGCTTCACAGGCTCCTGCTGATCCAGAAATTACCCATGAGAAAGTCAAGACTGCAGAAATCCACAGAAATATTTAATTCATTAAATTTTTAGTTTTCAATCTGTTTTCAATCTTACATTTTAACCCAGGTTGTGTTACAACCTGTCCCAGTAGTGGGGTAGGTTGTAACAGTGGCACTCCTTGCATTTGACATCAAATAGTGAATTCTGTGATATAGTTTGAGAAGTTTAAGGCATTGCTATTTGGACAAATGAGAGTATTCTGTGTCAAAATTTGAGAGCCCTCTGCAAGTTATAGGAGACAAACAGAAACAGACACAGAAAAACATACATTGGAAGTCTTGTAGAAGGTGCACGAGTGCAGTAAACATTGTTTGTGAGTTTCAACTCCCACATGAAATATGAACTTTTGGGCGCACTCACACTTTGGTGAAAGTGATAAACAGCACAGGCTTCACAGGCTCCTGCTGATCCAGAAATGACCCATGAGAAAGTCAAGACTGCAGAAATCCGCAGAAATATTTAATTCATTAAACCCAAGTGGAAATGGATCCAATCCACTTTATTTATAGCACATTTCCTAAACATAAAAGTTTACCAAAGTACTGCACAGTAATTTGCATTCAAGACATATAGAGCCCAAAATGGTTAGAAAACGTAATGAATAATAATAATAATAATAATAATAATAATAATAATAATTTAAAAAAGAATGAAAAGGAATACAAAATAAATAAACATAAGAAAGAGCCATAAAAGAGCAAACGGATTAAAAATACAATAAAATGATAATAAAAAGGGAAACAAGACAAAGATCACACAACTCTCATGCTGAGTTAAAAGCCAAAGAATAAAAGTAATTTTTAAGACATGATTTAAAAGCAGGTAGGATGGGGGACATCTTTATTTATAGCTCATTTAGGAGCCGCTGCAGAAAATGCAAACACCTCGTGTTTAATCTACTCTGTCTAAACACGCTGAAGCTTAAATTCCCTCAGGAAAATTCAAGCTTTCTTTTACTCAAAATTAAATAAGTAATCCGTCAGTATATTTCATCAACTTCATTTCTTCCACCACAAAAACTGGCCTTGTTTTTGTGCATGAAACTCCAGGGTGAAAATTGACCTACAGGCCTATATTTGCTGCATGTTGGGTTTAGAAGACAGGCTCAGTAAGAATCATATTTCTATGAAGCCGTATTATGATCATCGATGAGATGAGGAAATAACTGTATTAATTCAATAATAATAAAAAATAAAATAAAATAAAATAAAAAAAACATCATGCACTTTTGATAAAAAAGTTAACATTTTAATTCAGTATTAAACAAAGGGATTATTTGCCTCTCTGTTTATTGTCTGGACTTTTATCTGTTCAGATGCAAAAAATTCTGAGATCAATTACACAAAATTACAATGAATAATATGAATTTGGCTTTAAGCAACAAAACAATAATTAAATGAAGAGTTGATCTGAGGCCTGGAGTGAAGGTGGAGCGATCATTGTGTCTGTTTCTCTGAAGAAAGTCTATCAATTAAAGATCATTATGATAATTATAATTACTATTCTAATACTAGTATTTAATGTATTTAATTTGTGAATTAACATAGAGCTACACTACATCATCATATCAAACAGTGTCTGATGTTCAGCCTCATTCACTGTTTTTCCTTCTTTCCTTAGAAGTGAATACAGTTTCCTCACCAGCACAGAGAAGAAGATCAGAAATCCGGTGTTTCATAGTCCTCAAACTGATTTACTGATGTGTCCGAACAGAATGAAAGTCTGCAGAAGGGTCCGCTCAGCCACACCTAGTCAAAGCCGCTGCACTCTTCTCCATTTTATGTTAAAAAAGAAAAGAGAAAAAAGAACAGAGGTAGACGGGAGGGAGTGGGGTGAGTTTCTGAGTTTGAAATGGAGGATTTCTATGTATCTATGTATCTATGTATCTATCTATCTATCTATCTATCTATCTATCTATCTATCTATCTATCTATCTATCTATCTATCTATCTATCTATCTATCTATCTATCTATCTATCTATCTATCTATCTATCTATCTATCTATCTGAGACCCACATACTCTTCCTAACTCTTCCGAAATCTAAACTGCACCAGAATCGGGCATGTAGCTGCAGATCTTGGATATTTCTCTAGGCAGCTGCGCAACAATGGTGATTTTGCGGAAAAAAAAAAACTATGGGGAAGGGGGGTTTATTGTGTTTTTGTTTTTTTCTCTTGTTTTTTTCGTTTTTCGTTTATATTTTTACAGTATACTAAAGCTGTATGGGATTTTTTCTTTCAACATTGTGCTTTGACATTCAAATCGATGGAGATGTAGCAAAAGCATTGTTTATCACCACAATGGGGGTTCGTCTCACCCACGGGAGTGGGCTCAGTCATAATGTAGTGTAAGAACACAGCCATGAGTAAAGACCAGAACCAAAACTTCCTCCCAGAGCAGCTTCTCCCAACCATCCAAGACACAAAATTCAATTCAATAAAAGCCTTTGACACTCATGAAATACTTGTAATTATACTTCAGTATATGTCATTAAAACATCTGAGAAGAAGATCTAAAAACACTGAAGCAGCAAACTTTGTGAAAATTAATATTTGTGTCATTCCCCAAACTTTTGACCATGGGTGCCAGCTACAAAACTGGAAAAAAAAGGTGGTTGTGGGGATTATAGATACCTATTTACTGAAATCATATCTGTGTGAGTGAGTGAAATAGCTGACTTGATGAAACAAGTCACAGCGCGCCTCAGAGTCTCCACCCACTGAGCTAAGAGCCAAAAAACTGGTGATCTGTATCTGGAAGAGAGACGTGATTCTTTCGTGTTAGGAAAACACACACCCAACGGGACGAGGTGTCGAGCTGCTGCAATGTGCTCCCTTTTCGTCTGCTCTCTCAACCTCTTCTTTTGCTCTGTAACTGAAGATCTGAAGATGTAAGGACTAGGGAAGCTGGTAAACCTACTACGAGCTCCTGTTGTTGGTGAGAACATTTGATTCACTTCATGATGTAAATACGATAACTGTGGTATTGATCAATTTAATAATAATAATAATAATAATGATAATGACAATATTTTTGACTCTGGACAGAGTATTAGACACATTCATTGTTCCACGTCAAATCAATCAATCAAACAAACAAACTTTATTTCTATAGCACTTTTCATACAGTTAAAATGCAACACAAAGTGACCCCCAAAATCCACATACAGCATGAAAAGTGAACCGAGAAAATGCTATTAACGGTGATCACGGGGAAACACTGGAGCAGTGACGGACTAGCCATATAGGCAAGTGCCACAACGGCCACAATGTGGCGGAGGCGGCCGCATGAAGATGCAGCTGGTTTACAGCCGGTGTTGTGTTGATTCTGAAAGACTGAAGACTTGATAGTATGGAAAAAAAGCATTTCCAGCAGGATATGTGTGTGAATGCTGAAAGTAGCTGAACGCCATTGCTGAAGTAAAGCTGAATAAAGCAATGCATTGCAAGGGCTAAAAGTAGTAGAAATGTTAAAAAAGTAGAAGAAAATGTTGAAAACCTGCATGTTTAAAGGGACATTGTGTAGGAATTACTCAACATCTTGCGGTGTGGTCGTATATCGCAAGCAACTCAATCATATTTTTCATGCTGCATTCATGGGGAATCGGCAGACGGCAGACGGACGACAGCCGCTGCACGTAACGGGATTAACAAGCACCTATGTAAACAAGTGGTCCGTCAGCATCAGGCAAAACAATAAATGTGACAATATGTTGTCATGACAATGTTGTATTGTTTAGCTGACCCACGTTTTACCGGCTTTCTTTCGCCGACTAAAATTACATCCAATTTGTTTCCGACTGCCGTCTGCCTTACTCCACGTGAATGCAGCATCAGTGTGACCCTCCATCCTTCCTCACACTACACCGCAGTGGTGATGATCGTTTCTCCCCGAGCCAACCGCTCCAGTGTCTCCGGTGAGTTTCCGTGGTTACCTACGGTCACGCTGCCACTGGACCTAACAACATGGCAGCCAGCACTGAGCTTACCAGCTCTATGTATATATGAATAGGGTGACCAGATGTCCCACTTTGCGCGTGATTTCACGCATTTCTGTCTCTTTTCAAGCGTCACGCACATCGAGACCATGTCCTGCATAATTGGTTGTCCCGCAGAACATCCCCCCCAGCAATGTGAAGAAGCCGGTGATGTGCCTGCACTGCCGATATCAATCAATCAATCAATTTGTTTATTTCGGCAATGTCAATTTAAATCATCATCATCACACTTCATCTTCGTTCAACACATGGCCGAAAGGGAAAGCGGGAGAAGCAAAAGCTTATCTAGTCCCGCCCCCATTATATGCCCGCACTCTCTGCCCAACTGTATTTATAGAAGCTGCCAATAAACCCAGTTAGCATTTTTAGCACTTCTGATTCCCCTGTCTAAAGGTCAGTACGTTTTTTAAATGGGATTTGGCTTATTGGGACCTGGTCACCCTATATATGAATTATATAAATGGTAAATACAAAAAATTATGGTTAATTACCAGAACACTTCAGTTTGTTGATGAGGGTAATTGCTTCCTGCATCCAGTCGGTCCAGCTCAGGTCTCCAATGTCCTGTCGGCATTCGGCAGTCTGCCATCCTCTTGTCTCCAGTCCAGCAAGCGGTGTCAACCTCTTGCCCTGCCTCCTGAGGGAACCCGCAAGTGGGGTTGCCCTCCTGCCCAGCCTCCCAAGAGGACTCACCTGTGGTGGCATCCTCCAGAGTCCCCAGCACCCTCCCGACGTGGTGCCCTTGGTGTTTGTGCTATGTCCCTCTGTGGGTCCAATCTCCTCAAAAACCTGACAGTTGATGTGTTTGTGTCTCCTGTGACAGGGAGAAGATGATCTGCTGTTTCCTGCTGCTCCTCACACTGACCTCCTGTGTCTGTAGTGAGTTTACTCCTTCACTTTATTATCTACAAACTGATACAAGTCCTCATATCAGTCTGCTCCTCTTTCCCTCTGTCTCCTCAGAACCAACATTTGTAGTGAAGGTGACACAGAGCTCCTATCAGGCAGAGGAGAACCACAACATCACACTGGAGTGGACCTTCACCACCACTCAGGATTCATTGGACCTCCTCAGTATCTACTGTGATCTGACCACTGATAATGACAAGGAGCCATTAGTCCTGTATCACCTATATGAAGGTGTTGAGGACACAAAGATTCAGGATAAACAGTTTTCAGGACGAGTCCAGTGTGACGGAAACGTCCTCAGAGAAGGACGAGTCAGACTAAATGTGTCCAGACTCAGGACTAAAGACTCAGGACTGTACCGGTGTCAGATTCTCAATGAATATGGGAGTGGCTCTGCTGAATGTCGACTAAATGTCTCTGGTGAGTTGAGCTGCAAAGAGGTTTCAGCTGTTTGGTGTAAATATGACAGTTGAGGTTCCTGTCACTATGCCTCCAATTGATCATGTGCCCTGGCCAAGGGGATGCCCCTTTGGGTGACTGGCAAGCGCGCATGACTATTACCCGGGAGGTGTGCGTTCAATCCCCGCCCGGACCCTCTTCACCTTACCACATTCTGGCGTTGTTGGCAGGATCCATGTAGCACTAGGGGTGGGTCCATGGATTCCTAATGTGTGGCAGCCTGCGCGGAAGCACGAGGACGTGCTTGTGAAAAGAGGGGGAGAGATGTGACAGTTGAGGTTCCTGTCACTATGCCTCCAATTGATCATGTGCCCTGGCTACTTGGCCAAGGGGATGTCCCTTTGGGTGACTGGCAAGTCATCATCCAATGGTTCACCTTTTTACTCTTAGAGACTCACAGACCTCTGTCCCTCTGAAAGACCACCAGGTCCTTCAGGACTTTCTACAACACATTTGTACCCTTTATGGACACATGTTGTAAGACCACCGCTGTGTCCCAATTCAGCAGCTGCAGCCTTCGGAGGACCCAGCCTTTGCAGTCTACGGAGGCAACAGCTCCAAAGCTGCAAAAGATGGCCCTGTCAAAAAGTTGGTAAAGGGACAGGGACAGTCTAGACCAGGGGTCGGCAACCGTTAGCATTAAAATAGCCATGTAGCCGCACGGAATGCGCGCTGCTGCAGCGTTGCTTTGGGTTGTGAGCGCGCATCCTACATTGAAAGTAATATGTGATCTGTGCGCACTAAAGACGCTACATAACGGCCCCATGCACAGACACATGCTTTAACCAAGGAGGTGACCAAAATCACAGAGGCGGCCTCGTTTGGCTCAGATAGGCAAAGAAATGATAGGGTCAGCTGCAGTCTCCTTCATTAATAAGGGCAGCCCCCAAAAAATGCCAGTTTATATAATGTCTATTTCAGTGTGCCGTCATTCCTTGATTTCCGTGACGTAGCCTACAGCAGCCATCAACCTGATGAGGCTCGGTTCAATTGGGTCCGATATAGAAATATATATTTTCAAAATAATAGCTCATCAAATAATTTCTCTACCCTAATTAATGTGATTACTGCCCCTGAACTTCACTGCATGGATTGTAAGAGGTCACTTTAATTTTCACGATGTTAAGCTCTCATCTGTGAGACGCAGCGATGTTTACTTTATGGTCGAAAAAAAAAACTATGTGACGCATATTTTGATCGAGAAAATATTGAAACAAGTTTTATTTTAATGTCACTTGAGCACCTCAATCTCCAAGGAAATAACTATTAGTCTACAATGAACAAGTCAATGGCCATTATTTTGCCTATCTTTTTTTTTTCCTAAAATGGGCTTGCCCTCTCTAAACCACGAGAGCCACTCAGGAGCCACAGCAGAGTGATGAAAGAGCCGCATGCGGCTCCGGAGCCGCAGGTTGCCGACCTCTGGTCTAGACTTCAGAGCATTTCCTGATTGCGTCCAAATGTAACCAACATCCTAACGTTAAACATTTGAAAGTGGTGGCGTTTTTACATTTCCAGAAACTACTCAGCTCTTCACCTCTGCTGTGTGACTAGCAGAGCCTTGCTCAGCGGGAAACCACGCCTCCAAGCCAGCCAACCATGGCTATAGTGCAGAGCCGCCTCAACGTTTGATCGCTAGCATACTAGGTAGCTAATAATATGGCGCGCAAAGATTCATGGGATACAGGAGGCCACAAAGAATAGGTACGGTGCTTCCTCCTAGAACCGAGAATTATTCATAGTGTTCCCGTGTCAAATGTAGGGTTACCATGGTTTCTAGTGGAAGTGTTTAAAAATAGACATACACTAATGAGTGGAATTTTCATACTTAAAAACATGGAACCTTTCACTGCAAAGGTTTCTCCACAGATGAATCACCACATCTTTATGTCCTTTACAGCAACTGTCGATCAACCTGAGACTCGGAGACCAACTGAGAGACCAGAAGTAGAAACACCAGGACCAGAGAGACCAGGACCAGAGAGTTGGGGAAGAATTGGCCTCTATATTGGACTGGGACTGGTGTTTGTAGCAGCAGCAGCAGTAATAACAGTTCTACTGGTTAAACGTCGCTGCTCCTCAACTCATAGATCCAGTGATGAAACCTCAGTTCACTGGTTTAGAACCTCCATTGCTCAGTGAACTGACTTCCCTCTGGTCCATAAATCTGCTTTTCACTGTCCAGAAAGCCTGACCTTTCACCTTTCATCCTCTTCAAAAAGGGACTCATCATAACCAACTGGACCCTCTCATTGTTTTTAAATCAGGTGACCGACAGGTTATAAGCAATTACAGGCCTATCGATATTTTACAAGCCATATCCAAAGTTATTGAAAAAGTGAAACAGATCACTTTGACAAAGAAAATCTGTTACACCCAATGCAATTTGGTTTTAGAAAAAATCATTCAACAGAAGACTTTCTCCAAATGTTTTGAAATGGTTACACCCATACCTTTACCTAACAATAAATGTAACAATCAAGTTCAAAGAAAACAGCTCAAGTCCTGTGAGTCATTCATACCATACAGCTCGACAGTGGAGAGTTTCTTTATCCAAAAAGCCTCTCTTCTCAGTAGTTGTTTTATAATGTTACCTCCTCTTGGGTTAGGTTTTATTTTTTCAATGCCAATGAACCTGAGGGAGGCAGCAGAGCTGTGATTTTTATCTTGGTAGTGTTTGGCGATGGCGTAATCCGGGTTGTTATTTCTGATGGCCGCTTTATGTTCTGCTATGCGCAATTTTAAGTTACGTTTCGTTTGGCCAACATACATAAGACCACAGGGGCAGATCAACACATAAACAACATGGGTGGAAAGGCAATTAATAAATTATTTTATGTTGCGCATAGCAGAACATAAAGCGGCCATCAGAAATAACAACCCGGATTACGCCATCGCTAAACACTACCAAGATAAAAATCACGGCTCTGCTGCCTCCCTCAGGTTCATTGGCATTGAAAAAATAAAACCTAACCCAAGAGGAGGTAACATTATAAAACAACTACTGAGAAGAGAGGCTTTTTGGATAAACAAACTCTCCACTGTCGAGCCGTATGGTATGAATGACTCACAGAACTTGAGCTGTTTTCTTTGAACTTGATTGTTACATTTATTGTTGTGGTGTGATACATTGTACCCACTGGGCATAACTTGGCCTTTCTATTATATTGTATTCTATTGTATGTGATGGGTGTATTGCTTCCCTTTTTAATTTATTTGAGTGTTGCTATATTGTACATATACATCATATGATAATCACGAGTGTTTTTTAAAACTTTGTTGCCATCTGTTGATGGTTTGGGTCATGTATATGAACACACCCAGCAACGCCAGAGGCGAACCTGACGACGCTGAAAGCGAAACGCGTTGTTTATAATAAAAGTATATCAGCAGAGTCTTAACAGTGTGCGGTGGCCGTCTTTTTCTATTGATTTTACTAAATACAGGGAATTATCTTAAAATCTTATGGAATATGAATTGTGGAATTTTAAAATGTTTTATGTATATTTGTATCTTGTAAAACTTAGCTTTTATTTCCATTGATTATGGGATAGGGTACCCCTTTCTCAGGTATGTTGCACTTGACCTGGTCTTTAGATGTGGAAACTGTTGTTTTTGTATTGTGTTATGTTCTGTGTTGTCTAATGTCTATTTGTGTATCACTCTTGAATAGTAGTTTGTGGTCTGCGTTTCCTGTGTATTTGTTATATGTTATATGTTGGGACTGCAGATTAGCTGTGAGCTAAATCTAATGCAACGATCTCTTCATTTTCTGTGAATCATTAATGTCATTGCACAATGTCCCTAAGAACACCAGTTGTCTTGAACTTCAGCACTTTATGACCTGGAAGACTAAGAACCTTCAGACACAAGTCAGAGAACAGGTCAACTTTTTACTCATCAAACTTCGGATGTTGAATATTATGTTTATGTTACTGTGGATGTCTCATATTGTAAATAAACCTTTATTGATACATTCTTACATACAAAAGTTGTCCTCAGTCTCTTGCCGGTAAATCTCAGACCCAGAAGTTTTTCAAAGACTCAACAACAACAACATCCATCAATACACGTGGTAATAACCCACTAAAAGGTCAGATAAGGAGCTGAGTGGACAGAGAGAAGCTGCTCAGTGGAGCTGTGAGGTGACTCCAGTGTGAGCAGCAGTGGCGCCATCTGGTGACACAAACACGTGACTGCAGCTCCTCAACTAGTTTGTTCCTCCAGCTGCTACAAGGTCTGAGAGCTGAGTTAGTGAAGACAGAGACAAAGGAGGAGTGACGTCAGGAGACAGAGAGACACTTGAGGTTTGAGTGTGATATCAGAGGACACATAGAGAGGTTATTACTGATCAACCAGAAGTCGAGGAGAAAATAAATCCAGTATTCAGGAGGTGTTGAGTGTGAACATGAAGGCCCCGCCCCCTTAGAGTGGACGTGTCTCAATCGGTTAGCATCTCTTTAGCTGAGGACTGGAGAGAAAGGAAATCAGACAGAGCTCATGAAAGGTTGATACCAAACTAATGTCCAAACTGAAGAATGAATCCAGATCAAAAATCCACACTTTCTCTTTGAGAAACTCCAAAAAGACATGCAGTGTTTGGGAAGGTCTTGATCACAGTTTTCAGCATTTCTTCAGCTACTTCCACATTGCTTTAAAGATCTGATTCAGTGTTCAACATTCACACACATTTACCAGTTTATACATTATATTTGAGGACTAAGGCTTTTCTTTGAGAACTTTGGGGTCTGACAGTAAAATATTAACACACAGGGATCAAATAACTTCTCACACAAAAATAAAGGTTTATTTATGATGATGACACACCACTGTCTGGACGTTTTTTTTCCTGCTAAGTTTGACCAGTTGAACTGTTACCATTGCTAATAATACTGCTGCTAATGACAGTCCAATATAGAGTCCAATCTCTGGTCCTGGTCTCTCAGTTGGTCTCTGAGTCTCATGTGTAGGTGACAAGTGAAAGCCTTCACCATATCCAGTGAGAACTTCACACTGGTACCGTCCTGAGTCCTCAGTCCTGAGTCTGGACACATGAAGTCTGACTCGTCCTTCTCTGAGGACGTCTCTGTCACACTGGACTCGTCCTGAAAACTCTTCATCATCAGTCTTCATCACCCTCATGTAGATGATACAGGACTAATGGTTTTTAATCAGTGAAGAGTCGACAGTAGACAGTGTTGGGCTCTGCTGAACCCTGAGTGTTGGTGAAGGTCCACTCCAGTGTGATTTTGACTCATTAAAACACAGTAATTGAAACTGGACATAATGTAGTGTGTCACTGATAAATGACCACTGCACCTCACCCTTGTCTCACCTCCCAGCTCTACGGTTCAGGATCTCTGGAGGCTTCATCAGAGGAACTCAGCTCCATCACTGCTGTCAACAAATCTCTACAAAGTAGCTTCTGAGTCTGAACCTGTAAACTGTTTATTAGGTTCAATTATCCAGCTTCCAATGAGCTTCTTTCTCCTCCACTAAAGATTTTATTCTACATCTAATTATTGAAGCATGTGAAAGCTCCAGTGACCATGAAGGTTGATAGTATTATTTACATTGTTGTTGAGCCTCTGAGTCTAATGTTAAACAGGAGACTGATGACAACTTCGTATGTATAAATAAAGGTTTATTTACAAAATGTACATATTAACATGTAAAGTTACTTATTGAAAATGTGCACGAGATAATACTTAAGAAATGTCAGACAGAGGATGGGTCCATACACGTGTAGTCTGTATGTGAAGGTGGATATGGTTCTGTAAAATGTGTGTGAAGTGCAACAGTAGTGGAAAATAAACAATACAAAGAATTAAACATCTCAATGTGCAGAATGACACAATCTACATTAACAACTGTCAATGTAAACGGCTCAATGTGTATAGGTGGATGAACGCGCCACCCCTTATCATTAACATTTAACAAGCTAACCAATTCACAAGGAGATCACACACATACAAATGTAAATAAATAACACACAAAGAGACAAACAACAATCATCTTCTCACTCACTGGTTTCTGAACTCACACTTGAATCAAGCTTATGAATCCAAACGAACAGCAACAGCAGTCAGGATACATTTTTGAGCGAATTTTGTGAAAATGCACAAAAAGAAAATGCAAATTTATGCCCGTTACCATTTGTTATTGTTTTGCAATTATCGGGAGAAGACCGGCAGGTAAGTTCATTAGTGATCGTTTTCTCCCCACCTTCTCACATGAAAAAATATAAAAACTCAATAAAGTGACGTAATAACAACAGCACTACAGTGGGAAATAAACCAGTTTTTGTCTGTTTTACGGCTGCTGCATTCTGGGAAACATATATACTGTGCAGTGTGAACGGTGTCGGCAATCGTTTATTCGCGAAACCTGTTTCCATAGCAAAAAGCCGCATTTTCCTTTTAACGATAGCTACAATGACCAATCCACCCCCTCCAAGAGTAAATTTTGAAAATGCAGATTAGAATAGGTGGATGGAAACCCTAGTAACTAGTCCAGACTCAACAGTCTCTGTACATCAGCACTAAAAACTCTGTTGCACTGAGTGGAAAACCTTTCACTGGCAGCAGGGGGCGTAGTAGTTCTACAGTCTAAAAGGAAGCAGAGACAGAAGATGTGCGTTTCCACTGCAGGAGTTCCTGGTGAAGGGACG
The DNA here is from genome assembly GCF_045865225.1 of Trachurus japonicus. Taxonomy (NCBI): domain Eukaryota; kingdom Metazoa; phylum Chordata; class Actinopteri; order Carangiformes; family Carangidae; genus Trachurus; species Trachurus japonicus. Next base: position 8,935,097 of record NC_140924.1, read on the forward strand.
AGGTAGGAACTTTTACAGGAACGTCCCCCCAATTCCAATCCGCCCCCTAAAGACTCAAGCCCTGAACCGTCACTGACTAAAGTGACGTCAGCTCTAAGTGACAGAGTGTGAGAGTCTGTGAGGGTCCAGATGCTGTAAATATGAATGGAACAGCACTTACCCACTCTCACGACACGTTACCTTGACAACAACATGTTGTTGACTCCGGTCTTGGGCCGATAATTTACCGTACTTTCAACGCGCACAAGGTGTGTGAGGTGGACGGACTCAAAACAAAATGTTCCCGGATCAGATCTGATCAAATCATCATCAATAATCACAAACTGCACACGTTAATACTGACAGTAAACTTCTTCTTTTTTTTCTTTCTTTCTTTCTTTTTTTGGTTGTTGCTCCTGTCCATTAACAATAAAGAGAGCGGCAGAGCTCTCTCTGACTACGTGTGTTAATTTACTTTTTTTTTTTTTTTTACACTTGCGTTCCGACGGCATCTCATGTGTTTGACTTCACAACGCTATGAACTGTGGGTAATTCCCCTACCCAAAGTCAGCATCGGTGCTGACTTACGGTAAGGGGGCAGTAAGGGCTCATTCACTGACTCACTGACTTGATGATCTGACAACAGAACAGCCCTCACACACTCACGGACTTCCCGTGAACGCGCCTCTAAGTCAGTGAGTCCGTGAGGGGTCGGATTGGAATTGGGCCATCCTCTCACTCGGCCCTCTTGTCTCGGCGGCCATGTCTCACTGCAGACCAGGACCCACCAGGCTCTTGTGGCAACGTGCAACAGTTTTGACCATCATGCAGTCATTGTGGAGCTATTTTTTCTAACTGCTGTTTTGTTTTTTTCACTATAGACACTTTATAAAAAAAACAAACCAAAAAAAAAAAGCTGTGGATTTTGATCGCCGTTTTGATCGTCACGTTTTTATTACTGCAACTGTCATAAATCTTTTATTCTCTCTTTTTTAGACGCTTTTTTAGTAACACTGGGTCTCAAAAATGCCGCTTATTTCAGGGCTTTCTCTTTGCATCACATCCTGCTTTGAGTCTGCCCAATCAGCACATAGTAAATCTCAATTCAGCCCCCCCGGGAGTTTTTCGGTCCGATCTGAGTACCTCCCCCGAAGCAGGGACTCCTCTCGGCCCCGTAAAAGTTCCTGGAGATGGCCCTTCAGGGGAGGTTCCTGCAGTGGAGACACACACCAACGGCTCCGGCCCGGAGTTTGACCAGCAGAGCTGATGCTACTGCTGATACTACTGCTGATACTAGTCCTAGTCCAACATAGAAACCAATCATCCCATTACTCTCTGGTCCTGGTCTCTCTGGTTCTGGTTTCTCTGGTCCTGGTCTCTCTGGTTCTGGTTTCTCTGGTCCTGGTCTCTTTGCTGTAAAGGACATAAGTAGGCTATGTGGTGATTGATCTTAAGAGGCTAATATGCTAACATGCTAAACTGATGTGTTAACATTCAGCTTTAAGAGGACAGTCTCACAGAGTTCTAGAACTGATTCAACTCACCAGTGATGTTCAGTCGACATGAGGCTTCATTCCCACCATATCTAGTCCGAACTTCACACATGTACATTCCTGAGTCTTCAGTCCTGAGTCTGGACAAATGAAGTCTGACTCGTCCTTCTCTGAGGACGTCTCTGTCGCACTGGACTCGTCCTGAAAACTGTTTATCCTGAGCCTCTTCATCACCCAAATGTAGATGATACAGGACTTTTGGTTTGGGACCAGTGAAGAGTCGACAGAGGACGATGATGGAGTCCAATGAACTCTGAGTGTTGGTGAAGGTCCACTCCAGTGTGATGTTGTGGTTCTCCTCTGCCTGATAGGAGCTCTGTGTCACCTTCACTACAAATGTTGCTTCTGAGGAGACAGAGGGAAAGTGAGGAGCAGACTAACTGAGGACTTGTATCAGTTTGTAGAGAATAAAGTGAAGGAGTAAACTCACCACAGACACAGGAGGTCAGTGTGAGGAGCAGCAGGAAGCAGCACATCATCTTCTCCCTGTCACAGGAGACAACAACACATCAACAACTACATCTACACTCACACAACCACTACAGTCAGGAGAGTGCAGTTCACAGCTTTCACCACTAGATGGTGCTGATGCACTGTCTGTCATACCCCAACTTCAGTCTGCGTTGGTTGGTTTGGCTTCAAAACAACAATAAACAATGCAAAACTAACTAAAACTAAAGTGAAATAAAAAAAAAAAGCAATCTGAAAAAACTAAACACAATTCCAAACTGACAAAATTTTCTAATTACAGTTATCTTTGTGTGCAGTATTGCCAAGGACCTCACGATACGATACGCATCACAATACTTGAGTCATGATACGATACGATATTGCGATATCCAAATTTTGCGATATATCGCGATATTCTACATAGTTCACTGAAAAATGTAAAAGGCATTATGCATCTTAAAATCAGAGTTGTATGTACATCAGATGATAGTGATAATTTATGGGACAAACTGAGTCAAAACAATGTAATTCAAATTATCCATGCCATTTTATACAAGTGCAAGTTACAACAACATATTTGCATGTACAACACACTGTCTGAGGTAGCAGTACAGTGACACCTCGCGGAGCAGAGGTGCGGAAGTCGTACTGGATTTACGTCTGAAACATGATTTATTATTTGAAAAAAAAAATTTGGGGGGGATTTTTTTTTTTTTTTGAAAAAAATAAATCGATATTTAAATATTGAATATCGATATCGTATCGCGATATAAAGTATCGCGATATATTGCCATATTGATATTTTTGCCCACCCCTTGTGGTGCCTGATTGTACTTTACTGTAATTTAGAGACAGGAAATGGGAAGGCAGACAGAGGGGGAATAACATGCTGCAAAGGGTATTTGAACTGGGCAGTGATTGATGCAAAGAGAAACTGCAGCTCAGTAAATGAACTCACAGCAACACACTGGACCAACATGAAGCAGTTCTCTCCAACAGTAACATCAAGCACAGCTGACGTTAAGATATACATTTGGAGCACAATTTGATGTTGCCCATGACATGAAGAAATCACAGGATCAATGAAATGATCAAAACTTACTGTGGTGGATAAACGTGCAGATCCTTTCCTTTCCTTTCCTTCGGGACAATAGAGTAAATCTAAACTCATCCTCTCGCTCCTCGGGAGAGTGAGGTAGAGGAGGTTTTACGACTTGGAAAAAACTTTTATTTTAAACTCACCACGCCCACGTACACAACCTCGACTATCATTGGGCTGTATTGGCGGGACATTGCGGAAGACGACAGTTGGTGCCAAAAACTTAAGCTGCTGCTGCTCAACAGAGCGGTGTCACTGTCACACCTGTTTTTGAGCATGTTTTGACAGGTAAGTCATCTGAAGTGAACACTGGATGGGTGTAAAGAGCCTGGAGCTGGCTCCAGGATCATCAGCAGCAGCATCAACATCAACCTTTATTTAACCAGGTAAGTTAACTCAGAACAAATACAGTATAATCAATGACAACAGCCAAATGGTTGTTACTGTAAACGGGGACATTAGCAACACTGCACATCATGAGTGAACAACATGTGTGTGTGTGTGTGTGTGTGTGTGTGTGTGTGTGTGTGTGTGTGCGTGTGTGTGTGTGTGTGTGTGTGTGTGTGTGTGTGAAAGAGAGAGAGAGAGAAAGTGGAGTTAAGTGAAGCATGACTAGAAGAACAAGCCAAAACAGGCCAGAACTCACTTGCAGCAGGAATTTTTCATATTCATCTTGACTTGCCATTCTGAATACAGACATAAACAGTGGCATCCCATCTGATTGACACAAAAGTATAGCAACTAAACACTGTGCTTTAAGTACACGTACTGTAGTGGTTGTATGGTGAATGTGATTGTAATTCTTAAAATAAAGCCCTATATAAAATAAAAACCATTATTTAGAAGGTAATTTACCTACAGGTTAATTTCCTCTCTCTCTGCCTGGGGCTCTAGAGAAGTCGCCCCCCAGCAGTGCAGCAGCTCAGCCAATCAGTGTCTATGGAGGTATTAGTGTTACTTTATTATTTGCAAATGTGTATCTCAATCTATGTGCGTGTGAGATCAGATTTGTAAATGTGTACTGACATTTGTGTGAATCTGCAAATATGTATTCAGAATCTGTGTGGGTAATCGGATTTGTAAATGTGTAAAACACATCCTTGCCTGTATTCAGATTTGCAAGTGAAGACTAATCTAAGTGCGTGTAAAGATCTGCTTCATCTTCATCTTCATCTTCACCATCCTGCTGCTACAACCTGACCATCAGAGGACAGGACTCCAGACCTCCATGCTGATGGAGCAACAACCAGCTGCAGGAACTTTACATTCACACTGAGACAAACTCTGGGAGCTGCAGCCACCTGCTTCTGACACAAGGGGGAGACAGAGTTAACCTTTATTCTGAACTTTACACTAATACACCAACAGACTTAAACACTGTGCTCATGTCGCTGTGTGGATTTTTCATTGTGTGTAGAAACGTGGGAGCCAAAGTGTGTTCTATATGCTTTTGTTAAATACAACGGAAGAAAACTAGCCTTGTTGGCTAACTCTGGCCCACTTACAGTTTTTCTTTTAACTCTGTTGATTAGTGGTGCACTGTCCCTATGAAATAAACTAATAAATAAATAAATAAATAAATTAAGTGTAGTTTAAAGAAAAGTTAATATGAATGTATCAATGTAAATAAATCATTTGATTAGATAATAAGTCAAGTATAGGCAAAATGCCGATTTAATGTATTTGATTTAATGCAAGTTAAGTTTAAAAGGGTGTTTTGTAAGGTTCTGTAGTTTTAAGTTACAGTTTGCATGTTTTGTTTTGTTTTTTGGTTTGGTCTCCGTTTTTAGTTTTCAATCTCACTGTTACATTTTAACCCAGGTTGTGTTACAACCTGCCCTGGTAGTGGGGAAGGTTGTGACAGTGGCACTCCTTGCATTTGACATCAAATAGTGAATTCTGTGATATAGTTTGAGAAGTTTAAGGCATTGCTATTTGGACAAATGAGAGTATTCTGTGTCAAAATTTGACAGCCCTCTGCAAGTTATAGGAGACAAACAGAAACAGACACAGAAAAACATACATTGGAAATCTTGTAGAAGGTGCACGAGTGCAGTAAACATTGTTTGTGAGTTTCAACTCCCACATGAAATATGAACATTTTTTTTTATATAAAACTGTATTTTCCATGTGAGAAGTTGTCACCAGTCTCCTGAATGCAAATGTTTTAATGGGGGACCCCAAAGTTCTCAAAGCAGAGTTTGTCCTCACTAATGTAAAGTGGAAAATGTGAAGAGCATTGAGGATGAAAGTTGAATGTCCGGAAATGGTTTACTGTAAATAGCTGAAGAATTTTCTTGTGTTGAGTCTTGGAGAAACTTGAAGTGTCTCCTGATGTCACTCCTCCATGTCTCTGTCTTCACTAACTCAGCTCTCAGACCTTGTAGCGGCTGGAGGAACAAACTAGTTGAGGAGCTGCAGCCACGTGTTTGTCTCACCAGATGGCGCCACTGCTGCTCCCACTGGAATCACCTCACAGCTCCACTGAGCAGCTTCTCTCTGTCCACTCAGCTCCTTCTCTGACCTCTTATTGGTTTACTGAGCCATATGGGATGATGGATGTTGTTGTTGTTATTTACATTGCTGTTGAGTCTTTGAGAAACTTCTGGGTCTGAGATTGACCGACAAGAGACTGAGGACAACTTTTGTATGTAAGAATGTATCAATAAAGGTTTGTTTACAATATGTACATAGAAACAATGAGACATCCACATTAACATAAACATAATATTCAACACCTCAAGCAAATGTTGAAGAGAGAGTCTCTGTTTGATGAGTCAACGTTGAGTTGAGCTGATGTTCTGACTTGTGTCTGAAGGTTTTCAGTCATCCAGGTCAGAAACTGGACTTTTGGTTCTTGAAGACGTTTGGGGAGGTTAGAACTGAAGAGAGGTAAAATGTCTTTAGGAACCAGTTCCCTTCATTATCAGCACTTATTGACTTCTGTTGACTTGTTCTGACAGTGAGAGGGTCCAGTTGGTTCTGATGGGTCCTTCTTTGAGGAAGGTGAAGGGTCAATGGTCAGACTTTCTGTCTCAGTTCTCTGAGGAACCAAGTTTCTACTCCAGTGAACTGAGGTTTCATCACTGGATCTAGAGGAGCAGCGACGTTTGACCAGTAGAACTGTTGTTACTGTTGTTACTGCTGATAGTAACAGTCCCAGTCCAACACAGAGAGCGATCCGTTCCCGATTCTCTGGTCTTTCAGTTAGTTTCTGAGTCTCATGTTGATCAGCAGCTGCTGTAAAGGACATAAACATGTGGTGATTCATCTGAGGAGGAAACTTTTCACTTTTCAATACAAATATTACACTTATAAATCTAACTTTATGTCTATTTTTAAACACTAGTCACATTTAGAGATATGGACTTAGAGCTTGTGTCTGTAAATGGTTCAAATGTGTTGTAGAAAGTCCTGAAGGACCTGGTGGTCTTTCAGAGGGACAGAGGTCTGTGAGTCTCTGAGAGTGGACTCTGGGACTGGACTGATGTGTTTACACCAAACAGCTGGAAACTCTTTACTGGACTTAACTCACCAGAGACGTTCAGGTGACATGTAGCTGAGCCAGTGAGAACCTGACACTGGTACCATCCTGAGTCTTCAGTCCTGAGTCTGGACACATGAAGTCTGACTCGTCCTTCTCTGAGGACGTCTCTGTCACACTGGACTCGTCCTGAAAACTGGTTATCCTGGATCTGTTCATCACCCTCATGTAGATGATACAGGGCTACGATGCTGTCATCAGTGAACATTTTACAGTAGACAGTGTTGGGCTCTGCTGACCCCTGAGTGTTGGTGGTGAAGGTCCACTCCAGTGTGATGTTGTGGTTCTCCTCTGCCTGATAGGAGCTCTGTGTCACCTTCACTACAAATGTTGGTTCTGAGGAGACAGAGGGAAAGTGAGGAGCAGACTAACTGAGGACTTGTATCAGTTTGTAGAGAATAAAGTGAAGGAGTAAACTCACCACAGACACAGGAGGTCAGTGTGAGGAGCAGCAGGAAGCAGCACATCATCTTCTCCCTGTCACAGGAGACAACAACACATCAACAACTACATCTACACTCACTTCATCCAGTCAGGACCAGGCTGCTTCATCTTTCTACCAACAGAACCATCAGACAGATGTGAGATCAGTGAATCGATGTGTGTGACTCCAACCAAATGCAGATCAACACAACAACAACATGACAATGTATTTAGACTTTACCAAGTGAGGGTCTCCATCAGGTCCAAACACCAGAGTCTGATCTGCAGGAAGAAAGAAGAAGCAGCTGAGTGGAGAAACACACTCATCTATATCCACATGTTTTATCAGTAACTCTCTTTTACAGTAACACTGTGCTGTTGATTTCATGGACGATATTGTAGTGTATTATCCACCTGAACTTTTTGCTCTAATATCTGATATCATCACCATGTATTATGTTCTTCTGCCTTTTTTGGAACTGAAGGAAAGTGTGAGTTGGTGCTCTGCTTCATGGACATGTTTTGCTCAGAAGTAAACAAATCGAAGGCAGATGTTATAAGAGAGACAGACGCACATACATTTACAGATATATTAAGATGTTGGATTAAGTGTTTAGTAACAGTAATAGATGAGACATGAGTGACCCTTGTGAGATGCACCCTTGGTGAATGTGTTTTTTGTTGTTCACAGAGCCTTAAGCTGATGTTTAGCCTCGTCCGGAGGATGAACCCAAGGTCGTATAATGATATATAGGCTAGATCCTGTCTTGTGTTCATGAACACAAAACATGAACTGTGCATGTTAAACAAATACAGGAATTGTTTGGATTTACAGGAAATATGAAATGCTTCTGTTAATGTCGAACAGTCAATGCCTAATATGGTAAGCTATATCCTTGTGTTGGGAGAAGGTGGAGTTTTGGTTTTGAGCCATAGAGAGGGAGATCTCACATTGGCACCACAGATGCTCCAGGATTCAGCATTTTTTGTACACTGTTCTTCTTGTGGTTAATAAACTACTTTTTTGAATACAAGTGAAGACGTGTCGGCGGTGATCCCTTCTTTTCATCAACACCTCAATATACCACAATTTTATTCTACATCTGATGTATTTTCCACCTGTTCTTCCATCTATGTCATGTTCTCATCTTGTCTTTTCCACCCTCCACTCCACTCTCATTTTGCTTTCCTGTCTATCTGCTTTTGTTGCAAATGCCGATGTGTCTCTAGTGCTGTAAAGATATGACAGCCTGCTCCTTATCTTCATAAAGGTTAGTCTTGAGATCACAATGGAGATCAACGGTCAGTAGAGTCTCATCAGATAAGAGCAGTAACACAACATCAACAGGTTGTATTGAACAAACCCACTATGATCATGTTGTGTCCTTTGAAGTGATCATCTCAGAGCTCACTGATCCATCCATCACCTGTCCCCAACATGAGACTATATGAACGTCACTTAGTTAACTCTGGACCAATTTATTTAACCTTTATTTAACCAGGCAAGCAAATTAAGAACAAAATTCTTATTTTCAAGTGCAGCCTGAAGGGGAAGGGGGAGGGGAGTGCTAAAAGTGAAAACAAGGTTAATAAATTACACAGAAAAAAAATCATTAAGCCACTTGAGTCTAAATGTGTAGGAAAGACCTGAAGACTCTTCAAATGACGTCTGATATGACTGAAGATGAACTCTGCTGGAGAGAAAACTACATGAACAAACTTCTTACCTGGTGTTGCTGGAACAGAGGAGAGCTGCTGAGACTCACTGACTATTATTATGAATTAACGAGTGGTTAAAGTCGATTTGAGTAGCCTAGACGATTGCCACTACTCTGCTGCGATTTGACTTCACCTTGAGGTCTCGCCCAGTCTGTGATTTTGTCATTGGTTAAAACTGACAGACCACACCCCCTAATGATGTGTTTCTGACCCTGAGGTTTTATAACATTGTTATCTTTTCATCGAGTCGAGTCGTAATAGGCAATATAGAATGCGTATCAGGCTTAAAGTTCTCTGGTTTCAAGCCCAATACTTTACGCCTAATAAAGTAGCTAATTTAACAGTGTGTGTGTGTGTGTGTGTGTGTGTGTGTGTGTGTGTGTGTGTGTGTGTGTGTTTGTGTGAAAGAGAGAGAGAGAAAGTGGAGGAAGTGAAATGAAGAATGACTAGCAGAACAAGCCAAAACAGACCAGAACTCATTTGCAGCAGTCATTTTTCAGATTCATTTTGACTTGCAATTCTGAATACAGACATAAACAGTAACATCCCATCTGATTGACACAAAAGTATAGAAACCCAAACACTGTGCTTTAAGTACACACAATGATATTATTTTTAAATAATTGCTTCAAATGAATAATTATTGCTTATTGTACCCGTGAATGTGATTGTAATTCTTAAAATCAAGACCTATATAAAATAAAAAACATTAAATTTCAAATTTATTAAGGGATAACCCCTTGAGATGCATCATCTCGTCTTCCAGGGGGTCCTATACATCAAAACAATCAGACAATACAATACAATACAATACAGTCACATATACACAACACAAAACATACACTTAAAGTGTACACAACAGCTCCCAAATCCCTCCCGCCCACCCCACCATACCCCATCAGCCCATAACCCCATCACAAGGGCAAAAAAAAAAAAAAAAAAGGTAAAAGTACATGAAAATAAAAACTAATAGCAACAGCAGGGGGTCTGAAACAAGGGCATTAGTGAAGTCTTGAACAGATGGAAAGAAGTGACAGATCTAATAGATAGTGGTAAATTATTCCAGTCAGAGGGGGCTTTGTGTTTGAAAGCACGTCTACCAATTTCTTTTGAGGTTCTTGGGACAGAAAAAAACAGCTGATGCGAGTGTCTGACAGAGTAAGATGGTCGGTAGGGAACTAGATATTGTTTTAGGTAAAGTGGATAATTAAAGTGGACACATTTATAAATAAACTGAAGCCAATGTAATTGTCGCCTACTGTTAAGAGGAAGCCAGTCAAGGGTTTGATACATAATACAATGATGGGTCCTATAAGGACATCTTAAGACAAATCTACAAATACTGTTAAATGCAACATCAAGAGAGTGAAGGTATTTCTCTGCTGTGTTTTGGTATATAGTGTCAGCATAGTCCATTATTGGTATTAGCAATTGGGTGGAGATTCTTTTCCTTACTTGAAGAGTGAAACAATTTATGGAGCGATAAAGTATGCTAAGATTACGATTTATTCTATTTACGACAGATTCAATGTGTGGCTTAAATGTTAATGTACTGTCGATCCAAAGACCCAGGTATTTAAATGTGTCCACTTTTTCTAGGGGAGTACCATCATTAAAGCAGACAGACAGTTCAGCAGAGTGATGCGCTAATTTATGACTGGTACCAAACAACATAAGACATGACTTCTTTTTGTTTAATAATAGTCTGTTGTGGCTGAGCCAGTCCTGTACATTAATAAATTCAGACTGCAAGCATGTTTCCACTTCTAATATATTGGTGCTGGATGTGTAAATGACTGTATCATCGGCATACAATTGGGTATGGCAGCCAGAGGAGGATAGAGGAAGATCATTAATAAATATAGAGAATAGAAGTGGCCCTAAAGATGACCCTTGCGGAACACCCCTTTCTATAATTAAATAATCAGATTGATTTCCTCCACAATTTACACATTGACGTCTATTATGTAAGTAGGAGTTGAACCACAGTAAGGCATGACGAGACAGTCCTATTGTATATAGTTTGTCCAGCAGCAGGTAATGATCTACAATGTCAAAGCTTTGCTCAAATCTAAAAAGACTGCACCAGTGAATTTGTCACTGTCTAATATTGATAGCACGTCACTAGTGAATTTAAGCAAAGCTGTGGTTGTGAAGTGGTTGGGCCTAAAGCCTGATTGGCATGGAGACAAGATGTTATAGTCAGAGATATGTTGAGATAGTTGATTGAAAACTAATTTTTCAAAAATCTTAACAACAGGACTAATAATACTAATTGGGCGATAGTTGTTAAGATCAAGTGGGTCACCCCCTTTAAAAATTAAAAAACAATAAAAACATTATTTAGAGGGTATGTGCCTACAGGTTAATTTCCTCTCTCTCTGCCTGGGGCTCTGGAGAAGTCGCCCCCAGCAATGCAGCAGCTCAGCCAATCAGTGACTGTTGCTAAGTCAAAAACACACAGAGCAACAGGCAGTTTTATTTATTTATTTACCTTTATTTTATCAGGCAGATTGCTTGAGGTCAAAAAAATCTCTTATCCAAGCAAGGCCAAGAAGATATTGCCCCAGACCAAACATTTTGGTGTTCCATGGCAACCAGAGATCAAGGGGAAATTATCATAGGAGCTTTTCTCGGCACAACAGAATGGCTACAGAGTTCAGTTTCAGATTCTGGTTCCCATAAAATGTACTTTTTAAAACACTGAGGAGGACGGATACCACACGGACTGTAGCTGGAGTTAGAGACCTATTTATCCAAACAGATTAAAAAACATGAATGCTCAAGGGACACACAAACAGTGCTGTCAAACTAAGATTAAGATACTTTACTGTCATTATACATGCATGTACAACGGAAATGAAGTTGCAGAGTCGGGATGCGGACCCATAAAAAAAGAATAAGAATAAATAGAATAAAAAATGTGACAGGCTACAAGCCATGCTAGGCAGGACTAGCATGGGCTAACTTCTGATATTAAAATTTACTACTCATGTATTAACAAACGTTTATTTACATATGACAAAATATCCATGGTAATGGGATCGTAATATATACATTTAAAGTGACTCACTAGTGATGAATTGAAATTTAATGAAAAAACATCTGGTACAGGATATAAATCCTCTACATCCGACTCAAATAAATAACAACATAGAGAAATTAAACACAAATATACCAACCCTTAAATACATGTAACAGAATAATCTGAAAAAAATCTCCACATTACCTCAAAAAAAAAAAAAAAACTACAAAAAAAGAAGAATATCACTAGCTTCAGTGCAATAGGAACTTAAGTGTGCAAATTTCAACAGGGTCGTGTTGTCTCAAATCGAGAATGGTTGTTCATTCACTAGAAACAACAATTGCAACATTTGCCCAATGAATTGAGTTACTGTCGACTAACACCAGCTGATGACGCTTAACTGCCACATTTAGCTTGTTAAGGCATGTTGTAAATGCGTGTTAAATTGTCTACTCTGTACAAAACTTTAGCATTAGATGTGTAGTCACAGGCTTAAAGGGATATTCCTGCGTAAGTTAAACCCATGGTCTAACACACCTTGACACCGAGTTAGACCCTCCAGAGATCAAGTTTGCCGACCACAAACTTCTCTAGTTGTAAAACAAAAAGCCACTCATAGCCACAAATAATGCTCAGAACAGCACCAAACTTCATCAACAGTACAAATAGGTTCCCAGCCCATAATATAAGGCATCAAACACCTGCTAGCTTTGCCTGGTTTCTATTGAAAAGAGACCAAACAACTCACCCACTCTGCTCCAGCTGCTTCCTACTAATGCGGATGCCCTGTCGATTACCGAATGCATTAGTGTTCCTCTCTGTCTTCCCTCTCTATTTTGAACAAACTAGCGAGTGTTGACAAAGACATTAACCGAGCTGAGTTGCTCAAACTATCACAGTCAGTAAAGCGTGTGTGCATTTGTGGAACTAAACATCACTGGACTCCTGACTTTTCTACTGCACTCGGCAGACCAGGCAAAAACTAGCAGGTGTTTGATGCCTCGTTTTATGGGCTGGGACTCTATTTGTACTGTTGATGAAGTATGGTGCTGTTCTGAGCATTATTTGTGGCTATGAGTGGCTTTATTGGATGGCGGTTGGCTCGTGGCTCCATAGACAGCAGTGTTATGCTATCTGGCTGCCTGTGCTGAAGTTGCTACTGTACAACTAGAGAAGTTTGCAGTCTGCAAACTTGATCTCTGGACGTTGTGTTCTACTCCGTCTCACAGAGTGATAGACTTTCCAGAATATCCCTTTAACAAGTTGTAAATATTTGCAGAATCGAACAGCTAGCATTAGCTCGGTGGGTAACGTTAAGCCACGGTAATTCAGTTCAGGCGGCTGCTGATGTCCAACACATTTGTAGCTACATTACGGCGTAGTAGTACTGGAGGTAGTCCCTCTCCTTCCACTACGTAGCCAAGATGGCAGCGACTTCAGGAGCTGCAGAGTTTGACCAGTAGAAGTGCTGTTGCTAATACTGGTCCTGGTCCTGGTCCAACATGTAAACTGAACCCTTTGTTAGTCTCTGGTCCTGGTGTCTCAGGTTCTGGTCTCTCTGCTGTAAAGGATATAAACATGTGGTGATTGATCTGAAGAGCTTGAAGCAAAACTGATACATACAGTAGGACATTCTCACCGACTTGTTAGCATGGCTGTAGCTGAACTGATTCAACTCACCAATGACCTTCAGTTGACATTCATCAGAGTCACTTCCACTATATTCAGTGTCGACCCAACACTTGTACCGTCCTGAGTCCTCAGTCCTGAGTCTGGACACATGAAGTCTGACTCGTCCTTCTCTGAGGACGTCTCTGTCACACTGGACTCGTCCTGAAAACTCTTCATCCTGACACTCTGAGACCTCGACGCCCTCATATAGATGATACAGGACTGAGACTCTGTCATCGGTCATCAGTTCACAGTAGATGATGAGGTAGCTGGATGAACCCTTAGTGTTGGTGAAGGTCCACTCCAGTGTGATGTTGTGGTTCTCCTCTGCCTGATAGGAGCTCTGTGTCACCTTCACTACAAATGTTGCTTCTGAGGAGACAGAGGGAAAGTGAGGAGCAGACTAACTGAGGACTTGTATCAGTTTGTAGAGAATAAAGTGAAGGAGTAAACTCACCACAGACACAGGAGGTCAGTGTGAGGAGCAGCAGGAAGCAGCACATCATCCCTGTCACAGGAGATTCTATCGGTTACATGCAGTCATTTCGACATCCCACCACTCCGACATACCACCATTTCGACATACTGCTATTCCGACAAGACTTTTGACATAAGGAAATGTACGTTACTCAACAGGTGATTCCCTTCTTTAAGACATGCTGATAGAAGAATACCCACATTTACATTTGGTTGTGCGTAATTACGCAGCAGAGCGCAGACAGGGACTACATTACAAATATCCTAAGCAGCTGTGGGTGGAAGGTAATGGTAAGAATACTTATCTGGACTCTCTACTTCTGGACTCTCTCTCTCTATCTGGCCTGTCCAGCCTCTTCCTGGTCTTTTTACTAAAATTAACCAACTCATTTCTCCATTGCCTAAGCCCAACCAGTGCAGAAATCTTTTGGGGAATAAATATGCTATTAAACGAATCGTCGGAAAGACAGGATGTTTAAAAAAAATGAAAATTAAGTGTTGCCATTTAGACAATTAGAGGCCTATGTCGGACTGGTGGGATGTCGGAATGGCGGTTGCCCCCCACAGTAACACATCAGCAACATCTACTGTACACTGACGCACCACTCCAGTCAACTGAGTGCAGTTCACAGCTTTCACCACTAGATGGTGGTGATGCTCTGTCTTGAGTGATGTAGCTCTTGGAATGCACTACAACACATCCTGAAATTAGACATGCTCCCTTCACTCAGGAATGTAATCATAGATAACTGTGTTTCTAACTGTGCGTTAACACCAAAAGCGTCAGGAGCGTTTCGACGGCCAGAAGTCATTCATTTTCAATGGAGACTGGCATCGAGGGGCGTTGCGGCGGCCGCAGCAGCCAGTTGCAGACCGGGAGTCTCACAGCGGGTGAAATTGAGAGTGCCTGAGTGGACACATCTTCCGCGCTGCTTGAAAGTCCCGCCCCTTTGGCCGGCGGCCGCTGGAGCTGAACAGAGCGTTGAAAACGTCTGCTGCCCATGCTGCTGGCGCTCCCGACGCTTTTGGTGTGAACGCACCATAATTGTAATTGTTTCAGATGACTGTCTTTCTTGTTAAATGTATATTGTTGTGTGTATCAATGTCAATATTTCTAATGGCTTGTCAACTTGACGACATTGAAAATAAGGGTAACCTCAATGTCTCTCGAGAATAAATAAAGGTTGTCATACCTCTGGAAGAATCACAAGACCTTCAGTCTGTGTGTTGATCTGTTGTGACTTCATTCCTCACAGACAAACACACTGTACACTGCAGCAGGTTTCTCTCTTGCTGTCGAAAAATGATAACAGTTCTACATTACTGAGCTTGCCAAATGCATGACTCAAGAAACAAAGTTCAATATTTCAATAAGAACAGCTAAGAACCAAAAAACACAGAATATCAAAATAACACAAGACCAGACTGTGGTGAGGGTAAGACAAAATAACTTGACAAAAGAGCGTGGCATGGAGATGGAGTAGGTTCTGTAATGTACTGTTGTTGTAGACTGGGTGGAATGTGAAAAAGAAGATCTGGCTAAACAAAGAAATAATAAAAGGATAGCCAGACATAGTTTTAAGGTTTCAAGGTTCAAGGTTTCAAGTTTCAAGGAAACAAGGTGCAACTGAGCTTTGTGACTTTGTGAAAGATATGAGGCTACTACTGATGAGTAGGTAGGTATACCGACTCAGACGACATGTTGATTGATGCGACAGTTAGGTAGGCCTAAGAGTTAGAGAAAAATCTGTTGAAGATGACATTGGTTAAAGCCATATCAATTCCCCCGCAATTCAAAATGTCACAAAAACAGATAAGAATTGTTAGAGGGGAAATCTCACAAATGTCAACAGTGTAGAACAAAGTATTCTGCCCATGCTAATACAAAGTCACACATCTTAATTTCAAAGTTTCACATCCACCAATCAGCTGTGCTTTATGCAGGTCACCTGATAACAGCTGATGGCTTAAAACCAGACCTGGTGAAAACTGTACAACAGACAGGGAAGTTGTCTGCTGTTTCGTAGGGTTTGTGACGTAGGGGAGAGTGGGGCAATGTGAGACACCCCCTATATCTAGAAAACGGAACACATTTTTGGTCATCTGACCATTATGTTTTCTAGCCCCTTCCATTTCCCCATGGTCATGAAGAATAGGACCTAATGATGCTGTGGAAAGCATGTTTTTTTCACAAAAATGTTATTTTTGCATGTAAAAGTAAATTTTCTTGGTGTCAATTTAATCAACTGTTGTGCCAAAGCAAATTGATTCACGTAGAAAAACTTATATGATACATGATGATGAACTACCAACATATAAAACCATGTGATGATGCTGGCTGAAAATTAGCCTGAATTTCTAAGAGAGGTTGTTTTTTCTAAAATGGGGGTGTTGGGGTAAAGTGAGACAAATGCTGCGGGGTAAAGTGAGACCATGGATGCATTATAATAAATCCATGAGTGAAACACTGTGAGCACACCACACACAAAGATTTACACTAGAATCTCCCCGCCCAAGCCAGAAATCTTGCGTGATCAATGATCTGTAGCCACACTGCTTTGTTATGCTATGTGCTCTCAGTCAGCTAGCTTATTTATTGGTTAATTAACTCAATTTTAGTCACATTCCACTTTGTTGGCTCCCTCCACACACAAGAGGACTTTTGATCAAAATGGTCACAATTGTCGGGGCCTACAACCTGACCCCCAGACTATCTAACTGGTTCTATCTGTCATTTGAATGTTAATTAAAACATTTTGTGTTGTATTTGATTTTGGTCTTGAGTCACTTTGTGTTGAGAAAAAAAAAGTGCTCAATTGACCAATCCCCATGATTCTGTTACTAGTCCGACATTAGTTCTGGAAAATGTGGTTGTCAAGCTGTCAGGACTCTAGCTGTTACAACATGTGTTGTTATGGTAGTTTCAGAATGGAAAAAGTAAGTGGATCAGTTTACCCCATTGATTTTTCTAGTTTGTCTCAGTTTACCCCTGAGCTGGGGTAAAGTGAGACACAAGACCACTTTTTTTTAAAACAATCATATTTTCACTGCCCTTCGTCCTAAATACATTCTGATCATTTCCATTGCTAGGCAACATCCTGAATTAATGGGAAATGTGTAAATTTTACTGATAAATCATTTTAGCTCGCTTAGAGGGGAGCAATTGTAAAAAGTGTCTCACTTTACCCCACTCCCCCCTACCAAAGTTTCTTCCTAAATTAAGTGAAGTAGACGCTCCACTGCAACAGTTCGAGAAGAGCAACGTTGAGTTTACATGGCAGCCAGCGCAACAAAAGGCTTTTGACAAGCTCAAGGAGCTACACATGAAACTCCTAGTACTCAATCTGAGTTTCATGAAGGTTTAGAAGCAGCAGAGTTTCTCTCACCAGCTGTTTGTGTTGGTCATTACTGATGTTATACACATCAAGTCAAACATGAAATTTACTTGACGAGTGAATGTGCGATTCTCACTGTTCAGTCAAATATAGATCATTATGAATATTAATCAATTAACCCATGTAACACTGACATCCTTTGGGATGCAATAAAGCCCAAAAGCCTTTGGGCTTTATTGTGTTTTTAATCCTTTTGAACACCCGTCTAATGTTGTTCAATAAAGTTTTCAATCAATCAATCAATCATCTGCCTGACAAAGCATTAGGATCAATGTGACAGATGATCACTACTTACTGTGGTGGAGACACATGGAGCTCCTGTCTGTTCTTAGGTCAGTAAACTCACTGCGGGGAAAACAAGAACATGCTGCTACCTTTACCGTCATTTAGCTCCACCTCAAGCATAACCAAAACATTCTTGTGTACATGACTGCTCTGCTGCTTTAAGATCTTGGATGAGATATTAACTTTACAGTTCCTTGAACTTTTGTTTAGAATACAAGGTTTCTGTGCCAAGATTGAAAACTTCAGGTGACACAGTCTCCAATCAGAGAAGCTGAAATGAATTGATTCCACCTCGGTGTTCCTATAAATAATAACATTTCCAGAAGAAGAAACTGTCACTGGTCTGGTATAAAGTGATCACTAGTGCATCAGCAGTGAGGAGGCTTGCAGCACTGTGAGTATAGTTCATAGTAAAGCATTTCCCCCCTTCTTGAAGATGTAAACACTATCTTACACGACCCCTCACATCCACTCCACAACTCTTTCCAACTCCTTCCCTCAGGCCGTCACTACAGGGTCCCTTTAGCAAGGACAAACTTAGTGAAAAAATCATTCATCTCATCCGCCATCAACATCATCAACTCACTATGAAATCTTTTAATGTTCTTTTGTTCTTACCCTGTATTTATCTGTGCTATTCTGTATCTATCTGCTGTTTGTTTTATGTTATGTTAAACTGTTTTTTTTTCTTAACTTATAGTACACATGTCTAAGAAACAATTCCACTGCTTTTTGCAGAGGACACTAAAGGTTTTCTGATTCTGATTCTGATTCTTTTTTCTCTTTGGTCACACTTATATGTCTCAGATCATCAAACAAATTGTCACGTCCTCCATGTGTTTCAGGGGCATGAGTTCCTGCGCACACATGTTGTACACTCATGTTTGCACGTACACACACAATGGAGAGAGACACACATCCTCTCATATCAGACCAGCATCGTCACGCCCGCAGGAGCTGTGGCGGGAGAAGTCTCAGAAGTTTCACAAACTACAAATGTGAAGGCGTGAAAAACATTGTGTGACATTCTGACCTTTTTATGTCTATGGCTCAGACAAATTCTCTACAAGAGCATCTGCATGTTCATGCAGGTCCAGCCAACACACAGTCACTATGTTAATTATCTGACACTGTAAAATAAACAATTGTTTGTTTGAATGATTGATGTAGTGTCAGACTCAGCTACTGTAAACTCTACGTGCTCAGACAGCTGTCCAGATTTGTGATCGATGATTACTGAATAGATTAACCATGTCGATGACATAGTCACACCATGTGGAGTTGAAGACGCAGCGCTATCGTGTTGAGCTTATACAGCTTGATAACAGTGAAATGTGTGCAATGGAAATTAGAGTAAAAGGAGTAGCCTATAGCTAAATATGGTTTCAAATGAACTAAATAAAGTAAATATGATTTTAAAATGGAGCAAGTTAAGTAAATAGGGTTTTCAAATGGAGTGCATTTAAGTTAAAAACAAAAGATGAACTAAATATGTTTTTAAAAAGGACTAATTATGAGTTTAAAAAAAGAAAAAAAACTGTAGTAAATTGGTGATTTGTTTTTAATGATAAGTGTTTTGCTTCGTAAGAGAAAATCTGATATTTAAAAATGCCACTCTTACATTGACTGCAGTTGTTCCCATGAGAGCAGAATTCAAAACATTCTAGAAAATTCAGTTTTTGAGATAAAATTCTGATATTTGCCAAACTTCATCAACCACGACTCCAAAATATTGTCAATTTTTTCAGGAAGATTGAAATGTCTTTAGCAAGAATTATAGGTTTACAGTCAAACATTTTAATGCACTGTAGGCTCAACATTTTTGCTGTGTATAGCAAATCTGGTTTCTGCAGTATTGGGGCAACATTTTGAGGAGAAAGTTACAAAACTGTAGATTTGTTAGGACAAGAGCACCTGAACGTTCCACACAAGCAAGCGTCTAAATTAAGAATAAACTTTTAATGGTCTGGCGTGTCGGTACAGGAAAGCAACATGAGGAGGTTTTTATTGTGATGTCTGACACCATCTGTGCTTTAGAGCTGAAATGCTGAACATTTGACCTCAGACAGAAGTGCAGGGCCGTATCAGGAAGCTGCAGCACCGAAACAACAGTCATCACTCACTTGATACTTCAAACACGCACGCACACACAAATAAAGAAATGTTGACATGAGGTACAGAGTGTTAATCAGTAGAATCTGGACGCTATTTTTGTCAGTGTTGATCATTGTCATACTGACTGATTGACTGCATCACAGAGAAATGACCACGACCTGTAATCCTGACTCACCTGGACGTGACATCTAACTATTCTCTTCTCTCTCGTCTCACTGCTGTCTGACCTTCTACCATGACTGTCTGAACAACGAATTAAAGCAATGTCCAAACATGGAGCAATTCAAAATGAAGTACACAAGCATAAGGCAAGGCAAGGCAAGGCAATTTTATTTGTATAGCCCGTTTTTACAAACAGTTTGTCTCAAAGGGCTTTACATGGCATCGTAACAACATCCTCTGTCCTTAGACCCTCACATCGACTGAGGAAAAACTCCATGGAAACCCTTTTAACAGGGAAAAGTCGGAGAAACCTCAGGGTGAGCAACAGAGGAGGGATCCCTCACCCAGGACGGACAGACGTGCAATAGATGTTGTTACAGACAAGAAAACAGTTTACAGTTTGTCACAGAATGTGCGAAATATGGAAATGTTAGCAGGAGTTGATGAAGGCAGTCTCTGGTGAGGGGAGGGGGCGGGGGGGGCAGGGAGAGCTGGCCAGCTCGATGGGAGGGCTGGGTGGCAGACTGGTCCATGGGAAGGAAGGGGAGGCCGGTCTAACAGCAGGGGAAGGGGAGGGAGGGGGGGGGCGATGCAGGCGGCGGCTGGTGCAGAGAGATGGAGCTCCGGTGGATCTGCGGAAACACAGAGAGAGTGCGAGACACCAAGGCCAAACTACAAAGTACAGCAGAAAATGACAGTTCAAAAATATACTGAGGAGAGGAGAGGAGAGAAGAGAAGAGGAAAGGAGAGGAGAGAAGAGAAGAGAAGAGGAGAGGAGAGGAGAGAAGAGAAGAGGAGGAGAGGGCTCTGTGTAACCAGATGTGTCCCCAGCAGTCTAAGCCTATAGCAGCGTAGCTATAAAATGGTTCAGAGCTACCTGAACCAGCCCTAACTAAAAGCCCTGTCATAAAGGAAGGTCTTAAGTCTAGACTTAAATGTAGTTAGAGTGTCTGCCTCTTTGACCCATGGAGAGAGCTGGTTCCACAGTAAAGGAGCCCGGTAACTGAAGGCTCTACCTCCCAGTCTGTTTTTAGAGATACTGGGAGTCACTAATACATAACCCTTGAGAGGTAAAGGGAAGGTGGTGTTTAAACAAAAAACTAAAAAATAAGTACTTTCTTTTTTATTTTCAATTTCTTTTCTCCCTAACAACGTAACGAAGGGCAATTACTGTAAGGAAGTGAGACAAAAAGTGATCGAGTGAAACATGGTTTGTGGAAAAGGTGTGGGATTCAATAAGCACAGCTTCTTGTCACTCCTTTTCGAATAATGTATGATTACGGTTTTGTGTTTTTGTTTCCAATTTTTATTCTTCAACTTGTTATGGTTATTTACAGACAAAGGAACAAACGTAGAGCCTTATTTTGTTTGACATGTTTGAAATAATTAGTAACCCTTTAATTTACAGGCCGCTAATTACATGATAATGTCAAGAAATAGCCAAGAAATAACAATTAATTGTGTAGTAATGTCAAAAAATTCCATCACGGTCAATTTCATAGTAATGTCATTGTTGTCATAAAGGCAAAAGAAGGCCAGAATTTTTCTCCACCAAGTCCTTGCAGTTGACCATTATTTCTGGTCTATTTCTAAGAAATCAATTATTATTTCTTGGCGATATTTCTCAACATTACTTTGAAATTGATTGTGTTTTTGAGGCTATTTCTAGACATTATGACGTAATTACTTGAATAATAATAATTACTTGTCTTTTCTAGGATATTTCTTGACATTATCACATAATAAGCGGCCAGTAAATTAAAAGGTTACCAAACAAATATTTAAAAAAATAACATTTTTGTGATTGATGAAAGCTTAATTATTGGTGGATGGAGGCTGCAGATGCATGTGTACAATCAGTCAGAGACAGGTTTGTTGTGTCCATGCAGGTTCAGTGGAGTATTGAACTCTGTCTCCACCTTGTGTTAGAAGCAGGTGGCTGCAGCTCCAGAGTTTGTCTCAGTGTGAATGTAAAGTTCCTGTAGCTGGTTGTTGCTCAATCAGCATGGAGGTCTGGAGTCCTGTCCTCTGATGGTCAGGTTGTAGCAGCAGGATGATGAAGATGAAGATGAAGATGAAGATGAAGATGAAGATGAAGCAGCCTGGTCCTGACTGGAAGAAGTCAATGTAGATGTAGTTGTTGATGTGTTGTTGTCTCCTGTGACAGGGAGAAGATGATGTGCTGCTTCCTGCTGCTCCTCACACTGACCTCCTGTGTCTGTGGTGAGTTTACTCCTTCACTTTATTCTCTACAAACTGATACAAGTCCTCAGTTAGTCTGCTCCTCACTTTCCCTCTGTCTCCTCAGAACCAACATTTGTAGTGAAGGTGACACAGAGCTCCTATCAGGCAGAGGAGAACCACAACATCACACTGGAGTGGACCTTCACCAACACTCAGGGTTCAGCAGACTCACGCATCGTCTACTGTCGACTCTTCACTGAAGACAAACGGATAGTCCTGCATCATCTACGTATATGAGGATGAAGAACATATTCAGGATGAAGAGTTTTCAGGACGAGTCCAGTGTGACAGAGACGTCCTCAGAGAAGGACGAGTCAGACTTCATGTGTCCAGACTCAGGACTGTGTCCGGTCCTCACTGGATATGAGAAAGGCACCCAACATGTCACCTGAAAGTCACTGGTGAGTTGAGCAGAGTAAAGAGTTTTTAGCTGTTTGGTAGAAACACATCAGTCCAGTCTGAAAGACCAACAGGTCTTTTGACCCTTTATGAACACATCCAAGGTGACTAATATAGTGGAATGTGTTTAAAAATAGACATATAATAAGATTTATGAATGGAATATTTGTACTGAAACATTTCCTCCTCAGATAAATCATCACATGTTAATGTTCTTTACAGCAGCTGCTGATCAACCTGAGATTCAGAGACCAACTGAGAGACCAGAACCAGAGAGACCAGGACCAGAAAGACCAGGACCATGCTCTAAAGTAACAGTAGCCAAATGTGCCAGGTACCCCAGAGACAAAGACACAGAATCGTGCTGCAAGTTTAACAAATTTATTAAAGGGCGTTACGTGGGAGTGGAGCTGGGCCGAGGAGGGGGAGAGGGGGTATCCAGGGAGAGGTGAGAGGGTGGAGGTGAGGGGCTTGGAAGGCGTGGATGGAGCGAGGAGACACTGGTTTTGCGGAGGGAGCCTGGAACAAACACAAAAGAGAACAGGGTTAGCAAAGAAACACTACACAGTCTTTTCGAAGATTCACGAGCGCTGAGAATGCTGCTAGGACACAGCCGGCTAAACTGACCACAATAGTCAACGTTCAAGCAACGGGCGCCTCCTCTCAGCCTCCTCTTATACTCAGGCAGAGTAGATGATGCTGTGGAGCAGCTGGGCTGCTCGTCGTCCTCATTGCCAGAACCTGTGCTGGGCTGACTGGCTGCTGGCTGCTGGGCAGCCCCAACAGGATTGGCCTCTATGCCTGCTCCTGAGTCTGTGTAGCGCTTGTGTAAATGTAGGAATACGGCAAGGCAAGGCAAGGCAAGGTAAAGTAAAGTAAAGTAAAGTAAAATAAAATAAGATAATGTATGGTAAGGTAAAAAAAAAAAAAAAGTAAGGTAGGGTAAAGTAAAGTAATGTATGGTAAGGAAAAAAAGAAAAAAAAAAGGTGAGGTAAAGTAAAGTCAAGTAATGTATGGTAAGGTAAAAAAAGAAAAAAGGTAAGGTAAGGTGAGGTAAAGTAAAGTAAGATAATATATGGTAAGGTAAAAAAGTAAAGTAAAGTAAGATAATGTATGGTAAGGTAAAAAAGTAAAGTAAAGTAAGATGGTCAGGTTAAAAACAAGTAAGGTGAAGTAAAGTAAGATAATGTATGGTAAGGTAAAAAAAAAAGTAAAGTAAGATAATGTATGGTAAGGTAAAAAAAAAGTAAGGTAAAGTAAAGTAAGATAATGTATGGTAAGGCAAAAACAAAAAAGGTAAGGTACAGTAAAGTAATGTAATGTATGGTAAGTTAAAGAAAAAGGTATGGTAAGGGGAGGTAAAGTAAAGTAAAGTAAGATAATGTATGGTAAGGCAAAAACAAAAAAGGTAAGGTTCGCTATTTTAACTTGTCTTGACACGTTTCTAAAATAAATGACACAACTGTGATAGGCTCAAGATCTTCCCAAACACACGCGGGTCTTTTACGTGTTTCTAGAGTCAAACCTATGAACATGGTGTGGAAATCTGAGTTTTTTGAAGGAAGGTCCCAGCGGCTCACAGTGATATTAGAGCTGAAAGCACATCAGATGTAGTTTCAATCTTCAGTGTCAGTGATGGTCTGGTATCACCATTTAAACTCAACCTGTATACATTTGTTTTAACTGATATGCTTTGTATCCAGAACTTTGCGAAAGAAACTCCGTCATTGGGTGGGCTCAAACCACCAACCTTTCGGCTAACAGCCGAACACGCTAACTGATTAAGCCACAGACATGAGACATGTCCACTCTGAGGGAGGCATATATGGCCTCAATGTCATCTCAGACACACCTGAACATGGGATCTCTGACATCACACTGAAATCTAAAACTCAGCTCTCGGCAGCTGGAGAAAAAAAAACTACTTCATGAGCTGCAGTCACGTGTTTCTGTCACTAGATGGCGCCAGAGGTAAACCGTTTCCTGTGTCACCTTCACTGCAAATGTTGACATGTCCTTCACCTTGTGTAGACTTTGGACTTTCTGGTCTCTTCATGCCATTTGACTTCACACTGAAACATAAAGTGTCTCACCTTCGATCATGACTGTATGAAAAAACAAATATCCACAAGTCAGCTACTGAGTTTGAGCCTGTGAGAGGGTTATTAGGTTTTATTTTCCAGCTTCTAATGAACTTCTCTTTTCTCCATTAAAGACTGTGTTTACATTTTATTTGTATATAATGTGCTCCATTTACATTATTGTTGTTGAGGTCAAACTGCCTCTAAGTCTGAAGTTACAAGAAGAACTTCTCATGTGTAAATAAAGGTTTATTGATAATATGTATGATATATTGTGAGAAAACAGTGATTAACAGTAACATCAATATAATATTTACATCTGCATTGAGTCAGTCAGAAATCCAACCAACCACAGTAGGGACTTCAGTTGACATGAAGACAGGTCAAAGGTCAAATATTAAATGTGTGGACCAACAGGGTGAAAGGAAGCAGAGACAGAGTGAAGTTAGGTCTTGAACTTTGATCTTGACTTTATTTAATAGAGGTTCAGTCTCTTAACATCGACTTCAGGAGCTGCAGAGTTTGACCAGTAGAAGTGCTGCTGCTAATCCTGGTCCTGGTCCAACATGTAAATCCTCTGATCCTGCTGTAGAGGACATAAACATGTGGTTATTAAAGAGACTGAATTTAACCAATCATCATCTAGAGTGAATATTTTCTGCTTCCACCTCCAGTCACCTGGTTCTGACACAAGGGGGGAAACTTAATCCAAACTGAATCATTTTAAATTGTCAGGTTGTTATAAGATCTTGTTCTGTGTTTTCCAGTAATATAGAATAAGGAATAAAACATCTAAAAATTAGATTTTTCGTTGGAGCTGAAAGTAATTCATCATATGTGTCAAACTAGTTTAATTACAGACAGCCGCAGATAGCATAGAACATATAGGCAAGGCAATTTTATTTGTATAGCGCATTTTACCCAACAGTTGAAATGGTTAACAAGAGGATACAGCAGCATAGAGGTTCTTTTGTGTGTGGACGTCTCAACATGTCCGTCCTGGGTGAGGGATCCCTCCTTTGTTGCTCACCCTGAGGTTTCTCCGGTTTTTCCCTGTTAAAGGGTTTTCTATGGAGTTTTTCCTCAGTCGATGTGAGGGTCTAAGGGCCGAGGACGTTGTTATGATGCCATGTAAAGCCCTTTGAGACAAACTGTTTGTAAAAACGGGCTATACAAATAAAATTGCCTTTCCTTGCTTCACATACAGTTATGTTCATAATAATAGCAGTGTGTTTAAAAAGGTGAGTAAACCTCAAAATTCTTCAAATAAATTGTATTTTAAGGAACACAAATGCATTGGGGACACTGCACATTCTATTTCAAACCAAGAAAATTGGAAAAAGGAATTTAATTTGATAATATTTTACAGAAAGTCAAGAAATATAATGTTCGAAAAAATAGCAGTTTTGACATATTTTTTTACACGCTTGCTGGTGTGTTTGGGGTCATTGTCTTGTTTGGGGTCATTTCCTCTTCAGCATACGGCAACATGACTACTTCCAGTATTCTGGTGTACTCAAACTGATCCATGATCCCTGGTATGCGATAAATAGGACCAACACCATAGTACAAGAAACATCCCCATATCATGATGCTTGCACCACCATGCTTCAACGCCTTCACTGTGTACTGTGGCTTGAATTCAGTGTTTGCAGGATGTCTGACAAACTGTCTGTGGCCCTTAGACCCAAAAAGAACAATCTTACTCTCATCAGTCCACAAAATATTACGCCATTTCTTTTTGGGCCAGTCAATTTGTTATTTGGCAAATTGTAACCGCTTCATTACATGTATTTTTTTTAACAATGGGACTTTGCGGGGGCTTCTTGGTGGTAGCTTGGCTTCACATAGACGTTGTCTGATTGTTACAGTACTCACAGGCAATCTTAGATCTTCTTTGATCCTCCTGGAGCTGATCATTGGCTGAGCCTTTGCCATTTTGGTTATTCTCCGATCCCTTCGAACAGTCGTTTTTCTTTTTCTTCCTCGCCTTTCTGGCTTTGGCTGCCATTTTAAAGTGTTTGATATCATTTTAGCTGAACAGCCTATCATTTTCTGCACTTCTTTATTGGTTTTCCCCTCTTTTATTAATTTCTTAATCAAAGAATGCTCTTCTTCTTAACAGTGTCTTGAACAACCCATTTTACTCTGTTTTTCAAGGACAAATGAACAGCCAGCATATGCAGCATCAGTTGCCTTGATCCTTGAATAACCTGCCTGTTTAAACACCTATTTTTTTTCACATAATCAATGACCTCAATAATTGAACCTGGCACTGCTATTTTTTTGAACACGCCCCTTTCAGTAAATGATTCAGTTTCACAGAATCAGCAGCATGCACGTCATGCCTGTTGGGTCTGTTGGTTTTCTATACCTTTACTAAACCTTCTAGAAAAAGTTGAAAAAAAAAAGTTGAAATTCTAACAAAATCAGTGGTTTATCTTGCAAGTGATGTCGGACTGCTATCTGACAACATTTACTCTGTTATTCATCAAACAGAACATTGTTTAACTACATGGACACATGGACTTATCTCTTCTCTTTGTTCCTGTAGAATCATGATTGGCGGATGCTCTGGTCAGAAACAAAATTATTAAATACAACAATCACTCTTTCATCTAATACAAATTTATTTCTTACCTGGAAATAAATTAACACTTCTTTACAGAGCCATGCAAAGCCACAGGCAAGGACAGTGGCAACACATGATATTGATCACATAACTCTAACGGTATCTCTTATTGGTGAAAGTGATGAACAGCACAGGCTTCACAGGCTCCTGCTGATCCAGAAATGACCCATGAGAAAGTCAAGACTGCTGAGACGACGGGTAGAGAGGACATCAGCAGGTTTACGTTTACCAAAGTGCTCCAGAGTCATTTGCATACAAGACATAGAGCCCAAAATGGTAAGAAAATGTATTGAAGATTAAAAATAACAATAATAATAATTTAAATAAATAAATAAACAAACAAGAAAGATCCATAAAAGAGCAAACAGATTAGAAAAATACAATAACATGATGATAAAAAGACAAACAAGACAGATCACACAACTCTCATGCTGAGTTAAAAGCCAAAGAATAAAAGTAATTTTTAAGACATGATTTAAAAGCAGGTAGGATGGGGGACATCTTTATTTCTGGCTCATTTAGGAGCCGCCACAGAAAATGCAATCACCTCGTGTTTACTGTAATCTACTCTATGTCTAAACACGCTGAAGCTTAAATTCCCTCAGGAAAATTCAAGCTTTCGTTTGCTTAAAATAAAATAGGTAATCCGTCAGTATATTCCACATTGGCATAAAAACAGAACTTTTTCTTCATTTCTTCCACCACAAAAGTGGCCTTGTTTTTGGGCATGAAACTCCAGGGCTCATATTTCTATGAATCCGTATTACGATCATCGATGAGATGAGAAAATAACTGTATTAATTAATTCATTAATTAATTAATTAAGGGGGTCTTTGTCTTTCTGTGTAGTGTCTGGACTTTTATCTGTTCAGATCCAAAAAATTCTGAGATCAATTACACAAAATTACTATGAATAATAATATGAATTTGGCTTTAAGCAACAAAACAATAATTAAATGAAGAGTTGATCTGAGGCCTGGAGTGAAGGTGGAGCGATCATTGTGTCTCTTTCTCCGAAGAAAGTCTATCAATTAAAGATCATTATGATAATTATAATTACTATTTCAATACTAGTATTTAATGTATTTAATTGGTGAATTAACATAGAGCTACACTACATCATCATATCAAACAGTGTCTGATGTTCAGCCTCATTCACTGTTTTTTTTCTCTCCTGAAAAGCAAATAAAGTTTCCTCACCAGCACTGAGAAGAAGGTCAGAAACCCGATGTTTCATAGTCCTCAAACTGATTTACTGATGCGTCCGAACAGAATAAAAGTCTGCTGAAGGGTCCGCTCAGCCACACCCTATCTATCTATCTTAGAAAAGGGACCCACATGAGTTTTCTGTACTCTTCCTAACTCTTCTGAAATCCAAACTGCACCAGAGCAATCGGGCATGTAGCTGCAGATCTTGGATATTTCTCTAGACAGCTGCTGATTTTGAGAAAAACTATGGGGATTATGTTTTTGTTTTGTTTTTCGTTTATATATTTTTTTGATTGATTGAAATCTTTATTTCGAACATGCATAAGAACAAAAACACTTAGAACTTAAACAAAATCTCCATTATCAGAGAAAAATAAAATAAAATATATTTAAAGAAATAAAAGGTCTTATACTGTAAAGCATAAAATAAAAGTATATTAAATAGAACAACATCTACAAAAACAAAAATAACACAACAAAATGCAAACAAGCAATAGGACATGTTCGAAAAGGAGTAGGAAGAAGTAAAAGAACTTTTCGTTCATTGCCTCAGGGCAACATTGTGCTTGGACATTCAAATCGATGGAGATGTAGCAAAAGCATTGTTTATCACCACAATGGGGGTTCGTCTCATCCAAAGGATAGGGCTCAGTCATAATGTAATTTCTCCCAACCATCCAAGACACAATTACTGACACTTATGAAATACTTATAGTTATACTTCAGTATATGTCATGAAAACATCTGAGGAGAAGATCTAAAAACAATGAAGCAGCAAACTTTGTGTCATTCCCCAAACTTTTGACCACGGGTGCTGGCTACAGAAAAACTCATGTTGGAAAAACAAGTCATAAAAAGACCACTGTAGCTGCTGCAACACGCCCAGTTGAGAGGGGATGCACCTTCATTTCATTATAGGAACATAAACCCCGGATCTGTTCAAACCTGTAGGACGTACAGTACCTGCACCACCCTGCAATTCTATGAAAAAATAACATGGTGTGTTTGGCGTTCTGCCCGCTGTTGGGGTTTTCCTTTTAACCGACCCTTCTTTTCAGTATTTCAGCAATAAAAATAAATTCAAAAAACTACATTACACGTACATTACATCTTCTTAACCTAAAACACTTTCAGCAATTCTGCTTCTCAGTGATTAGAGCCTTGTTTCTCAAAACGGGGTACGTGAATGCACGGCAGGGAGAATGTGAGATTTTAAAATACCTATTCTGTATATGTTTTTTTAATCAATTAAAAAATCCTTTCAAAAATAATCATCTAATAAAAATGTCAAAAAAATTTAAGTGTAAGTTCATAAACATTAACCCCCTGGAAAAGCATTTATTGTTACCACAATCAATGTTTTTGCTATACTTCCAACGAGACAGGAAATGAAGCAGGAACATTTTATGCACCAATACAGCACATGATAGTATCTGTGACGGCCAGTCTCCCAAAAAACTGCTCGTCCAGGTTTTAATTGTTTGTTTTGCAGAAGAAGAAGAAGAAGAAAAAGGTTATTCACAAATCAAAGACAGATAACACAGTGCAGTGAAAGGCAAAAGAAGAGGTTTATGAGAAGCCTCCACCAATAGGTAATTTTAGAATATCACAAAATTTAAAGAAATGCATAAATGACAAAGAAAGATAAAGTTAAACATGAAACACTCTTTTTCATTATTTTAATCAATATCAGTGTATTATTTTAGTTTTCTACAGTTTCAGAGTGAAAAAGGGAAACAAAGCCGAATCCATTTCTGTAACAGTTGTTTCTGAGCTGATGATGCTTAAAGCAGAAGTAAGTGATATATTTGTGTTAATATAAGTCTTAAATAGTTGTATCTTTCGACAGCAATCACTTACATAGAGTGTTTGGTCTGAAACACGGGTCTGTCAGTCACTCTGCTCTGAGCCGAAGAGAAAACATTTATGTATCCTACAGTTTTTATCCAATGAGGAGAGAGAACGGCATGCAGGGCTGTGTGTGCAGCCAAGGAACGCCGTGAATGTGGTGACGTAGGGACGAGGACTGTTATGGTGCGTTCAAGGAAACTCGTATTTTTCCGACCTGTGAAGTCGTACCAGTTCGATCTGGTACGACTTCACCGGTCAGAAGTTACGAGTGGCCGTTATAGTGACTTTTCACAGGTAAAACAGGTCGGAAAAACACGAGTGGGTTGCCTGGAACGCTACAAAGTCGTAAGTTGTGACTTGAAGCTGTAATTTACGGTTTCAAAAGCCTGCCTGGAACGCAGCATTAGCGAAAACGACCGGATCGCTTACTTCTGCTTTAAGCAATATTACCTGAGAGGGTGTGCTTTAACGTCATTTGAGCACGACGGTGATGCGGTCCGCAGGCATCACCGAAGTTCATGTCTTTCCCAAACTAAATCAACACCGCACAAACTTGCCCAAGTTATAACAAAGATGCCGTTTTTTTCCTTTCACAGATGTAGCTTCTACAACCGCAAACTCTGCATGTAAATGAAGTTATAGCGCCGTGTCACCGACACAAAGCCAAACGATTAGCCTACTCCAGATTATTTAAAAGCCCAAAAGGCGCAAGCAAGAGAGAGGGAGAGAGAGAAACATACAGGTAATCACCTCCGTTTTATCTAATGAAATATTCAGCTCCAGGCCATATTTTAAAAACACATATTCACCGCGATCACAACTCGTGTCTCTCCGACTTTGTAACGTTACACACATGGGAGGGAGACAATCCTCTCGGCTGTAACGGGGAAGTTTACAATATATTAACAAAAAATGAAATAACATAATTGTTCTATAAATGTGACTTTGGCAGCTGTCAGGAACAACCTACAGGAGGTCAGTGTAGTTTGTGATTTATTTACACGAGTAATAAATTACGTTTTTTAAAATAAAAAGGGGAAAAATCCATGTTGCCATGGAGATGTGTAAACAACATGACATGGCGAAGTAATATTTTCAGTGATGAGTCAGCCGTGCTGTAATGCTGATTTGAGCACGTTCTAAATGTCTTATTGACCAATCAGATTGCTTGGTCGGAACTACTTGTTGTTGTTGGTTTTGCTGCACTTTTTGAGACCGGTTTGTTTTTCACAGGGAAATGTTGAGTCTGAACTTGTTCAGTGAGAAAACTCTTGCATCACTTTACTCTCATGACACGCTCCACTTAGTCATTCTCAAAACAACACGGACAAACCTCCAAACCACTTGGTATTTGTTCACAACAGAATTGTATTTCTTGTTCATTTCATCAAATTGCAAATGTCTTCGTACATCTTTGCAAATGATTAATTACAGATAGCTGCAGTAGCACAATTTCCAAGTGGATAGATCTTGTTGATTTAGTAAACTGATTGTTGATTCTCAGTCTAATGGTTCTTCTCTCCACATGTCAGCATCATTTCATTCTATAAGTCATCACATGCACAAATTGGTCAAGAACATAAAACCATGAATACCAAATATTTATTTACAGCACTATAGGCTATACTGTTTTTGTTTATGTTTATATAGTAGTATGCTGTAGTATACATTTTCTTTTTACTCTTTTACTCTGTTTTGAGAGAGAGATGAGCTTTTGCAAGTATATTGTACGTTCTGAACTGTATCACTGTTTTGCCAAATGATCTTAGAGTTTTGAGAATGCAATTTCTGTTTAGAGAAATGAGCCAAGCCAACTGAGAAAGAATGTAAAAGGAGAATCAAGATAAATGATAAAACTGATGTTTTGATAAAGAGGTAGGTAAAGAGGACAGCTTCACTACAACAGCAGACAAAGATTGTCTACCTCTAACTCCTCAGACTCGAGGCTCAAGTCAAGACAAGTCAAGAAGTGATGCAGATCCTCACAAAGTCTCTCCTTATCTCTTTATATCCGTATATCCTTATCTATGTCAATGCTTGTGTGTGTGTGTGTGTGTGTGTGTGGAAGGTATGAAGGTTCATTAGCAGCAGAGTTTCTGTTGATCATCAGTCAAACACGAAGCTTTAAATGTGATTCTCTCTGTTCAGTCAAATAAAGATGATTGATCAAGCAGAATCAACAGCACAACATTTACTGTGGTGGAGAAACCTATTGGTCTGCCGTAACACAGTGAGAGAGAGGGGGGGGGGGTTGTGCAGTAAGATTCATACCTGTGTGAGAGAGAGTGAGGAGAACTAGTGCTGTTAGTCTGTAGCTGCAAATGAGAGGGTTCTTTCCTTGAGAGGGACCCCCACCTCACACACTCGCTTCCCATTGTTTTTTTTGGTTTTTTTTAGATTTTACAGTAGAACAGTGGAGTTCCTGTTCACACACCTCTTCTTCTCTGAGCCACAGATCCGAGGACCGGGGAAGCTGGAGGATCCACAACGAGCTCCTGATGCTGGTGAGAACATTTTTTGATTCATGACTGAAACACATCGTCATCATATTGATTGATTTATTGATAATAATAACAGCATTGATCGACTTTAGACAGAGAATCAGACACATTCATTTTCAAGGATCTGTTATCATGAACGAACAAATGACCGAATGAACTTGAAGGAAAAAAAAGTCCAAATGTCAACGTTTTGATGTTTAATTTCTACCTGTTTCTAACGTTTAATGAAAAAGATTTAATGAGAATTTAAAGGAAAACCTGCACAGGTCGCTGTGGTTAACCGAACAAACAAACATAGTTTATTTCCAAGGTAAACTTCCAATGTTTGCTGAGGCGGTGACTGATAGAAAGAGAAACCTCTGCAGAGTCTCAGTCAGTTCTGCTCCTCTACACATGACTGGAGCTCCGTTGATCTCTGCTCATTCACAACGAGCTTTAACAAGTAGTTCTCCACATCATTTAAAACACTACATTTGTTATGATGTGGAGATGTAGGGTTTACAGGTTTTTTTTACAATGTTTAAAAAATTGAAATTAACTTTCTGGGCTTATGTTTTTTCCGTTTACCGTCAGTTTTTGTGACATTTGTAATGGTGTAGAAAGGTCATATAGATCACTGTTCAATCAAAAACTATTTGTTTATTCTCAACACTTTTCTCCTCGTTCCTCCTTTTGTTTTCCTCATTTATTTCATTTTTCTCTTTAACCTTCCTCTTGTGTTCAGGTTGCAACTGACATGCTTTCAGGTTTTAAATGCATAAAACTACCACATGCATTTGTTTATAGCATTAACACAGCGGCACGGCCGTTTCGGCTAATGCTGTGTTCAAGGCAGGCTTTTGAAACCGTAAGTTACAGCTTCAAGTCACAACTACGACTTGGTAGCGTTCCAGGTAACCCGTAGCTCGTGTTTTTACCGTCCTGTTGTCTGTGAAAGTTCCCTATAACGGCCACTCGTAACTTCCGACCCGTGAACTCGTACCAGATCGAACTGGTATGACTTCACAGGAAGGAAAAACACAAAGTACGAGTTTCCTTGAACGCACCATGAGTTAGCAGCCCCCGCCCTTGTCAGGCATCAATTGGTCCTCGTGCTACGTCACCACATTCACGCGCATCCCTTGGCTGCACACACAGCCCTTCATGCCGTTCTCTCCCCTCATTGGATAACACTTGTATCCCACAAGGAAAATTTTCTCCTCGGGTTACAGCAGAGCAGAGTGACGGAGAGACTCATGTTTAGGCTGAAATACTTCATGTAAGTGATTGCTGACGGAAAATAGGACTATTTAGGACTTATATTAACAAAAACATTCCACTGATATCTGCTTTAAGGCTTTTTGACTTTGTCAGGAACCTCAATTAAAACAAAATAAAAGATTTTTTTCCCCCACAAAATTCTAAAATGGTGTTTTAGTGTGTTTTTACAGCTGTGTGTTTTTTTTCTTCGTTTTTTTCTTATCCATGATGCTAAGATCCTATATGCTAATAGGTTAATTCTTTTTTTAAGCTTTTTTGGCCATATATGCCAAGAGAAACTGAAGTGCTGAAGTGTAATGTGTAAAGAGACAGCTACTGTAGTTGGCTATTTTCTTTTTGTGTAATGTAGAGATGGGGAAAGATGAGGAAAAGCCCCTGGGGAACAAAGGACAGGTGGTCTGACTTCCTTTATCTGGCTGACTGACAATTGTCAACGGTCAATTGTCAGTAAACCATACACTCTGTGTGTTTGTTTTTCACTGAGCACCTGTGCACATCAAACAGTGACACACACACAGTGTTTGCATCTTATCTGTTTATTGCAGAACCAGGAAATAGTTTGTTGTTGTGTCCCTGCAGGTTCAGTGGAGTATTGAACTCTGTCTCCCCCCTGTGTTAGAAGCAGGTGGCTGCAGCTCCCAGAGTTTGTCTCAGTGTGAATGTAAAGTTCCTGTAGCTGGTTGTTGCTCCATCAGCATGGAGGTCTGGAGTCCTGTCCTCTGATGGTCAGGTTGTAGCAGCAGGATGGTGAAGATGAAGATGAAGATGAAGATGAAGATGAAGATGAAGCAGCCTGGTCCTGACTGGATGAAGTCAGTGTAGATGTAGTTGTTGATGTGTTGTTGTCTCCTGTGACAGGGAGAAGATGATGTGCTGCTTCCTGCTGCTCCTCACACTGACCTCCTGTGTCTGTGGTGAGTTTACTCCTTCACTTTATTCTCTACAAACTGATACAAGTCCTCAGTTAGTCTGCTCCTCACTTTCCCTCTGTCTCCTCAGAACCAACATTTGTAGTGAAGGTGACACAGAGCTCCTATCAGGCAGAGGAGAACCACAACATCACACTGGAGTGGACCTTCACCACCACTCAGGGTTCATTGGACCTGCTCAGTATCTACTGTCGTCTGTTCACTGATGATCACCAGGCACCAAAAGAACTGTATCATCTGTATGAAGGAGTTGAGGACACAAAGTCTCAGGATGAAGAGTTTTCAGGACGAGTCCAGTGTGACAGAGACGTCCTCAGAGAAGGACGAGTCAGACTTCATGTGTCCAGACTCAGGACTGAGGACTCTGGACGGTACCTGTGTCAGGTCCTCAATGAATATGGGAGGGACTCTGATGAATGTCACCTGAACGTCTCTGGTGAGTTGAATCAGTTCATCTAGAGCCATGCTAACAGCTCTGTGAGACCGTCCTCTAGACACTATAGACACTTGCTGTAAGTCTACATCACTGAAGATTACAGCAGAAGTTTTTAAAAACTGGCATAAAACAACATTTAGTGTAGCCTAATATTTGTTCTGAGAAGTGAAAAGTTTCCTCCTCAGATGAATCACCACATGTTTATGTCCTTTGCAGCAGCTGTTGATCAACCTGAGACTCAGAGACCAACTGAGAGACCAGGACCAGAGAGACCAGAACCAGAGAATCAGGGATGGATCACCCTC
This sequence comes from Trachurus japonicus, assembly GCF_045865225.1. NCBI lineage: Eukaryota > Metazoa > Chordata > Actinopteri > Carangiformes > Carangidae > Trachurus > Trachurus japonicus. Next base: position 8,970,842 of record NC_140924.1, read on the forward strand.
TATGTGGGGCTGGGACTGTTAGTAGCAGCAGCAGTAACAACAGTAACAACAGTTCTACTGGTCAAACGTCGCTGCTCCTCTAGATCCAGTGATGAAACCTCAGTTCATTGGTGCAGAGACTCTGTTCCTCAGAGAACTGAGACAGAAAGTCTGACACTTGACCTTTCACCTCCTTCGCTGTCTTCATGCAAACAGACTGAGGCAACCAGCACCTGAAGGAGCGACATCATTTTTTCAAAATCAAAAACAGGACATTTCATCCTATCAAACAAGCTCTCTGTCAAGTCCATTAGTGTTATCTTGTTTGCAAACGCGAACGTGAATGTACCACACAGTGAACACAAGCCTCATGGCCGAGTCATGAACTGAATGAACTGAATCATGAAATGTTCTGAACGATTTTGAATGAATCTTTTTGATGAACTGATTCTATTGATTCAGTACTCCCTAAACAATGGCTGAAGCAGAGTAATGCAGCCTTAAAATCCTGGGTCCAATAGAAGACCCATAAACCGTCACATGTTGTACCAGACAGTGTTAATTTACATCAAGGTGTTCGCTCTGTTGGCTTGTATGATTGCAATTATTATGCAACAATTACAGTCTGAGATATTTTGGACATTACCACTGCACTGGTCGGCCGTTTATTTTCGTAAAGAAATCATCACAACAAGGAAAAAGTGTTTGTTTCTGTGGCGGGGAGAGCCGGCGCTCTGTGATCGGATAGTAATGTCTTTCCAGGATGTTTCAGAGTTAGGCTATCTGATGCAAAAACACAAAGTGTATACTGTTTATACTGATTGTGCATCACAGGTCTGAGGCTTTACAAACATTACAAGGAGACTAGGGAAGAATATAAACTTTGAAGGGCTACTGCTGATATTGAAGGAAACTGGTCTTCTGTTGGTTCCTGAAAACATTTCACCTCTTATCCAAAAGGCTTCTTCAGTTCTAACCTCCAAGGTGTTGTCTCCACCATTAGGGTTAAACACCTGGGATTCTTTCACAAGTACTTTTAGAAATGCTGTCAAGAACCAAAAGAAGTCCATTTGTCTTCAACTTCAGCTCTCATTGACCTGATGACTGAGAACCTCAGAGAATATCAGCTCAACTCTTGACTCATCAAACTGAGACTCTCTCTTCAATATTTCAGGTATTACATATTGTGCATCATTGTTTCCATAAAAATATGTCCATATTGTAAATAAACCTTTTTTTATACATTCATACAAAGTTGTCATCAGTCTCTTGTGTGTAAATCTTTCAACGCCAGACGCAGAAGTTTCACAAAGACTCAACAACATTGTAAATGATACTAATAACCACTAATAATAATAATTAAAGCCCAGCCACTTTTGGACAAATTTAGCAAATTCTGAGAAAGAAGAGACAGAAGATGAAGACAACAGACATTACAATGTCAATTCTGTGTTAATTGAGGCTTGAACGTTCTCTGACACTAAGAACCATCTTCTGGTTACACGCCGCCTTTCTGAACCCGTGCCGTTCAGAAAATAGACTTCCAATCTTCATTTTTCTAAAGACCCTGCACAGCTTTGTTTCTGAGTGCAAGGCTGTCGCTCCATCCTCTAACTCATTGAACTAATTGGCTGGAAGTGAGACCTTCACTACAAATGTTGGTTCTGAGGAGACAGAGGGAAAGTGAGGAGCAGACTAACTGAGGACTTGTATCAGTTTGTAGAGAATAAAGTGAAGGAGTAAACTCACCACAGACACAGGAGGTCAGTGTGAGGAGCAGCAGGAAGCAGCACATCATCTTCTCCCTGTCACAGGAGACAACAACACATCAACAACTACATCTACACTCACACAACTACAGGTGCAGTTTGCAGCTTTGACCACTAGATGGTGGTGATGTTCTGTATTGAGTGAGGTCATACCTCTGGATGAGTCAAAAAAACTTCAGTCTGAGTGCTGATCTGTTCATTTCTCAAAGACAAACACAAATGACATGAAAACAATAAAAATATCACCTTTTTTAACTAATACATATTGGAAGTCAACTCCTATTATTATGCATCAGTTCACCAGAGTCCATATGTGTTTGATTTTAGAGGAAGTCACAGTAAAGCGAGTTCATGTATCTCCAGTCTGTGTGATGATCCTCCGACAACGTGTGGAGACTAAACTTGAGCTTTAAGTGTCTGAAGAAAGAAACACTGTCCCTGTTTCTACTGTTGGAGTGAAACCATCTATCAACCATCAAGAAGCAGCAGAGTTTCTTCTCTTTACCATCAGTTTTTGTGACATTTGTAATGATGAAAAGGTCATTTTATACAGCACTGTCAATAACTGTTGTTCATTCCCCTTTTGTTTTTCTTATTTGTTTCATTTTTCTCTTCAAGTGTATGGAGAAAAGACAGTGGACACACTTACAGTGTTTACAAAGAACATCTTATCTCTTCACTACTGACTCCCAGAGTTTGTCTCAGTGTGAATGTTTAGTTCCTGTAGCTGGTTGTTCAAACTCAACACCTCCTGAATACTGGATCTATTTTCTCCTCGGCTTCCGGCTGATCAGTAATAACGTCTCTCCGTGTCCTCTGACGTCACACTTACACCTGAATTGTCTCTCTGTCTCCTGACGTCACTCCTCCATGTCTCTGTCTCCACTAACTCAGCTCTCAGACCTTGTAGCGGCTGGAGGAACAAACTAGTTGAGGAGCTGCAGTCACGTGTTTGTGTCACCAGATGGCGCCACTGCTGCTCACACTGGAGTCACCTCACAGCTCCACTGAGCAGCTTCTCTCTGTCCACTCAGCTCCTTATCTTTTTTTTTTTTTTTTTAAGTATATTTTTTGGCTTTTCATGCCTTTATTAGATAGGACAGTTCAGAGTGTGACAGGAAATGGGAGGCAGAGAGGGGGGAATGATATGCAGGATAGGGCCGTCCGACACGGGACTCGAACCAGGGCCGCCTGCAGCGAGGACTATAGCCTCTACACATGGGGCGGGTGCTCTACCAACTGATCTAAACACTGCCCCCACTCAGCTCCTTGTCTGACCTATTATTGGGTTATTGAGCCACGTGGGATGATGGATGTTGTTGTTGTTGAGTCTTTGAGAAACTTCTGGGTCTGAGATTGACCGACAACAGACTGAAGACAACTTTTGTATGTATGAATGTATCAATAAAGGTTTATTTACAATATGTACATAGAAACAATGAGACATCCACAGTAACATAAACATAATATTCAACATCTGAAGCAAATGTTGAAGAGAGAGTCTCAGTTTGATGAGCCAAGAGTTGAGCTGATGTTCTGACTTGTGTCTGAAGGTTCTCAGTCATCCAGGTCATTAAGAGCTGAAGTTGAAGGCAACTGGACTTCTTTTGCTTCTTGAAGACGTTTGGGGGTTAGAACTGAAGAGAGGCAAAATGTCTTTAGGAACCAGAAGAAGTCCAGTTGCCTTCATTATCAGCGCTTATTGACTTCTGTTGACTTGTTCTGACAGTGAGAGGTTCCAGTTGGTTCTGATGGGTCCTTCTTTGAGGAAGGTGAAGGGTCAATGTGTGGCAAGGTGAAGAGGGCCCGGTGGGGATTGAACCCCAGACTCCTGGGTAAGAGTCATGCGTGCTTACCAGTCACCCAAAGGGACATCCCCTTGGGCAAGTAGCCAGGGCACATGATCAATTGGAGGCATAGTGACAGGAACCTCAACTGTCACAAATGATCAGACTTTCTGTCTCAGTTCTCTGAGGAACCGAGTTTCTACTCCAGTGAACTGAGGTTTCATCACTGGATCTATGAGTTGAGGAGCAGCAACGTTTGACCAGTAGAACTGTTGTTACTGTTGTTACTGCTGCTAACAACAGTCCCAGGACAACACAGAGAGCGATCCGTTCCCGATTCTCTGGTCTTTCAGTTAGTTTCTGAGTCTCATGTTGATCAGCAGCTGCTGCAAAGGACATAAACATGTGGTGATTGATATGAGGAGGAAACATTTCATTTTCAGTACAAATATTACACTTATAAATGTAACTTTATGTCTATTTTTAAACACTAGTCACATTTAGACATATGGACTTAGAGCTTGTGTCTGTAAATGGTCCAAATGTGTTGTAGAAAGTCCTGAAGGACCTGGTGGTCTTTCAGAGGGACAGAGGTCTGTGAGTCTCTGAGAGTGGACTCTGGGACTGGACTGATGTGTTTACACCAAACAGCTGGAAACTCTTTACTGGACAGAGACGTTTAGGTGACATGTTGCTGAGCCACTCCCACATCCGGTGAGAACTTCACACTGGTACCACCCAGAGTCCTCAGTCCTGAGTCTGGACACATGAAGTCTGACTCGTCCTTCTCTGAGGACGTCTCTGTCACACTGGACTCGTCCTGAAAACTCTTCATCCTGAATCTGTTCTTCATCCTCATGTAGATGATACAGGACTAACAGTTTGTCATCAGTGAAGAGTCGACAGAGGACAATGAGTGAGTCTGCTGAAACCTGAGTGGTGGTGAAGGTCCACTCCAGTGTGATGTTGTGGTTCTCCTCTGCCTGATAGGAGCTCTGTATTGTTGTATTTACTGTAAAATGTATTAAAAAGATTGTATGTTACAATCAGACATGAGAGCAATTGCTAAAACCAACAACAGACCATCAGGGAGGATGAACACTGATATTTATTCATAGAGTAAAAGAAAAAGGGGTCCAATCCCCACACCCAGAATACAAAGGAAGCAATTACTCACAAATCTAAAAACTTGATTTTTCCTTTGAGCTGAAAGTAATTCATCAACTAGTTAAAGTACAGACAGCCTCAGATAGCATAGAACATGGTACTTTTGTCTGTGGACTCACCCAGCACAAACCCCCTCACAGAATACTCTGTTATTCATCAAAAAGAACATCCTTTACAGTACAGTAACTACATAACAATGAATAGTGAACACAATTTCCTAACAATTTCATACCTCAGTTTGCTTACAAATCCATTCTCTGATCCATAACTGCCACACCAACAGAATATCCAGACATCCTTGTGTCCCTTCCCCACACAGGACGCTACAATATCAACTGTACCCACCAAGAACAGGTGGTAAATTAGCAACAAAAAGCTGTTGAATTAGTGATAACAGATCAGCAACGGGTCTGGAGGTCTGAAGCCCTGAAATGCAAAATTGTTCTGAAAAAAAATAGGGGACCAGGAACCAGGACGGACCAGGAAGAGGAGCTTCGAGAAGCTTCCGGTACAAACAAGCTTGAAATATAGACTTATTTAATTTTTTTCAGGACAATTTCGCATTTCGGGGCTTCAATATAAGACGGACATTACATACGAGCAGCATGGAGGTATTTGGATGTTTTTTGGTGTGTCTTTTTGTTACGAAGACAAAACCAAAACAATATATACATGAAGATACAGCTTTTCTTTTACATTTGAGATCATGTCTCCATTAGTAGCTGATCCATAGACAGTCCTCGTTCTGTCTCTTGGTTCTTTGACTCAGGTTCTGTTGATTCGACAGAGGACAGTGGTTCAGACAGAGTCCACTTAGATCTGGTGGACTGGATCTTAGAGAGAGTGTTTCAGTCTCTTCGTTTGATTCTCTGACACGGGCCCCGATAATACAATAGACCAGAAAGAGGACAATGAAAACTGCTGCTCCTGTAAGGATAACATAAATACACATATTTCCCCAAATCCCTGGTTTTGGTCTCTCTGGTTCTGGTTCAGCAACAGCTTCTGTAAAAGACATAAAACACTTGTTGGTCCTTCAGGTCCAAAGTTCAGATGTGGACTGTTTGTGTTTGAAGCTCCTGGTGTTTGTTTCCATGTGCAGTTTATTCTATGTTGTGTTCATTAATGACAGTCTAAATAAATAATCTAGAGCTGAGCAGACAAACTCCATCAGGTCTAGTTCAGCAGCAGAGTCTGTACAACACTGGTAACCCTCCATCACCAGAGACTCTACTGACTCTTTTGACAACACGTTCTCACTCCCAGTGCGTCAACAGCCTGACGAACGGTCACTGTCCCTCACCGTCACATGCCTGACTCATTAGGTACCCGTTTTTTTTACCCGGCCGCGGCACTGAAAGACGCTGTGAGCAGAGGATAACTTTTTTTTTTTTTTTTTTACTTTTCCTTAAAGCTTTATTTTTTTTTTAAACATATTTTTGGGGCTTTTTTGCCTTTATCTGATAGCACACAGTGAGATAGACAGGAAAGGGGGAGGCAGAGAGAGGGGGAATGACATGCAGGAAAGGTCTGCCCGACACGGGATTCGAACCGGGGACGCCTGCGTTGAGGACTGTAGACTCTACATGGGGCGGCCGCCTTAACCACTGCGCCACGCACCGCCCCTCCTAAGTTAAAAAAAAAAAAAAAAAAAAAAAAAAAGTTATCCTCTGCTCACAGCGTCTGTCAGTGCCGCGGCCGGTCGGCTGGATCACTTTGCTCTGAGCATCACATATCGCCGCGAAGGGGATTGCATTGGAATCAACTGAAAGCCGAGCGCGTCAAAACCTGACGAAAAACGGGCACCTAATGAGTCAGGCATGTTACGGTTAGGGAGAGTGACCGTTCGTCAGGCTGTTGACGCACTGGGAGTGAGAACGTGTTGCTTTTGACTTCTACTGACTCTACTCACCAGTGACGTTCAGGAGACATTCATCAGAGCTCTTCCCATATTCAGTGAGGACCTGACACCAGTAAAGTCCTGAGTCCTCAGTCCTGAGTCTGGACACATGAAGTCTGACTCGTCCTTCTCTGAGGACGTCTCTGTCATACTGGACTCGTCCTGAAAACTGTTTATCCTGGATCTTTGTGTCCTCGACACCCTTATGTAGACAATACAGGACTGAGATTCTGTGATCAGTGGTCACTTCACAGTAGACAATGAAAGGCTCTGTTGAACCCTGAGTGTTGGTGAAGGTCCACTCCAGTGTGATGTCGTGGTTCTCCTCTGCCTGATAGGAGCTCTTTGTCACCTTCACTACAAATGTTGGTTCTGAGGAGACAGAGGGAAAGTGAGGAGCAGACTAACTGAGGACTTGTATCAGTTTGTAGAGAATAAAGTGAAGGAGTAAACTCACCACAGACACAGGAGGTCAGTGTGAGGAGCAGCAGGAAGCAGCACATCATCTTCTCCCTGTCACAGGAGACAACAACACATCAACAACTACATCTACACTCACACAACCACTACAGTCAGGTGAGTGCAGTTCACAGCTTCCACCACTAGATGGTGCTGATGCTCTGTATTGAGTGATGTAGCTCTTGGAACGGACTACAACACATCCTGAAATTAGACATGCTCCCTTCACTCACAGAGTTTAGGAATGTAATCATAGAGGACTGTGTTTCTAATTGTAACTGTTTCAGATGACTGTCTTTCTTGTTAAATGTATATTGTTGTGTTTATCAATGTCAATATTTCTAATGGCTTGTCAACTAGACGGCAATGAAAATGAGGGTAACCTCAATGTCTCTCGAGAATAAATAAAGGTTGTCATACCTCTGGAAGAATCACAAGACCTTCAGTCTGTGTGTTGATCTGTTGTGACTTCATTACTCACAGACAAAGACACTGTACACTGCAGTTTCTCTCTTGCTGTTGAAAAATGATAACAGTTCTACATTACTGAACTTGCCAAATGCAGGACTCAAGAAACAAAGTTCAATATTTCAGTAACAAACCGCAAAATCAAAAACACTACTGCAGCTAAGAAACAAAAAACACAGAATATCAAAATAACACAAGACCAGACTGTGGTGAGAGTAAGACAAAATAACTTGACAAAAGAGCGTGGCATGGAGATGGAGTAGGTTCTGTAATGTACTGTTGTTGTAAGATGCTAGACTGGATGGAAGGTGAAAAAGAAGATCTGGCTAAAGTCTTGGGCCCTTCTTAAAAAGGGTCCTATGTTCCGCGTTATTCCCCAAAAGGGTCCTATGTTCCCCACTTTGTATGGGACCGGGGAACCGCGCTTTTCCCCAAAAGGACCTGGGGAACATGTCATTTTTGACATACCTGGAAGTGGAGTTGTGACTTTGCAGATTTTTGCCTATTTTTGAGTGAGAAGTTTAATTGTGACTTTGAGTGAGAAGTGGAATTGTCCCATTGGTTGGGTTTAGGCAATGAAGAAAGGAGTTGGTTAAGTTTAGTAAAAAGACCAGATAGAGTTCCCCAGGTCCTATGTTCCCCACTTTGTATGGGACCGGGGAACATAGTACCCTTTTTCTAAAAAAGGGTCCTATGTTCCCCTGTCTGGACACAGCGGGGAACATAGGATCCTTTTGGGGAAAAGGGTCCTATGTTCCCCACTTTTCCCCAAAAGGACCCGGGGAACATGCAATTTTTGTACCCATACCTGGAAGTGGAGTTGTGAGTGACTTGGCGTATTTTTGCCTATTTTTGAGTGAGAAGTTGAGTTGTGACTTTGAGTGAGAAGTGGAATTGTCCCATTGGTTGGGTTCAGGCAATGAAGAAAGGAATTGGTTAAGTTTAGTAAAAAGACCAGATAGAAGCTAGACAGTCCAGATAAGTAAAAAGAATCTGGACTCTATATGCAAAAGGGTCATGTTCCCTGATCGGGGAACATAGAACCTGGGGAACATAGGTATGTTCCCGATTGATGCTACAGTGAGGCAAGAGTTAGAGAAAATCGAGTCCAAGAATGTCTGTTGAAGATCTGACATTAAAGCCATATCAATTCCCCCGCAATTCAAAATGTCACAAAAACAGATAAGAATTGTTCAAGGGGAAGATTCACAAGTGTCAACAGTGTACAAGAACAAAGCATTCAGCCCATGCTAATAAAGTCACACATCTTCACATCCACCAATCAGCTGTGCTTTATGCAGGTCACCTGATTACAGCTGATGGCTTAAAACCAGACCTGGTGAAAACTGAAGCAGTATGAAGCATGCCACCTACTGTACAACAGACAGGGAAGTTGTAACTTAAGTGAAGTAGATGCTCCACTGTAACAGCTCGAGAAGGTCAACGTTGAGTTTACATGGCAGCCAGTGCAACAAAAGGCTTTTGACAAGCTCAAGCAGCTACACATGAAACTCCCAGTACTCAAGTTTTATGATCCAGCAAAGCCTGTAGCAATATATTGTGATGGCAGCAGCATGGGATATCCGTGTTACTGCAGGACAGCCAGCCTTTCACCTTCTGATCCAGATCCCTGACTGATGCAGAGACACTATGTCCAAATCAAGAAGGAGATGCTCTCCATCGTCCATGCCTGCATTAATCATTCATGATCAATCAGAGTTTCATGAAGGTTTAGAAGCAGCAGAGTCTCTCTCACCAGCTGTTTGTGTTGGTCATTAATGATGTTATACACATCAAGTCAAACATGAGATTTACATGACGAGTGAATGTGTGATTCTCACTGTTCAGTCAAATACAGATCAATATGAATATTAATCAATTAACCCATGTAACACTGACATCTGCCTGACAAAGCATTAGGATCAATGTGACAATGATCACTACTTACTGTGGTGGAGACACATGGAGCTCCTGTCTGTTCTCAGGTCAGTAAACTCACTACTGGTAGAGCATGCTGCTTTTTACCGTCATTTAGCTCCACCTCCAGCATAACCAAAACATTCTTGTGTTCACAACTAGTCTGCTGCTTTACTGTACGTAAGATCTTGGATGAGATATTGACTTTACAGTTCCTTGAACTTTTGTTTAGAATACAAGTTTCCTGAGGCCTGTGCCAAGGTTGAAAACTTAAGGTGACACAATCTCCAATTTATTTATTTTTTGTCACACTTATATGTCTCAGATCATCAAACAAATTGTCACGTCCTCCATGTATTTTTGACTGGGGATTTTGGCTTATGGTGGGGTGGCATGAAGCGTGAGCATGAGTTCCTGCGCACATGTTATACACTCATGTTTGCACGTACACAAGCAAACACAGCCACACAGATTTTGGCCATACACAGTTTTGTCTGCAAAACCCTGCAAGAAAAACTAGACCTACTAGTCACAAAATACTGGAGGTGCAACTGGAAACACACAATTGTGATAGAAACTGTCAATATTTTACTCTTGAAAAATAAAAGTGCTTGATAAAGGCCAGTATAAAACAATGCTCATTATAAAACACAGACACAGTCAATAAAAAGCAAACATGCTTACAATAAGTCATCTTATTTGGATAGATTATTTTGTTTTTTTCTTTCATTCTTCATCTTCTTCATATTGCAGTGAACCATGAGACAACAGAGAGTAAAAATGTGACGGAAGAAAAAAATGCCTTTATTTTTGGCGTAAGTTGTTTGAGTGGCGTGACAGTGTGAGACAGGACGTGATAGCGTGCAGATGCGATGCGTGAGAGTTGGCAACCTGAATGTCAAGTCTAAAACAAATGGAGAGACACACCCTCTCATATCAGACCAGCATCATCACGTCCGCAGGAGCTGTGCTGGGAGAAGTCTCAGAAGTTTCACAAACTACAAATGTGAAGGTGTGAAAAACATTGTGTGACATTCTGACCTTTTTTATGTCTATGGCTCAGACAAATTCACTACAAGAGCATCTGCACGTTCATGCAGGTCAGAGGAGTTCACTAATTCACCAGCCAACACACAGTCACTATGTGAATTATCTGACACCGTAAAATAAACAATCGTTTGTATGAATGAATGGTTGATGTTGTACAGACAGTAGTGTCAGACTCAGGCTCAGCCACACCTCACTCAGCTAAACTCCACATGCTCAGACAGCTGTCCAGATGTGTGATTGATGATTACTGAATAGATTAACCATGTCGATGACATGAAGCTGTATAAACTCAAGCGCTGCGTCTTCAACTCCGCATGGTGTGACTATGTCTTATACAGTAATAGCAGGGAACACCTTGCAGTGACCATGAGACTTTTCACAGTATAGGCCCCTACTAGCCCAAATCTGTGGGATGATAACACTTATGCTATGATAACAGTGAAATGTGTGCAATGAAAATTAGAGTAAAAGGAGTAGCCTAGCTAAATATGGTTTCAAATGGACTAAATAAAGTAAATATGATTTTAAAATGAAGCCAGTTAAGTGGATAGGGTTTTCAAATGGAGTACATTTAAGTTAAGAACAAAAGATGAACTAAATATGTTTTTAAAAAGGTCTAATTATGAGTTTAAAAAAAGAAAGAAAAACTGTAGTAAATTGGTGATTTGTTTTTAATGATAAGTGTTTTGCTTCGTAAGAGAAAATCTGATATTTAAAAATGCCACTCTTACATTGACTGCAGTTGTTCCCATGAGAGCAGAATTCAAAACGTTCTAGAAAATTCAGTTTTTGAGATAAAATTCTGATATTTGCCAAACTTCATCAATCACGACTCCAAAATATTGTCAATTTTTTCAGGAAGATTGAAATGTCTTTAGCAAGAATTATAGGTTTACAGTCAAACATTTTAATGCACTGTAGGCTCAACTTTTTTGCTGTGTATAGCAAATCTGGTGACAATTGAGCAAAAATTGTGGGAGAAGAAAGGTTTAATGGGAGAATATCTTTGAGTTTAAATGTACACAAGTTTCTGCAGTATTGGGGCAACATTTTGGAGAAAGTTACAAAACTGTAGCACATACAGTTGATTTGTTAGGACAAGAGCACCTGAACGTTCCACACAAGCAAGCGTCTAAATTAAGAATAAACTTTTAATGGTCTGGCGTGTCGGTACAGGAAAGCAACATGAGGAGGTTTTTATTGTGATGTCTGACACCATCTGTGCTTTAGAGCTGAAATGCTGAAAATTTGACCTCAGACAGAAGTGCAGGGCCGTATCAGGAAGCTGCAGCACCGAAACAACAGTCATCACTCACTTGATACTTCAAACACGCACGCACACACAAATAAAGAAATGTTGACATGAGGTACAGAGTGTTAATCAGTAGAATCTGGACGCTATTTTTGTCAGTGTTGATCATTGTCATACTGACTGATTGACTGCATCACAGAGAAATGAACACGACCTGTAATCCTGACTCACCTGGACGTGACATCTAACTTTCCTCTTCACACTGACACCAAACGTGTCTCACTGCTGTCTGACCTTCTACCACGACTGTCTGAACAACGAATTAAAGCAATGTCCAAACATGGAGCAATTCAAAATGAAGTACACAAGCATAACCCTTGAGAGGTAAAGGGAAGGTGGTGTTTAAACAAAAAACTAAAAAATAAGTACTTTCTTTTTTATTTTCAATGTCCCTAACAACGTAATGAAGGGCAATTACTGTATAGTAGAGTAGAGAATACTTTATTCATCCCTAGGAGGGAAATTCAAATTAGTCCAGTAGCTCACAAAAAATAAAGAAAGATGGAGCAGGGCCGCCGGATGGAGCAGGGTCGCCGGATGGAGCAGGGCCGCCGGGTGGAGCAGGGCCGCCGGGTGGAGCTGGACCACCGGATGGAGCAGAGTCGTCGGATGGAGCAGGGCCGCCGGATGGAGCAGGACCAATGGTGAAGGGGCAGCTGGGTGGATCAGGATCATTGGTGGAGGGGCCAAATCATTTTGCTTATCTGCCCCACTACTATATTCCTCCATCTTTCAGCAAGGAGAGAGGAGCCGTCCACCACCGCTGCTTTCCTGGTCAGTCAAGGTGCCATGAAGTGGATGATCCAGGCCATCCAGAATTGCCTCCTCCTTCTTCAGTGCTCTAGTGCCTCAGGATGTTTAGTCTGTATCCTAGCAACAACTTCATGGAGAACTTCAGATGGAACTTAAGCAGTTGCCATTGGGTGGGATGTACACAAGTGTTGTTATGATTCAAAAAAATAAAAGAAATGTCTACTTTCTGAGTCTTCACCAATATCTCCAGCTCTTCATCACTCTTGTTGGGCAGAGAGTTGATATTTCCAATCATGACTGACCTCAGAAAGGACCGATAGGACATCTCCACCTCCAAGCCTTTAACTTTGCACCAGCAGCAGCACAACAACCACCACAAAAGCACCTCTTCATCTCATCTGGGACAGGATGGTGTCCTCCACATCTGTCCATTTTCAATGAAAGAAGCTCATCTCTGAAGAATCTCTTCTCCCCACTGAAGCATCCATCAGTAGATAACAAAAAACACAACAAAAATAAAGCAAATGTTGAGTAAAAACTCAGAGCTACCAGACTTTGCTGCTCCCAGTTGAAGCGCATGTTCCGGAAAAAAAGGTGTCGTCTCCACCTAAAGGGTTAAACACCTGGGACTCTCAATGTGAGAAATAAATACACATATGACAGTTAGAGACGTCCATTGGGCAGACACACTCACCACACATCCAATAGAAGAATAAAAAGGAAAACAAACAGAACACCAAGTCATTGTACTCTCCGCGGCCTCAGCATACGCAGCCTCAATAAAGCAATAAGAGGTCAGATAAGGAGCTGAGTGGACAGAGAGAAGCTGCTCAGTGGAGCTGTGAGGTGACTCCAGTGTGAGCAGCAGTGGCCCCATCTGGTGACATAAACACATGACAGCAGGTGACGTCAGGACACATGGACATGTCTCTGTGGCGCTACTACTTACAGTAATAGCGCGTTTGGCTGTTAACCGAAAGGTTGGTGGTTCGAGGATGGAAACTGCAGAATACAAGCCCACCCAGGGACGGAGCTTCTTTAGCTGAGGACTGGAGAGAAAGGAAATCATATGGTTTGAAACGACTGACACTGAATCTGAGCTGGTATGTAATATCACTGTGAGCTTCTCTGAGCCTCAATACTCTCAGGTTCCCACACTGATTCAAGAGATGGAAACTTTACTGATGGAAGTTTTTCACAATGTTTTTATTGCGTAACAGACTGTCAGGGCAAATCTCCCGAAGGGGCAATAAAGGCATCTGTCTAAATACACTCCTGGTTCTGTAATTAATCATTTTTTGACGTCATTCATTTATCACAAATGTTATTGAACCATGTGAAAGCTTCAGAGTTGATGGAGGTTGTTATTATTGTTGTTTACATCGTTGTTGAGTTTCTGAGAGAAACTTCTGAGTCTGATGCTAAAAGATTTACACACAACTGACATCATGTATAAATACTGTACACGTTTATTTACAATCACAATCAATCAATGTATTGCTCATGCAGTAACATTTGCCTTGGACAAATCGCTATACTTATTGCTGCAATCATAACATACATTGACTTATTATCGCTCTGACCTCTAACAGTAAATATTACACACTTTGGTAAAATGAATTTGGTGGATTTGCCAAAGAGTAAAAGACATTATGAACAAATAGGTTAAACACTAATCTCCATGTATGAGAAACCGTAACAAAAACTTGTGTAAAAACAGTGCAAATAAGTTCAAAGAAGCAGGGGTGTGCCTAGACTTTCTGACCAGTGTGGCCCTAGTGGTGTGCAGACACACACTAACACACAAACACACATATGTTAGCATAGCATTGATATACAATGTCTCCACTTCCCATGTTTACATTCATACAAGTTCAGAATAAAAAATCCTACATTGGCGATTATAGAATGAATAACAAACAGAAAATTGTGCATTTAAAATGTGAAATGTAAAATGTATAGCTAGCATATTTACCATTAGACAGTTCTGAAAAAAATAGAAATCTCTCAAAGCAAACACTAAAATCTTGTGACAACACTGTAACACATGTTGAATGCTGCAACAATGATTAGTAACCTCCAAAGTAAAACAGGCTACGTCCTAAAGAAATGTCATGTTTTAAACTGCTGTCAGAGAATGAAATGAGAAAATGTTTCCTGGACAAAATACTTAAAAACTTTAAATTTGCATCAGTGCAGCTGGTTCCCTCAAAGAGACTTTTAGGCAGTTTACTTCACATCAGATCTCTGTAGTTGAAAGACCTGTTGAACATGGCTACAGGAATTTCATTTGTTTGAAAAAAAAATGACTCTCAGGTCAGAATGAAATTACTTCTCCAGATTACAGATATATACATTCAAAAAAGACATAGGGACCTTTCTTTTTATTGTTGTCGTTGTTTCTCTTACTACAACTCATTGCCTCTGACTGGGCAGATGGCCAATCATAATTTAGGATAATGGGGTGGCCAATCAGGGTGCAGGAGTAGCATAGGCCACTCTCTGGACACACCCCTTTAAAGAAGTGTCGTAAAAAGGTTTCAGGACTGTTGAGGATAGAGAGGAACACCTCTGCTTGAGTCTTGCTCATCAGACCAGAGGAAAGATCTGGCTGTTCCGAATCGGATTCTGAGATTGGACGGAAAAAATGCCCCAGCTGCTTGGATGTCTTTCAGCCAATCACAATCGTTGTGGGCATTGCCACAACAATGGTTGCCAGGGGGGTCGGCGTTAGCCATGCTAACTCACTGAAGACGATGGACAAAGCTTGATAGATAAAACCTTTGCCATAACCGGTCGACAAACAGCGGCTTCAGGAGCTGCAGAGTTTGACCAGTAGAAGTGCTGCTGCTAATCCTGGTCCTGGTCCTGGTCCAACATGTAAACCGAACCCTCTGTTAGTCTCTGGTGCTGGGGTCTCTGCTTTTGCCCTCTCTGGTCCAGGTCTCTCTGCTGTAAAGGACAAAACATGAGGTGATTGAAAAGACTGAATTAAACCGATCATCACCTACAATGAATATTTTCTGCTTCCAGATTCTCTAGTTACAGTTTTTCTCTGTGGAACATGGTTGTAAAGTGAATATTACATTTTCTCCATGTTCCCCTCCTGCGTGCATTTAGCTTCAAGCACCACTGATACAGAGGACGGTCTCAGCCGTTAGCATGGCTGACTGGGCTGAACTGATCCAACTCACCAGTGACGTTCAGGTGACATCCATCAGAGCTCCTCCCATATTCGGTATTGACCCAACACCGGTACCATCCTGAGTCCTCAGTCCTGAGTCTGGACACATGAAGTCTGACTCGTCCTTCTCTGAGGACGTCTCTGTCACACTGGACTCGTCCTGAAAACTGTTTGTCCTGAGACTCTGAAAGCTCAACACCCTCATGAAGATCATAAAGGACTATTGTGTCATCATCAGTGAACATTTTACAGTAGACAGTGATGGGCTCTGCTGACCCCTGAGTGTTGGTGAAGGTCCACTCCAGTGTGATGTTGTGGTTCTCCTCTGCCTGATAGGAGCTCTGTGTCACCTTCACTACAAATGTTGGTTCTGAGGAGACAGAGGGAAAGTGAGGAGCAGACTAACTGAGGACTTGTATCAGTTTGTAGAGAATAAAGTGAAGGAGTAAACTCACCACAGACACAGGAGGTCAGTGTGAGGAGCAGCAGGAAACAGCACATCATCTTCTCCCTGTCACAGGAGAAAACAACACATCAACAACTACATCTACACTGACTTCATCCAGTCAGGACCAGGCTGCTTCATCTTCATCTTCATCTTCATCATCCTGCTGCTACAACCTGACCATCAGAGGACAGGACTCCAGACCTCCATGCTGATGGAGCAACAACCAGCTACAGGAACTTTACATTACATTACAACCCCACACCTGTCACCCACACAGTGCTTTCATGGGAGGAAGCAGTTAAAACCAGAGCAAACTGAGGACACATTATGTCATAATGAGGAAACACAGGAGGTAATTTAAAAAATAATAAAAACAAATATAAAACCTAAGGAATAATAACCTAATCCCTAAATTAGGTTTAAAAAAAAGAAAACTATAACATGTGTAATAATTCAAAAATAAATAAATACAGCTACAAATAAAAACAAATTAAATTGCTTAATATAAAATAATAAAAAGTAATTAAAATTAAACCTAAAAAGAGGATTTTGAGTTTCATTTTAAATGTGTACACTGTTTGCCGCCCTCAGATCCTCAGGCAAATTGTTCCATAATAATAAAAAGATGATAGTTCTGACTTTTGGTGCAGCTAAAAGACCAGAGGACCTGACAGATTCATATAATAAAAGCTAATCAGATGGGAGGGAGTAAGACCGTTAAGAGCTTTACAGTATAAATCAAATCAAATCAAAATCAAATCAACTTTATTTATATGGCACTTTTCATACAATGTAACACAAAGTGCCTCACAGAGGATAAAAACAAAACAAAACAATTCAAAACACCGTGAAAACCCCAAACCTCCCACCCCCACAAATATACACACAGATACACAATTACATACACACTCACGCACATACATAGACATACGGACAGACATACATACCCACACACACAAACATACACACACCCACACACATACTGTACACTATCTGTCGCTGAGGAGACATGGCCGGGCACTGAGATCTGAGGTGAGGAAGAAGCTACCTTTGGGGTCCGCGCACACCGAGAGGAATCATGGTCCATGACTGCAGGGGCGCCACCACAGGGACCGCCCCAGCCCAGGCAGACAGCAGGCTCCACACCAAGGTGTAGAGCTCTCTAGCCACCCGGGCCAGGGCCGTCCACGGGACAGCACCCCCATCGGTGGACCAGAAACAACTCCCGGTGTGGTAGGCCCCCAGGAGGAAACACTGGAAAATCGAGGGGCTAAAACAGTAAAATAAGATAAAAGCTCAAACTGAAGGAATAAAACAATAGAATGTATAAAATAGACCATAAATAATGACTAAAATGTTGAAATAAAACAATAAAATAATAAAACAGGATAAACTAAACTAAAAATTAATATAAAATAGAATAATAATAAAAAATGTAAGAACAGGGGTGAGCTTAAAAATGATAAAGAGTTAAACGAGTCAGTTAAAAGCCTGATTAAAAAGATGGGTCTTGAGCCTCTTTTTAAAAACATCAACATTCTCTGCGGCCCTGAGGTTCTCCGGGTGGCTGTTCCACAGTCGGGGGCCATAATAACTGAATGCCGCCTCCCCGTGTGTTCTAGTTCTAACTTGTGGTATTGTTAAAAGGCCAGCGCCGGAGGACCTCAGGGTCCGCGAGTAATGCAGATAAATAAGAGGGCCCAAGACCATTAAGACACTTAAAAACTAGTAAAAGAACCTTTAAATCAATCCTGAAATGCACGGGGAGCCAATGCAGCGATTTTAAAACAGGTGTAATATGCTCCCGCCCTCTGGTCCTCGTCAGCACGCGTGCGGCTGAGTTCTGTAATAATTGTAAATTGTACATGCTCTTTTTAGGAAGACCAGAGAGCAGGGCATTACAATAATCTAAATGACAAGAGATAAAAGCATGCATCAGCACCTCCGTGCTGGCCTGAGAGAGAAACCTTAAAATTGATTCTAAAACCAAAGAGACTTTAAATCCGTGTGATGTGGGCTCTCCTTCTGATCTTTGTAAGTATGCGGGCAGCCAAGTTTTGTTACAGCTTTAGTTGTGCAATATCCCTCTTAGGGAGACCAGACAGAAGAGTGCTACATATTATAAAAGCAAAGTCGCTGCATTGGCTTGAGAGATAAACTGACGTACTTTAGCAATGTTCTTTAAATGGTAAAATGCCTTTTTGTTATATCCCTGAAGTGAGGCTATGAAGCGGAGGTATATTGTTATATTGTTTGTTTTTTAGCTAGACAAAGATTCAAAGATAATTTTTGAATTTTAAATTTCAGTTTCTCTCTCTGCAGCTCTGGACCAATAACAAAAACCTGAGTTTTGTTCTGATTGAGCTGTTGAAAATGATTTGCAAGAGTGCAAACACTGTAAGTGTGTCCACTGTTTACACTGTGCACCAGTCTGCAAAAACTGAGCTGCAAAATCATTCTTATCATTATTTATAGCACTTTTGCTTTTCTGTGACCATGACTCTCTTGTGTCCTCCAAACAAAAGATGGTCAGTGAAAAACAAACAGCAAGCAGTTTGAATGAGTGAGTGATAGCAGATTTCCAGGAATAACTGTCCTCAACCTTCAGCCAGCCAGGTGTGAAACTAGATAACATGTTCTTTGTTCCAACAGGATTCTTCTGCTTCCTCATTTAAAGACAAGGGTGGGGTTACACCAGTTTGGCGTATGTCTTTTCTAAATTCAGGATTTAGTAATTACTAAACCACTACTGAACTCTTAGTACTAGCTAGTTTGCAACTAGTTGTTTACTAATTTCGGTTGCACCAGACCAGTGTATGCAATCCCGTATCTAGTTATGCATAAGTGGTTACTAGCAGGTTACTAGTTGCATTAAGTGACGACAACAACTTGGCTACCCAATCAGTGTGCGGAGCAGAATGTACAGGAACAGCTGGGCGCTTTTATTTTGAAGTGTGCGACACATGCCACCACATCCGGGAAGCCGGCAATGTTGTGGTATTTCTGCCTGCACGGGCAGCTGCACGTACTCGTTGAGGTACTCACACTGCCACCCGACACACAGTACCGTTGTAGACTTGAATTGTGTCCCCAACCACATTCTGCATCAACCCCGTAGTGAAGTAGTATCGCAGCGTAACAACGGAGGTAGAGCCCCGTTCGGACCCATGCTAAATTGCCGCAGCTAACGTTAGCATGTCCGTGATCCGCATTATGTGGTCGCGTAATTAAACGGTGACAGTAAATATCAAAGTCATCATATCCACCACTTTATTTTCGTCACACCACAACGGAAGTCGGTTTTCAACTTCCGTTTCACCCCGTAGTAGCATTCTAGTGAGCGGCTAACTGGTAGCGTTAGCCACCGGTGTAGGCACCAAATGTGGGGGCTTCGGGCTGCCAAAACCGCCCTGACTAATCTGATGTTTGTCAAGTCTACAAAACGAATTACCGAACAAACACCACCACTTCTGTGTGCACGCCTCTGCAACTAGTCATGGCTATCATAGCCGTTAGCTTCGCTGCTGCTGACAGCTAACAGCAGCAGCAAACTACACGTCAGCTGTTAAAACCCTCCCGTTGTCGGACATGACATGAAACTACTCCAGTTAGCTCAGTCATGTTGTAACTAGGATATCCGCTGGGAAAAATATTTTTTTCATGGGCTGTCATGAGTTATTTAAGACACTGCTAACGGCTAACAGCTAACGGTTAGCCCAGCTAACGTTAATCTAAAATGTAATGAATGGAGTGTCATGGCGACACCCAGCGTCGTTCTCCGGAAAGTGGTGTGGATGCATCTAAATTGTGGACTCTGTCTCTCAAAACCCTTTTCCTAATGGCAGGTTCTCTGTTTTGTAAAGCAAACCTCTCTAAACGAGCCGTTATAAGCTAGTCGTTGTTGTTTTTTTCAGTTGGTTTTGATCCTGTGTCAACAAACTGTAACTAGTAAACAGTTACACAACCCCTAGGGTAGGTGTAATATATAGTAACACTTAGTAATTACTAGCTCTACGTGATTCCTAGTAAAACTGGTGCAATCCATTTTAATTGAGTAATGACTAAATCTTGATTTAGTAAACACTTACACATTTACTAAGGTTAGTAAACACTTAGTGAGAGGTGGTTCAACCGGCCCAAGGAGCCCAGGTTGTTACAATCCTGGCAGTTGGGTAGGTTAAAACATGGGCACTCTTTGCATTTGACATCAAATATTGAATTTTGTGATATAGTTTGAGAAGTTTATTTGTTTGTTTTTGTTCGTTCGGCCAATCACAGATATTTGTGCACTGTTGCCTATTAATGATCATAAAACGTTAAAAAAAGGCAAGAAACTTCAAATTTCGTCATCAACATCGAAGAGTCAACATTTTGACCTTTTTGTGGAAAGTATCATTATGAAATTCTGTTATTGGAAATCTCCAGTACCCGAGCTCAAATGGTAAAGACAGAAGCGATACAGAATTTGGAATCGGCAGATGAGAAAGTTAAAGCTGTCACAGGAGACAACAACACATCAACAACTACATCTACACTCACACAACCACTACAGTCAGGAGAGTGCAGGTCACAGCTTTCACCACTAGATGGTGCTGATGCTCTGTCTCTTGTGTGATGTCATACCTCTGGATGAATCACAAGTCTTCAGTCTGTGTGTTCTGTCAGGCTTCATTCCTCAAGACAACAATTATGAGTCACTGCAGCAGGTTTCACTTTGGTGTCTGACACAGAAGACAACACAAACAACGTGAAAACAGTCACTTATTCACTTTTTTTTTTACATAAATAACAAAAAGATACAGGAAGTTGAATCCTACTAGTTTGCATCATTTTACCAGAGTCCATATGTGTTTGATTTTAGAGGAAGTGTCAGAGTCACATGAGTCAGTTTTGACATAAAATGAATTCATGCATTTCCAGTCTGTGTGATGTTCTTGACTGAGTCTGAGTGATGATCCACCTGCTGAAGTGTAGAGACTAAACTTGAGCTTTAAGTGTCTGAAGAAAAACTGATGCGTCAAACCACCAATAAACTGCTGTATAAACACAGTCTGACCTGATCAACTCTATCAGCCTCATCATTGATGATCAAGAGTTTTCATGAAGGTTCAGAGGCAACAGAGTTTCCTTCATCAGTTTCTCACAAACTGTTTCTGTTCATCAAGTAACTCACATCACTGACATCATGTTACATGGTTCGACAGCTTGATTCTCTTTCTAAACCCAACCAGTGCTGCCTTCACTGTGGTGGAGAATAAGAGGAGCAGCAGCTCTGATAGAAACCTTCAGACAGTCTCTACCTGAACCAACAGCAGCATCAACACACTGAGTCTACACTACATTTACACCAGGACCAATGCAACAATGATCACTACTTACTGTGGTGGAGACACAAGGAGCTCCTGTCTGGTCTCAGCTCAGCTCAGTCAAGTCACCCACCCAGGTCCGCCAAACAGTTTTGTTTGCATGTCTGGGCTGGTGTTTTAACATGTTGGACATTGACTACAGAAACTGGTTTAGCAGCCAAAGTTAGCTCAGGTTTCAAGATACACAACAAATGTGAGTGTTGGAATGTGTACAGTACAGGAAAGGCTCTAAAGTACACACCTACTGTACACACAGTAATAACAAATGTGAGACTCAGTGTGTTGTTGATGCTGCTTCACTTCAAGTAGAATCTGGTTGGCTCAGGTAGAGACTGCACTGTGATTGCAGAATGCATGTTTTTTTTTTTTACTGTTATAGCCCTGCAATCAAAACATGTGGTTATACAGTAATGGAAGTCTATGGGACATAAATGTCCACAAAGGGTAGTATATGTGTAAGTATTTTTGAAAAACTGAAACTGCAAAAAAACTAATAACGCATTAATATCAGTTTTGTTACTAATCTTTGACATATCCGAGGGTCTGATACCACGTAAAAAATATCTCGCGTTCAATTTTTTTTCATATTGAAAATCAGCAATTTTCTGTGATTTAAAAAAAAAAAATACAGCACACGCTTTATTAAATTGCTAATGAAAATATTAAAAACAAAGAAACAATATTTAGTATTTTTGGAAAGAACAGAGGTGGACTGTAAGATCTGTGCAAAAAAATCTGAAAAAAATATTCATCTCATTTTCTTATAGAGGACATTTATATCCCGAAGGGTACGAGTGTATGCATTTTTTACCGACAGTGTATTATTGACCGTAGAAAAATTTCAAAACCAAATTTTGAAAATTTACATGAAATTAAGCTTACTGGTCAAAATCATGCCATTTGAGATCATACAGTGAAAGTTATGGCCAAAAAATGAGTGAAAATGTCCCTAAACTGACAAAAAGTCCCGAAGGGTAGGCAAACGTGCACAGGTTGCTGTGGTTAAACGAACAAACAAACATGACTTCATTTCCAAGGTAAACTTCTAATGTTTGCTGAGGCGGTGACTGATAGAAAGATAAACCTCTGCAGAGTCTCAGTCAGTTCTGCTCCTCTACACACAACTAAAGCTCCGTTGATCTCTGCTCATTCACAACGAGCTTCAACAAGTAGTTCTCCACATCATGCACAGCTAGAATTACAATAACATTTAAAACACTGTATATTTATTATTATGATGTGGAGATGTAGGGTTTACAGGTTTATAGGTGTGTATTTAAAATGTTTTACTGCTATAAAGATTGAAATGATCCTTCTTAGGGTTTATGTTATTTAGTCTTTACCATCAGTTTTTGTGACATTTGTAACAGTTTATAAAGGTCATATAGATCACTGTTTAATCAGTAACTCTTTGTTTATTCTCAACACTTCTCTCCTTGTTCCACCTTTTGTTTTCCTCATTTTTTGATTTTTCTCTTTAACCTGTCTCTGGTGTTCGGGCACTGACCCCGTTTTCAGGTTTTAAATGCATAAAAATACCACATAAATTTGTTTAGAGCATCAAGGCTTTTTGACTTTGTCAGGAACCTCTGTTTAAACAAAATAAAACAAAAACATTTTTTTCACAAAATTCTAAAATGCTCTGGTTAAAATTATGACATTTGTGGTGTTAGGGTAAATTTTGACCCGGTTATAACGATAAGAACAATAATGAGTGCAAAACCATTTTTTTCATGGATAAGGAGCCTATGTAACCAAGAGATGAGAAACAAATAGGATGAAAAAAGGGGTTTTTAGTGTATTTTACAGCTGATTTAAAACACGGGTCAAAACTGACCTCAACACCATATATGGTAGCGGAAAGCTAACACAGGACGAAGTTTAAGTGTATGGAGAAAAAAAAATCCTCTTTTTTTTTTTAGATAGATAGATACTAATAGGCTAATGGACATTTGTGCCCAAAACCCAGTGACGGATGGTGCTGAACACTCACAAAAGACAATGATACAATGCTATTTTGCCATTTTGTGTTTGTGTAATGAGAAAGAGGAAGAACTCTGCATGGGGGAACAAAGGACAGGTGGTCTGAAGTCCTTTTACAATTGATCGTTGAAATGTGTTGACAGATGCTCCTTCACTCTGCTTGTTTGTTTTTCACTGGGCACAGCAGTGGACACGCTTTTTTGCATCTTATCTGTTTACTGTAGAGGTACAGGACAGGTGACAGTTTCAGGTTCAGTGGAGTATTCAACTCTGACGCTACCTTGATATAATTTGGAAGAGCAGGTGTGTGTGTGGCACAACATGCCCAGATCTGGGATAATCCATGGAGGACTAGCAGGGAGCCATACTGGTAATTATTGTTGTTGTTATGATTATATACTATTACTTATAATTATTATTATTGAAACAGACATAGGCCTGCAGTATCTCACCTCACACAGTTGGATGGGAACAGACATCATACTGAGCTTGTTATTCTGGACTAAAGTAACATTTTTTTTTTCTATTCAAATTAAAAATTCAAATTTCAAATATAGCTTAGAGCAGTTTGATACGTGTGGCACCTGTTCAGGTTTTTTCTACACTCACCTCTGATTGAGAGACAGGGGATGCTCCTGTTGATGGTAAGAAAACTATTCGTTTAAATAGGTCACTACTTCTCAAACTATATCACAGAATTCATTATTTACTGTAATGTCAAATGCCAGTTATTGTCTTACCAGTTCTAGCACGGTGGTTTGAAATAAACAACGATGACTCATTTTACCTAAGAACTTGCTCTTCCATTTTACAAGTTACCTAATCCTAATCACCTAGTAACCTCAAACTTCAATAGTATCAGTACATGAACATGAACAGCAGTTTAGGTTTAATTTCATCTGAGTAACATGGTTGTCATGCATGACTGGTGCACACTGCACAGTGCAAACAGTGGACACACTTACAGTGTTTGCACTCTGGCAAATAATTTTCTACAGCAACCAGATCACCCTCGACAGTTTTTGCCTTCTATGTGCTTGTTTTACTTAGTTGTTCCCCCCATTTTTTTGTTTTTATTTTTGTTTTTTTGCTTATTTTACTTTATGTATGTGTATGTGTGTGTATGTATGTGTATATATGTATAACACTAGTGAGTGTGGAGGGGATGTTGATGTCTGTTAATTGAAAAAAAAAACATGTAGGCTAATAAATAAAATACACACAGATAAAATTTGATTTGATTTGAACTCTGACGCCACCTTGTGTCAGAACCAGATGACTGCAGCTGCCAGAGTTTGAGGTCTGGAGTCCTGTCCTCTGATGGTCAGGTTGTAGCAGCAGGATGATGAAGATGAAGATGGAGATGAAGCAGCCTGGTCCTGACTGGATGAAGTCAGTGTAGATGTAGTTGTTGATGTGTTGTTGTCTCCTGTGACAGGGAGAAGATGATGTGCTGCTTCCTGCTGCTCCTCACACTGACCTCCTGTGTCTGTGGTGAGTTTACTCCTTCACTTTATTCTCTACAAACTGATACAAGTCCTCAGTTAGTCTGCTCCTCACTTTCCCTCTGTCTCCTCAGAAGCAACATTTGTAGTGAAGGTGACACAGAGCTCCTATCAGGCAGAGGAGAACCACAACATCACACTGGAGTGGACCTTCACCAACACTCAGGGTTCAGCAGAGCCCAACATTGTCTACTGTCGACTCTTCACTGATGATAAACCATTAGTCCTGTATCATTTTATTTATTTATTTTTTTTTTTTATTTATTTAGCACACA
Organism: Trachurus japonicus; assembly: GCF_045865225.1. Taxonomy (NCBI): domain Eukaryota; kingdom Metazoa; phylum Chordata; class Actinopteri; order Carangiformes; family Carangidae; genus Trachurus; species Trachurus japonicus. Next base: position 8,996,164 of record NC_140924.1, read on the forward strand.
AATTTCAATGGTGCAAGGAGGGAACGAAGCCGGTTGGCTTGTACATAGGTTCCACCCCTATAACAAATTACAACAAGACAAATTTCAATGGCTAACAAATAAACATAAAAAGGAGATAAAGTGCATACATAATCAATGTTATGTGAGCAAAAGAAAACAGAAATGAGAAAAAAATAAAGAGATAAAGTGCAAAGTAATTCGGTAACAAATATCGTCATCATGTATCATCTACATGAGGGTGATGAGGTCTCAGAGTCTCAGGATAAACAGTTTTCAGGACGAGTCCAGTGTGACAGAGACGTCCTCAGAGAAGGACGAGTCAGACTTCATGTGTCCAGACTCAGGACTGAGGACTCAGGACGGTACCAATGTGAAGTTCTCACTGGATATGGTGAAGGCTCTGACACCTGTCACCTAAACGTCTCTGGTGAGTTGATCTGAGTAAAGAGTTTACAGCTGTTTGGTGTAAACACATCAGTCCAGTCCCAGAGTCCACTCTCAGAGACTCACAGACCTCTGTCCCTCTGAAAGACCACCAGGTCCTTCAGGACTTTCTACAACACATTTGGACCATTTACAGACACACACTCTAAGTCCATATGTCTAAATGTGACTAGTGTTTAAAAATAGACATAAAGTTAGATTCATACGTGTAATATTTGTACTGAAAAGTGAAAAGTTTCCTCCTCAGATGAATCACCACATGTTTATGTCCTTTACAGCAGCTGCTGATCAACATGAGACTCAGAGACCAACTGAACGACCAGAAGCAGAAACACCAGGATTAGAGAGACCAGGGCCAGAGAATCGGGGAAGGACCGGCCTTTATGTTGGACTGGGACTGGTGTTTGTAGCAGCAGCAGTAACAACAGTTCTACTGGTCAAACTCTGCTGCTCCTCTAGTCAGAGATCCAGTGATGAAACCTCAGTTCACTCCTGTAGAAACTCTGTTCCTCAGAGAACTGAGACAGAAAGTCTGACTTTTGACCCTTCACCTCCTTCACTGTCTTCATGTAACCAGACTGAGGAGACCAGCACCTGGTCAGACCCAACAGAACCAGCTGGACCCTCTCACCGTCAGAACAAGTCAACAGAACTCAAGTGCCGATATTGAAGGCAACTGGACTTCTTTTGGGTCCTGAAGACATCTCAGCTCTCATCCAAAAGGCATCTTCTGTTCTAACCTCCAAGGTGTCGTCTCCACCTTAATGGTTAAACACCTGTGACTCTCACTGTTTCTTTTTTTTTTTTTAGAAACGTCTTCAAGAACCAAAAGAAGTCCAGTTGCCTTCAACTTCAGCTCTTAATGACCTGATGACTGAGAACCTTCAGACACAAGTCAGAGAACATCAGCTCAACTCTTGACTCATCAAACTGAGACTCTCTCTTCAACATTTCAGGTTTTGAATATTATGTCCATGTGGATGTATCATTATAATAAAATATGTAGGTGTAAATAAAACTTAATTTGTACATTCATATAAAAGTTGTCATTAGTTTCTTGTCTGTAAATAATTCAATCTCAGTCCTAGAAGTTTCTCAAAGACTCAACAACAACAACATCCATCAACACACATGGTTCAATAAAGCTGCTCAGTGGAGCTGTGAGGTGACTCCAGTGTGAGCAGCAGTGGCGCCATCTGGTGACACAAACACGTGACTGCAGCTCCTCAACTAGTTTGTTCCTCCAGCTGTTACAAGGTCTGAGAGCTGAGTTAGTCAGAGGACACGTAGAGACATTATTACTGATCAGCCGGAAGGAGGAAGTAGATCCAGTACTTGGGATTGTTGAGTTTGAACATGAAGGCCACGCCTCCTGAGAGTGGACGTGTCTCAATCGGTTAGCACCTCTTTAGCTGAGGACTGGAGAGAAAGGAAATCAGACAGAGCTCATGAAAGGTTGATGATACCAAACTAATGTTCAAACTGCAGAAAGAATCCAGATCTGAAGTCTTTTCCTTCAAAAATCCACACTTTCTACTCTAGAAACTCCTGGAAGGCCAGCAGTGTTTGGGAAGGTCTTACACAGATCACAGTTTTCAGCATTTCTTCCGCTACTTCCACGTTACTTCAACGATCTGATTCAGCGTTCAACATTCACACACATTTACCAGTTTATAACTTATATTTGAGGACAAAGTCTTTTCTTTGAGAACTTTGAGGTCTGACAGTAAAAGATTAACACACAGGAATCAAATAACTTCTCATATATAAAGGTTTATTTATGATAGGAATATATATATACATATATACATTTTCTTTTAAATCCACAGTAACATGACCATACATTCAAAATTTGTAACAGATGCTGGATAGTCTGGTAAAGAAAGATAGAAGCTCCTGACTGCTGATCTTCACACCACTGTCTTGACGTCCTTTTCCCCATCACTGGATTTATGACATGAAGACCTGCGAAGTTTGACCAGGTGAACTGTTACGATTGCTAATACTACTACTACTACTACTACTACTGCTAATGACAGTCCAATATAGAGTCCAATCCTTCCCCAGCTCTCTGGTCCTGGTCTCTCTGGTCCTGGTCTCTCAGTTGGTCTCTGAGTCTCAGGTTGATCAGCAGCTGCTGTAAAGGACATGAACATGTGGTGATTGATCTGAAGACAAAGTTTTTCATTGAACCAGGAAATAAAACACCTCTGCTACGTCCTGCATAGATGAATATAATTAAATACATAGTTATTCCACACAAAATCCGACTGTATTTTTAACATAGCAATACTATAACTATGAAAGTAACTATGAATTGTGGGTAATCCCCTCAGGTAAAGTCTCCAGAGAGGTGGTCTTACAACATGTGTTCATAAAGGTTTGAATGTGTTGTAGAAAGACCTGGTGGTCTTTCAGAGGGACAGAGGTCTGTGAGTCTCTGAGAGTGGACTCTGGGACTGGACTGATGTGTTTACACCAAACAGCTGAAAAAAACTCTTTACTCAGCTCAACTCACCAGAGACATTCAGTCGACATGAGGCTGAGTTCCCTCCATATTCATTGAGAATCTCACACTGGTAAAGTCCTGAGTCTTCAGTCCTGAGTCTGGACACATGAAGTCTGACTCGTCCTTCTCTGAGGACGTCTCTGTCACACTGGACTCGTCCTGAAAACTGTTTATCTAGAGACTCTGGAGCCTCATCACCTTCATGTAGATGATACAGGACGTTTGGTTCGTTCTGATGATCAGTGAACAGTTCACAAAAGACAATGAGTGAGTCTGATGAATCCTGAGTGTTGGTGAAGGTCCACTCCAGTGTGATGTTGTGGTTCTCCTCTGCCTGATAGGAGCTCTGTGTCACCTTCACTACAAATGTTGCTTCTGAGGAGACAGAGGGAAAGTGAGGAGCAGACTAACTGAGGACTTGTATCAGTTTGTAGAGAATAAAGTGAAGGAGTAAACTCACCACAGACACAGGAGGTCAGTGTGAGGAGCAGCAGGAAGCAGCACATCATCTTCTCCCTGTCACAGGAGACAACAACACATCAACAACTACATCTACACTCACACAACCACTACAGTCAGGAGAGTGCAGTTCACAGCTTTCACCACTAGATGGTGCTAATGCTCTGTCTGTCATACCTCTGGATATATCACAAGTCCTTCAGACTGTGTGTTCATCTGTTGAGTTTCATTCGTCAAAGACAAATAGGAATACATGGTCCTTCTTCGACACTGCAGCAGGTTTCATTGTTGATGTCTGAGACAGAAGAAATCATCAGTGTAAAGAACACAAATCACATGAAAATATATAAATTATTCTTCACATAAATAGCAATGTACAAAGTTGACTGCTCTTATTGTGCATCTGTTTTACCTGAATTCATGTGTGTTTGATTTAATTTGTCTCTCACCAGCTGTTTCTGTTGATTATCACTGATGTTTGATTTTCACACAGTTTCACATCAAAGTCAAACACGGAGCTTTTGATGAGCAGTGGATGTTCAGTCAAAAGAAAATCAATATGAATATTAGTCAATTAACTAATGTAACAGTGACATGAAACCATCAGTTTCAACATTCATCTGTCCTGGAGAATAACGGGGCTTGGAACCACAGGGGCGTAAGTAGCTTTTGACAAACTTTACAGGAGAGGCAAAACAAAATTTTGACCACACTTCAATCAACTGTATTCATTAACCTTAAACCACAACATTGCAACCACAGAAATACTTATATGAATGAGTATTTATATAATAAACTTATGACATATTAACACAATGAACATGTTCTTAAACATTTTTAAATCAAAGAAATATGTCAAAAACGTCACACGCCTTTTTGGCACCAAACATTTCCATGTCTTCTATGGACATATTGGGCGTATCTGTTGAACAATGTATTGAATTGATTGAATAATTAACACTTGAATAAGTAATTCATTGTCATTTAACTCATTAATTAATTATTTTAAAAGGGTCCTATGTTCCCCGCTGTTGCCGGTCGATTGGCACTCTCTATTTATCTGGACTCTATCTATCTATCTGGCCTGTCTAGCCTCTACCTGGTCTTTTTACTGTATTAAACTTAAACAAACCAAACCAACTAAAAAAGGGTTCAATGTTCCCCAGTCACACACAAAACAGCTACATAGGAGCCGGGGAACATAGGGATGACCCCAGTAAGGCTCTCTGTCTTACTGTCATCACTCTTGTGAGGACATGCATTCAAAAACAACTCTGACTCATCTTCAACTTCTTCACTAGGATTCATCACTTTGTTTCATAATATTCATCAAAATCTTTTCTGCCTCAGACAGTTCCATGTCTGCAGTTTTCTCAGCCATTTTCAATGCTGTTTAAGGGCATCAACTACGCTTATGCCCTTCTGGCTCTGAACAAACATGTGGGTCCTACATGTATTTCATGTATTTTTCAGGGCCAGAAGGGCGTAAGTCCACTTACACCCTTCTGGCTCCAAACATTACTCACACTTTTGTGTTAGGTCTTTATTGTTTTGTTGCTTTATTCAATACAGTTTGATCTCAGATGGGCATCATTGGATAGAGCTCATTGAGACCTTTGCTTTGATATTTAGAACTCATTTTCACCCAAAATGTCACTTACGCCCCTTTGGTTCTAAGCCTTTAGACAGTCTCTACCTGAACCAACCAGATTCTACTTGAAGTGAAGCAGCATCAACACACTGAGTCTCACTGAGTCTACACTACATTTACACCAGGACCAATTCAACAATGATCACTACTTACTGTGGTGGAGACACATGGAGCTCCGGTCTGTTGAAGTGAAGTGGCTGCTGTTTGTACTTTTATATAGACAGTTTCTGTTTTGAATCAGTTCGACCAATTACAAAAAAATGTTTTGAGAGCCAATGTTAGTGAGGTTCCCTTGCCTGTCGGGTCACATGGAATTCCAGTTCCTCTTGACAGAAACAGCGGTGAAAAGAGAAAAGAGGAAATCAGACAGGAGAGACACCAGAAGGAACATACGTACAGAACTGAAATCAACTAAGTGTTTCAAGGTCAATGAAGTCACTGCTGGGAGTAGCTGCTTCCATACAGTCCACCACAACCAAACATTCTTGGTTGCATAACTGGACTGGTGTTTTAAGATGTAGATTACTTCATGAGTATAGAAACTGGTTTGGCAGGCAGGTTTCAACATCACTCAGGTCACACTGTGACACTCTAATAAAAACAAGTGATGGAATTCAACTTCTTCTAAAACAACAGATCCGATTTTTATCCCACATTGTCTTTCACAAGTAGAAAAGAGAGGAACTGACTCTGGATCTGTGGTCAAGTCTCTAAAAACATGTGACAGAAAAACAAGGTTGGGAATTACAATACCAAGTAATGTGTTACTGAAATACTGGTCTGACATGTTAGAACAGGGAAGTAATGTGAGGAGGTGAGAAGGTTTTATTTTATTTATTGTGATGATGTTTGACACCATCTGAGCTTTAGAGCTGAAAAAGATTGATCATCATTTATATGAACTTTTACTTTCCCCCCGACTATAAAGAAATTCTTTCTCTTTGGACTCGTGAACAGAAGTGAAGTGAACTGCTCAGAAAGCAGCAACTCACAAACAAGAGGAAGATGCAGGTGAATCAACTGTTTCTGTTGATCATCACTGATGTTTGATTTTCACACAGTTACACATCAAAGTCCAATATGAAGCTTTAAATATGAAACAGTGAATCAATCAAATAAAGATTAATATGGATATTGATCAAACAGCATCAACACACTGGTGCTCAGAGAGTCAACACAGCATTTGTACACCAGGATCAATGATCACAACTTACTGTGGTGGAGAATGACAGATATTTATTGGTCTGCTGTATGTAACGTCTGAGGAAGGGTTTGTGCGCTCGAAACGTCATGTAAATGAATCTATTTTTGCATTGGAGCTCTCTGCTGTAACACACACTCACACTGGAGTTTGTGCGTCAGGTAGATTCATATCTATGTGAGTGACATAGTGAGATTTTTATCCTTCGTGGAACGAGCCCAACCCAGAAGACGACACCCAGAAACTCTAGAGGACAATCACAGTGCCACCAGAGTATCGGTTATTGTTGTTGGTGATTATTATCTCTTTTTTTACGTAAAATGGAACAATGTGTCGAGTAGCTACCACACTCACCTGTTCTTCACCTCTATAACTGAAGATCTGAGCCAAGATCTGAAGATCTGAGGACCAAGGAAGCTGGTTAAACCCACGAAGAGCTCCTGTTGTTGGTGAGAACACTCGATTAACTTCATGACTTAAATACGTCCTAATCTTATGGACTGGTTTATTTATATCAATATTAACAATATTCAGACAGAGAACCAGACACATAATTATTGTCAGATGAAGATCTTTTATCATGTACATCAAGAAATTGTCATAAGAAAAAGAAAATGTTATGTCAAAATGTAAAAAAAAAAGAAGAGATTATTAAGATAATTATTCTGCGGGTAATGGGGGCGGGACTAGATAAGCTTTTGCTTCTGATGATGATGATTTAATTGACATGCCCGAAATAAACAAACAAACAAATAAATAAATTGTCAAAATGTTGATATTTTGATATCACAGTCAAAGTTGGGAATTTCTATACAGATGATTGTACGTCTTATATTCAGGGTTATTTCCAAACTTCACTGTGTAAATAAATATTTTACCATAAAAATGCTGTTTTATAATTTACTGAACATTATTTTTATGATCATTAAATGGCAAACAAGCACCGTATTCTATGGTAATACATGTAGATGAGATGTTGTGATTGAGTAGGATGACTGATAAAGTACTATTCACAAAAGGTCAAGTATAATCTCAACATTTAAACTGCTTTCTTCATTTTGTTCTTGTCATTATCACATGTTTTCTTTAAGTGTATACAGTATTTTTTATTTTCCTTGATCAGAATACGTATTTGTAAAGAAATGTGATTCTTAGTGAGCTCATCTTCACAGACTTGTTTCTTTTTCTTTTTGGTTTCTTTTTAATTAATATTATTTAGTTGTTTATATCTTTTATTTAAGCCCAGTGAGGGATGGTGCTGAGGTGTAATGTCAAACACTCACAAAATATAATCACATATGTGGCCATTTGGGCACTGGAAAAAGTGAGTGTAGATGTAGTTGTTGATGTGTTGTTGTCTCCTGTGACAGGGAGAAGATGATGTGCTGCTTCCTGCTGCTCCTCACACTGACCTCCTGTGTCTGTGGTGAGTTTACTCCTTCACTTTATTCTCTACAAACTGATACAAGTCCTCAGTTAGTCTGCTCCTCACTTTCCCTCTGTCTCCTCAGAACCAGCATTTGTAGTGAAGGTGACACAGAGCTCCTATCAGGCAGAGGAGAACCACAACATCACACTGGAGTGGACCTTCACCACCACTCAGGGTTCATTGGACTCACTCATCGTCTACTGTCATATGTTCACTGATGATCACAAGAACCGATCAGTCCTGTATCATCTACTTGAGGGTGTTGAACAGATTAAGGATGAAAAGTTTTCAGGACGAGTCCAGTGTGACAGAGACGTCCTCAGAGAAGGACGAGTCAGACTTCATGTGTCTAGACTCAGGATTGAAGACTCAGGAATGTACTGGTGTTTGATCATCACTGAACATGGGAGTGGCTCTGATGAATGTCAACTGAACGTCTCTGGTGAGTCAATCCGAGTAAAGAGTTTCCAGCTGTTTGGTGTAAACACATCAGTCCAGTCCCAGAGTCCACTCTCAGAGACTCACAGACCTCTGTCCTTCTGAACGACCATCAGGTCCTTCAGGACTTTCTACAACACATTTAAACCTTTTACAGAGACATGTTGTAAGACCACATTTCTGAAGGTTTCTAGTGGAAGTTTTTAAAAATAGACATAAAATAAGATCTATGAGTGTAATATTTGTACTGCAAAGTGAAAGGTTTCCTCTTCAGATGAATCATCACATGTTGATGTCCTTTACAGCAGCTGCTGCTCAACATGAGACTCAGAGACCAACTGAGAGACCAGGACCAGAGAGCTGGGGAAGAATCGGCTTCTATGTTGGACTGGGACTGGTGTTAGTAGCAGTAGTAACAACAGTTCTACTGGTCAAACTCTGCTGCTCCTCAACTCATAGATCGAGCAATGGGACTTCAGTTCACTGCTGTAGAGACTCTGATTCTCAGAGAACTGACTTCCCTTCGGTCGATGAATCTTCCATTCACTGGACAAAAAGTCTGACCTTTGACCTTTCAGCTCCCTCAAAGAAGGACCCATCAGAACCAACTGGACCCTAGCTCTCACTATCAGAACAAGTCAACAGGCCTCATGGGTCTCATTCATGAAACATAAGCAGCATGTATTTGTGTGTAAACTGTGCACAGCTTTTAGTAGTTCCGATCTTTTTGTAGCTACTCACAAAATCTACACCTGCTCCTGAGTCTGTGTAGCACTTGTGTAGATAAACCTAGCCTCTATTCCATCAGGACCAGCACCACCTTCCTTCAGTTCACAGATTACACACTAAACTTCCATTGGTGAGATTTTGCGAAGGGAAATGGAGCTCTCAGCATTAGTACACTCCTGAAGGCCAGGAGTCTAAGAGTGCTACTGATGTGTTTGTGTTTTCTTGTTTTATTTAAATTGTATACATTTTCGTACTTTCTGTTTGTATCTATTTATTCGGCGTTCATGGGTTGCAGGCAGCTAATTTCGTCATGCATTGTATGATGACAATAAAGGATATTCTATATTCTATATTCTATATTCTATTCTATATTCTATATGCTAGTATTTGTGGGAGTGAGAGAAGTCAACAAATGAGGTGCTTCCAATGGTTGAGAAATGCTTATTGAGCAAGTTAGAGATGATAGGGGTGTCATTTACAATTTCATTATCAATTTTGATTGAGTTTATGGAACCCTTCTGAGACCTGTTGAGAATATTGTTAATATGTTTCCAGAATTGTCAAGGGTTTTGAAAACCTTGAGAGACAGACCTTGTAATAGTTGGATTTAGCTAACTTGGTTTTGGTTTTAGATCGATTCCTTAGAGATCTGTAGGATTCCCAGTCGATAAGGTCTCTTGTGGCTCTATATTTTGCCCAGGCCCTGTCTCTCATTTTAAAAAGATGAATTAGCTCAGGGTTAATCCAGGGTAAGTGATGACCTTTAATCCTGATTGTCTTCCATGGAGCGTGTAAATCAACAATATTCATAAAGTTAGTATACGAGAAGTTCCATGCATCCTCGACATAGGGAATAAGTTCAAAGCACTCCCAATTGATATTAAGTACATCCTGAATAAAATCAACATTTATGTTTCTGCATTGTCTCATTCTAATGTATCTAATTAATATAAGATGCAGAGGCCCCACCCTTCCATTACCACCCTAGCTGCCTTCAGCCCCTGTCAACAGGTCTCTTCTCCTGTTGAGACAAACCGTTACATTAGTGGGTGTTCCAGTCACAATTGGCTGCACACCGCCTATTTGAGTGGAAACACTTCAAAAATGCAATAATTTGGGCATAAATCACTAACACTCTGTGACATGTGACTCAATAAACCAATAAAAGGTCAGATAAGGAGCTGAGTGGACAGAGAGAAGCTGCTCAGTGGAGCTGTGAGGTGACTCCAGTGTGAGCAGCAGTGGCGCCATCTGGTGACACAAACACGTGACTGCAGCTCCTCAACTAGTTTGTTCCTCCAGCTGCTCCAAGGTCTGAGAGCTGAGTTCGTGAAGACAGAGACATGGAGGAGTGACGTCAGGAAACAGAGAGACATTTAGGAATATAGTTTGAATATTCAGTGGATTTCAACATTGGATGTGGTGCAATCAGTTAGCGCGTTAAATGTTAAAATGTTAACCAAAAGGTTGGCGGTTCCAGCCCAGCCCACTTCATCTGAGGACTAGGTACAGAAGAACTCAGATAAAAAATAACAAAGGAAACAGGTCAACATCAAAGGTTTATACCACAGCAAAGAATGAAACCAAAGCAAGGTAGTTTTCCTTCAAAAATCCACAGTTTTTACTTTACATACTTATGAATGCCTAAATGTGTTTGTCTCAGACTGATCACAGTTCTGTTAGGCTATTGATCTGATAGGACAAACTTGTTTCTCACAGAGAGCTGTAGTTTCAGTCACACAGGTGAAAGATGGAGCTCGTTAACAAACTCTTTGATCACTGTGGTATATTGATGTGTTGATGAAAAGAAGGGATCACCGCTGACACGTCTTCACTTGTATTAAAAAAAGAAGTTTATTAACAAGAAGAAGAACAGTGTACAAAAAATGTCGAATTCTGGAACATCTCTGGTGCCAATGTGAGAAGTCCTCCGAGCATCTCTGGTGCCAATATGAGATCTATCTCTCTCAACTCAAAAACCTTCCTTTTTATATGTTCTCCAGACAGAGAGAAAGCTCCCGTCCAGATGGCCAATGACCTCTGACTTGACCTTTTAACTTTTAGGCCAGCAGAAAACCATATCCTGTATCCCATGTCTCTGACCCATTAGAGAAGACAACAGGATCATTCAGTCATATTGAACCATGCATATCCCATTAGGTCAGATGACTTCTAAGCAAATTATGGACCCCATGAAGTAGAGCATCTGTCCAGAAAAGCCCTACATACATACAAAGAAGAACATACAATAGTTTAAGATATTAAAGTAAAAAAAGTTAAGGAGTATAATATACTACATCACACACACACAAGACGATTCTTCAGCTTTTTAAACATTTCGGACATTCAGCATTTCACCTTCTATGTGTGACTCTTCAGCTATAGATTCAGCCTTTTCAGCATTTCTTCACATTTTCCAGTTTACGTTTTTGTTGAGGACAAAATCTCCTTTGAGAACTTTGGAGTCATATATAAAGAGACATATAAAAGATTTGCACACAGGAGACTGATGACAACTTCTCACATGAAAACAAAGGTTTATTTGCAAAATGTTCATATTTCATACGCATAATGAAAAATCCACACCCCTAACATGAGCACAGCGTTACAATAACATCTACATTCATTCATTTATCACACAACATTGCAGTAGAAACCTAAGTGCCATTGTTGATTACTACATATGATTGAAAAGTACAAGAGATCATACAAAACAAGTCCTCGACAACAGGTAACAAGAGGAGAGTGTTGAGTATAGAGAGGAACACCTCTGTCCATTTGCATGAAGAGAGATGTGAAAGTCAAAGGTCAGATGATGGACTCAGAGGAAAGCAGAGGAGTGGGCCAATGAGTTGAAAGGATGCAGAGACAGAGAGGTTTCAGTTTCCTGACCAGTAGAACTGTTACTAGTCCTAGTACAACATATAAACCGATCATCCCATTACTCTCTGGTCCTGGTCCCTCTGGTTCAGATCTCACTGGTCCTGGTCTCTCTGGTTCAGATCTCACTGGTCCTGGTCTCTCTGGTCTCTCTGGTCCCGATCTCTCTGCTGTAAAGGACATAAACATGTGGTGATTGATCTGAAGAGGCAAGGCAAGGCAATTTTATATGTATAGCCCGTTTTTACAAACAGTTTGTCTCAAAGGGCTTTACATGGCATCGTAACAACATCCTCTGCCCTTAGACCCTCACATCGACTGAGGAAAAACTCCATGGAAAACCCCTTTAAAGGGACAACTAGGAGTTTTGGAAAAGCAAAGCGTTTTCACACTACATTTATGAGCCTCGCTCATTTCTTTGATCGCCGCAAGATGGACTCATGTTTTCTTTCATCAAGAATTACAGTAAAGTCAGAGGTTCAAAGACGATCACATACCATCGTAGTCCCAACCATAAACAGCGATTCGGCTGCGTTATTCTCATGACTCGCCACGAAACCGAAAGTAAAGAAACGCTGGTCGGCTCGACCAGCATCTCCGCCACCACTAATAATAACGATAGAGACAAAACCATATATTTATCGAAAATGGGCCCATTAACAAGTGGTAACGTAGATTCATCCACATTAACGTGAGACTTTTTTATAACCAAATAGAAACTCCTCGTTGTCCCTTTTAACAGGGAAGAATTGGAGAAACCTCAGGGTGAGCAACAGAGGAGGGATCCCTCACCCAGGACGGACAGACATGCAATAGATGTTGTTACAGACAAGAAAACTGTTATAGTTTAAGAGGAAACCTTTCTCCTGCTGAGAGACTGAATTAAACCAATCATCATCGCCAGTGAATATTTTCTGCTTCCAGCTTCTCTAGCGACAGATTTTCTCTGTGGAACACTTTGGTTGTAAAGTGAATATTTAGTGTTTGGATGTTGGAGGGTTTTGGTGGCTGAACTGATTCAACTCACCGGCGACGTTCAGTTGACACGAGTCAGAGCCCAACCCACTATGTCCATTGAGAACTTCACACTTGTACCGTCCTGAGTCCTCAGTCCTGAGTCTGGACACATGAAGTCAGTCTCTGATTGTATAAAAAGAGTGAGTAGTGAAATCGTGGGTAAGTAGATAGGGTCATATAAATATCGCAATATGTGTAGGTCAGTGCAGACGTGGTAATTACGGTGTATGTTTTTGAATGAATTTTGAATTAGGTGAAGTTTGAGGGGGTTGATTATTTGAGGAAGGAGAGTTAGGAGAGGGGGATATATGTAGAAAGTGGTTAGGGGGGGTAATGTGTAGGGTTTATGTATTAAATGATAGGTTGTTGTTTAGGTGTTGAGGATTGTGTGTTTGTGGTGTTGTGTATGTTGTATTGTTTTTGTGGGGTGTATTGTGTTTGGGGGGGGGTGTTGTGTTGTGTGTGAGTGGTGTTGGTGTGTTGTGGGGGGGTGGTGGTGTGGGGGTGGGGGGTTTTGGGTGGGTGTGGGGGGTAGTGGGTTGGTGGGGTGGTGGTTGTTGTTGTGTGGTTGTTGGTGGGGTGGTTGGGTGTTTTGTGGTGGGTTTGGTGTGTGGTGTGTTTTTGGTGTGTTGTTGTGTTTTGTGTTTGGTGTGTGGTGGTGTTGGGGTTGTGTGTGTTGGGGGTGGGTGGGGGGTGGTGTGGGGGGGTGGGTGGGGGGGGTGGGTGGGGTTGTGGGTGTTGTGGGGTGGGGGGTGGTGGGTGGTTTGTGTTTTTGGGTTGGGTGGTTGGGGGGGGGGGGGGGGTGGTGGGTTTGGGTTGTGGGGGGGGGTGTGGGTGGTTGTGTTGGTGGGGGTGGGGTGGGGGTGGGGTGTGTGTTGGGTGTGTGTGGGGGGGTGGTGGGTGGGGGGGGGGGTTTGTGGGGTGGGGTGTGGTTGTGTGTGGGTTTGGTGGGTGGGTTGTGTGGGGGGTGGGTGGGTGGTGTTGGGTGTGGGTTGGGTGTGGTTGGGTTTTGGGGTTGGGTGTGTGTGGTGGGTGTTGGTTTGTGGTGGGGGTGGGGGGGGGTGGGGTTGTGGGGGTGGTGGTTTGTTGGGGGGGGGGGGTTTGTGTTGGGGTGGTTTTTTGTGGGGGTTGGTGGTGGGGGGGGGTTGTGTGGGGGGTGTGTTTGGGTGTGGTGTGGGGGGGGGGGGGTGGGTGGGGGTGGGGGGGTGGGGTGGGGGGGGGGGGGGTGTGGGTTGGGTTGTGGGTGTGTGGGGTTTGGGGGGTGGGGTGGGTTGTGGGGTGTTTGGTGTGGGTGGTGGGGGGTGGGTGGTGGGGGGGTGGGGGGGTGTTGTGGGGTGTGGGGTTGTGGGGGTGTGGTGTGTTGGGGGTGTTGGGGTTGGGGGGTGGTGTTGGGTGTGGTGTGGTGTTGTTGGTGTTGGGTGGGGGTTTGTGGTTTGTTTTAATTTTTGTGGTTATGTTTGGGATGGGTAGGGATTGTATATTTTGGGGTTGGTTTGGTAAGATTTGTTATGGATGTTTAAGTGGGGAGGGTAGTGGGAATTTATTGGTATGATGATGGTTTTTTTGAGGAATGTATGTGGTTGTATGGGTTGAAATGTGGTGTTATGGAAATGTTGAGGAGGTTAGAGGTTATTTGTTGGAGGGTGTGGATAAATAAGGATGTGGGGTTATTTTTTTAGTGATGTAATTATAGGGTATTTTATGATTTATTTGAATTTTTTTTTATATGTTGTTTGGATATGGATTGTTGTGTATAGTTTGTTTTTTTTATTGTAGATTTTTTTGGTTTGATAGGGGTTGAATTTTTAGAATGTAATAGCGGTTGGGTATTGATGGTTTTTGCAATGCTATTGAATGATTGAGTGATTTGTGGGGTGGTGGGTGGGGAAATTGTTGGTAGTTGTGTTATGGGGTTGGGGGGGTTCTTAGTTATTGGGTTTGTGTTTTTACAATGTGTTAGTGGTTGATGGGTGGGTGTTTGTTGTTTGTGGATATGTGTGTATAGAATATGTGTTGTTAATTGATTGTGAGGCCTTAGTGGATTGGACTCAGCTGGATTATAGTATTGGTTATAAATGGGTATAAAATGGTGTGTAATTAGTTTGGGTGTGGTAAGATTTTTGGATTTTGTGTGTTATAAGTTGTAGTTGTAAGGGGTTTGGAGAAGGCTTTGTGATTTGTTTTATTTAGATATTGTGCATATTATAGAGTTTTTGCAGTCGTTTTATTTATTTACCACCAAAAATATCATTTGTATTTGTTAAAATTTGTTATACTTGATGTCTGTTGTATGTTGAATATGGTAAGTAGTGTTTATTACACGGTTCAATTTTTAGTGTGTTTAGTACTAATTGAAGTGGTTCATAAGTATGGAGGATTGCATGAATGTTATGAATAAGTTATGCTTTCACGTACAGAGGTTTGATACAAAGGTGCAATACTGTTGAATAGATACTCAATCTAAGAAATAAAGGCACATCAATGAAATGTTTTAAATGGTGTTTAAAGAAATATTGAATTGCTCATCAGTAACTTATTTAGTATTGGTGTTCATTTTCTATTTTTGTTTTGTTTTAGCTTTCTTATATGTTTCTTTGTCATTAGTAAGTGAGTGCGCCTGTGGTTTTTTTTGCCTCTTCCTGCACTGTATCTTGTACGTCTTTGTGAGCATAATTGTTCTTTTCTTTGTTTTGGTACGAAATAAATTAAACTAAACTAATAAAGAAAAAGAAAAAAACCTAAATCACCACTTGAACACTGTCACTGTTTCTACTGTTGGAGTGAAAGTGAAACCATCAATAACACACAGTTTAACCTGATCAACTCTGTCTCCTCCACCCGAACCAACCAGATTCTACTTGTCGTCTCCACAGAGAAGTGAAGCAACATCAACACACTGAGTCTCACTGAGTCTACACGACATTTACACAAGGATCAATTCAACAATGATCACTACTTACTGTGGTGGAGACACACGGAGCTCCTGTCTGCTCTCAGCTCAGTAAACTCACTGCCCTGACACACTCAGTCGGTCCTTAAGCATAATTGTTGATAAACTGGTATAACAGCTGAAAGATGTCACGCCTATAGCATGCAATGAAAGATCGCACAATGGCGTACCGTGGTAGAAAAAAAAACATGCCAAGGCAAAGTAGGTGACAAGAGATGTATAGAGCCACAGCCTATAGAAAACCATCCCACGCCCTTTGAAACAGCAACAGAAGTGGATTCTTTGTCACACTGCACAGGCTGAAATCATTCAAAACCCATTGAACACAAACTTTTTTACAGGTTTACCCCATTTTATGACTTATACTCTTAACATCAACATCTATAGTAAACCTTGCCTCAAAAATCATATAGGGACAAGACAGAAACAATTAAGTTGTATGTACGAGGAAGTGCTTAGGAAAAAAGCTGTCAAAATAGCAAACGATCCCTCTCATCCACTCAATAGGGAGTTTGAACTTCTTCCCTCTGGTAGACGTTACAAAGTGCCAAGGGCAAATCGTAATATTTTTA
The DNA here is from genome assembly GCF_045865225.1 of Trachurus japonicus. Classification (NCBI taxonomy): domain Eukaryota; kingdom Metazoa; phylum Chordata; class Actinopteri; order Carangiformes; family Carangidae; genus Trachurus; species Trachurus japonicus. The sequence goes on from NC_140924.1 coordinate 9,012,443, forward strand.
AAAATTCCTTTATTCCTAATGCAATTGGGGCATTGAACACCATGCCCCGTTGATGTGTTGTAATGTAACTGCCACTGCTGTCCTGCTTTTTGCCCTGAAGATGTCTGCGTGTAAGTGTTGTTGTTGCTGTTCTTGTTGTTGTTGTCCTGCTTGTTGTTTTTATGAGACCAAAAACAAATTTCCACACCGTGGACAATACATGAAACTAACTAACTAACTAACTAACCAGATTAACAGAGTTGTTACAGTCACCAGTCCCCCTGATGTAGAACTTCATATCCACCTATTGCTTTAATTACAGCCATCAGTCTCTTTGTCTCTCTAACTCTGGACACGTTTGTGTTTGGGTCAAACATGGTGCTTGGAATTTAGTCCAAAAAGTTCCATTTTAGTCTCACATGACAACAGAATCATCCAGGTGGGGTTTTCTTTAAAGGGATAGTTCAACATTTTGGAAAATTGGCCCATTGCCATAATCCCTATAGTCATAGCAGTAGGTTCGTTACCTTTAACTGTCGGTGCAAGCTATTTTTAGAACGGCGGAGCAGAGCCGTGAGCTGCTCAGAGCTACGCTACGGAGGCTCATGGGATTTCTTGGTTTCCCTCATCAAACTCATCAAATACACAATCCAACAACTCCACAACGCTCTGGTGGACAAGTTGTGACCTGCACATTCACCACGCTATGAGATAATAACACAACGTTACCAGACAGAGTTGTTTTAGAGGGAAATTCATGCAAAACCGCTGATGCATGTTGCCTTCAGGGACAGTTTTTCATCAAGCAGTCTTTGCATTTTCCTCTGAAACAACTGAATGAATACCCATAAAGGAATGCCCTACCTTGACTACCTTTAAGAGCCACCTGAGAGCCACCTGAAGGTGTGGCTCAGAGCCAACCAAACGTGTAATCACCATTAATGTCCTAACTGCCTCTACCATATTGCTCTGTCTTAACATATATTAGTATCAGTAATGTGTTGTAATTTTGTATGTGTTTATGCTATTTCCTACTTAAAATGTATTCTAACCTCTTGTACTGTATTGTAACACCAACCTGCCTAGAGGACTCCAGATGGAAATTAGCCCTCGGGCTACAATCTGGCACATTTACAGGTACTACGGTACATGTTTTATTAATGTGCCTTGTCCTGACTTCTAAATAAAATAAATCACATAAATTACTCCATAAACTCTGTTGTTGACCAATGACTGATGCTGATGACTATTTGGCACTGACAGTAATGACAGTAATAAATTAAAGGTGGCATCTGACAGTTGCAGGAATTGCTGCTTGAATCAAAAGCACAGGGAGGCAATTAAATCTGACAGCACCTGTTCAGCAACTTAGACTGTCTCACCTCAATAGTTCCTCCAACAGGGTTTTCACACCGGTTCCAGTTCCTGAACACAATTTTGAATCGGCTGGTGCATCAGACCAAAAAAAAGTTGGTTCCTCTTCCCAGTGAAGAGTAAATGAAGATGACACACAGAAAAAAATTAATAAAATTAATATTCGCCTAAAAAAAAATCATATTTTTGATGAGTGCCCTTTAGAATAATGCTGATGAAGCTCAAACTCTCTATAAAATCATTGTACAACATGTGAACATTGTCTCTGCAGTGGTTGATTCTGATTAATTGAAGCAGGACAAAATGATTGAGATTTTACTACAAAATATCCAGGCGAACTTTCCAAAATGTCCATTTTTGGCACAGCTTGGAACCACCTGCTACTATAAACTATTGTTTAATCTTTATTTTCACACAATTTGGATAAACTAACTGAAAATAAATCTACTGGAACCGATTGTAAATAACTAACATAGTGGATTCAGTGTCTCTGCGTCCTGCTGCTCAGAGCAGCTTCTGGGTGGGTTTGGCTTTCAGCCTCTATCTCTGCAGCGCAGTGGTCGATTCGAGTGAGGGGCGGCTCATTTTAACCAATAGAGAGAGAGGAATGACGCTAGACCCAGGTCGATGTGATTGGCCGCACTGGCAGCCATGTGACAGCCATGAACCAATCAGATCAGCAGATCCACGTGCAGGCCAACGTGGGGTTGTATGCGCGCGCACCAGGCTTCCGTGTAGGGTCCTAGCGCCGTCGGATTTTGGCCCGGCTGGTTCAGATGTAAACACTAGGCAGAGTTCAACTGGAAATATTGTGGATTTACCCATAACACAACCTTTTCACGGCAAAACAGCAAAGGTAAGAGCAAATGTACGACCATGTTTTGGCCACGCAGTGTCTGTTTTTGCTCGACTTTGCTGGTTGTTGTCTTCTCCCTCTGCCGTGCTGCTGCTAGCTGCTGTGTTAGCCGCGGTTGTTGAGGGACGCCCCGATGTTCACGTTCAGATGAGAGGTCGCTGATGTGTTTTGCATTATGTACAGTTGTATACGAGCCAGAAATGTGGCGACTGGGTCCACACAGAGGTGCTTTATGAAGTTTGATGTCTAGTTGTTTGTTTGAGTAGTGTTTGGGCTGTGTTTGGGTCATATAAACATGGTTTTTACACGTTGTAGCCCAGCTTCTGCTGTTTAATTTGACATATAATATGACCATATTCTTTCATAATCAGTGCAGTGGGGGCTTTGTTATTGTTATGCATGTCTTCAAGTCCCCCAAATGGGGGGAGGTTAACGGCTTTTCAGTCATACAGGCAAGCTGCGCGTTTTGCCCGCAGGCAGATAAATTACAACACACTAGTATTACAAAGGGTTAGGGCGGCATTAGGGCGGCTAAATTGATAGAACATGAAAGACAAAGAAAAAGAAAAGAAAAACAGAGTTAATAGTGAGGATTAGTTACAACAGCAAGAGTGCCTTTACATGCTGCACGATAGATAGTGTAATCGAAATCGAGTCAGTTTGATGAGAGTCAGTTTAGTAGAGGAGGTGAAGGCATGACGATGTCTGTAAAGGAAACCAAGTTTGGCCCAGACCTTATATATTAGCCTGTAACTGAGAGATGTGGTGTGAAAAGCGCAGCGTAGAGTCTCACCAGAAGCCAAGGTATTTGTAGGTGGAGCATGTAGCATATATTTTATGTCTGATCCTTTGGTGCTGAGAGAAATCCCTGGTATAACATAAACCTGAGCTGGTTCTGTGTCTGGAATTTATCTCACACATATCTTAACCTACATGTATACATATCCACACACCCACAAACCAGTCAGACAGGTCAGGTCAGACTGCTGTAAAGGTCTCTCCAGAGTGTTGGATGGAAGCTTTTATTTAAAGCAGAAGTAAGTGGAATGTTTGTGTTAATATAAGTCTTAAATAGTTCTATCTTCCGACAGCAATCACTTACATAGAGTGTTTGGTCTGAAACACGGGTCTGTCAGTCACTCTGCTCTGCTGTAAGCCGAGGAGAAAACGTCTTGTATACTTCCTTGTATCCTACAACCTTTATCCAATGAGGAGAGAGAACGGCATAAAGGGCTGTGTGTATTGGCTAATGTTGGCTAGCAGGTATTGTGCAGCCAAGGGATGTGCGTGAATGTGGTGACGTAGGGACGAGGACCAATAGATCCATGAGGAGGGTGGGGACTGCTAACTCCATCAGCTGACAAGAAGTTAGCCAAAACGACCGGATCGCTTACTTCTGCTTTAAACAACGTATGAACATTTACCTGTGAGCATATTACCATTACTGATTATTGATTAAAGCAGAAGTAAGCGATCCGGTGGTTTTGGCGGGTCCATGCCTATGTTCCCACAGTTCTAAGATTTTTCTCAAAATTAGGTCCTATGTTCCCACTGGACTCTCCACCTATCTGGACTCTACCTATCTGGCCTGTCTAGCCTCTACCGGGTCTTTATACTAAACTTAACCAACTCCTTTCTTCATTGCCTAAACCCAACCAATGGTGGGACCAAAGGGCTGAGGGAACATAGGGCCTAATTTTCAGTGACAACAAAAGTTAGAAATGTGGGAACATAAGGCTGTGGGAACATGGGAATGACCCCGGTTTTGGCTAACTTCCTGTCAGCCGATGGAGTTAGCAGTCCCCGCCCTCGTCCCTACGTCACCACATTCACGCGCATCCCTTGGCTGCACACAGAGAGGACCACCCCGTTCTCTCTCCTCATTGGATAAAAACTGTAGGATACAAGGAAAGTTTTCTCCTCGGCTCAGAGCAGAGCAGAGTGACTGACAGACCCGTGTTTCAGACCAAACACTCTATGTAAGTGATTGCTGTCGGAAGATATAACTATTTAAGACTTATATTAACACAAACATTCCGCTTACTTCTGCTTTAACCAGCTCTCATAATCACAACAAGCTGTAAAAAACGTAAAAGTCTGGTCAATCTGAGGCCCTTGCACACCAGAGGCCAATAATCCACAGCTTTTACTGTAGATCTCTCAAAAAAGGGAAGGACCCATAACATGATGAACGGTATAGATTTGCAAGAATTGCTGTTTGAATCAAAAGCACAGGGAGGCAATTAAATCTGACAGCACCTGTTCAGCAACTTAGACTGTCTCACCTCAACACCTCCAACAGGGTTTTCACACCGGGAGGGCTCCGTGTGCCAGTTTCAGTTCCTGAACACAATTTTGAACCGGCCGGTGCATCAGACCAAAATCAAAGTTGGTTCCAAAGAACCAAAAAGTACTTGGTTCTTCTCTGCGAACATCATCAGTGTGTGACAACCTGGAGGAAAATCATACGCTGCTGAGGAAACAGAATATTTGGTGGCAATTAGTATAGTGTAGTATGAATTATTTCCTAAACGGCCTGTCATAAAGAAAAGCTAGAAAGCGGAACAAGAAAAAACAAGTCATACGAATTTCCCTTTGAGGCTTAAAGCAGAAGTAAGTGATATATTTGTGTTAATATAAGTCTTAAATAGTTGTATCTTCCGACAGCAATCACTTACATAGAGTGTTTGGTCTGAAACACGGGTCTGTCAGTCCCTCTGCTCTGCTCTGAGCCCAGGAGAAAACATTTATTGTATCCTACAGTTTTTATCCAATGAGGAGAGAGAACGGCATGCAGGGCTGTGTGTGCAGCCAAGGAACGCCGTGAATGTGGTGACGTAGGGACGAGGACTGTTATGGTGCGTTCAAGGAAACTCGTAGACTCGTGTTTTTCCGTCCTGTGAAGTTGTATCAGTTCGATCTGGTACGAGTTCACGGGTCAGAAGTTACGAGTGGCCGTTATAGTGACTTTCACAGGTAAAACAGGTCGGAAAAACACGAGTGGGTTGCCTGAAACGCTACAAAGTCGTAAGTTGTGACTTGAAGCTGTAATTTACGATTTCAAAAGCCTGCCTCGAACGCAGCATTAGCGAAAACGACCGGATCGCTTACTTCTGCTTTAATAAAGTAAAGTCATTCTTATCTTTGAACTTGGGTAAGAGAGGGTCAAGGCTGGGTTCACTCCAGCACCAGACCAAATAAAGAAAGCAAAAATAGCAAAAATATTGCCACTGTTGTGTTTACTTCCTCCTGAGTAATGCAAAGCAACGTCCTCCCAGTTCCACTTCAACTGGTGTGAACATGGGCTGGTTCACCAGAAAGCACCAAAGATCTGAGACTCCAGAACAGAACCAGAACCAGAACCGTGTCCTACAAACTGTGAGTGACTCCCCTCTAAACCTGCAGACAACTGGATCATCCTGGATTTGATCTTGTGTCGATGCCAAACTGTTTTTTTGTCCATCATTCAGCTGTGGTCTGATGCCTTTGATGCCTTTCAGTGATTGACTAACAGAATGTAAAACCAAAAATTGCCCGCTGGAGACACCCAGTGGCCAGTTCTTGGTATTACATTGGCTCTAAGCATCAAAGTGAATTTATAGAAACCATCCCTATTTTAATTTTATTTTTTTTAGCTCAGTTAAGGCAGGAACATGCAGGTAAATACAGACAACAGAAGTCTATTTATTGTTCAGGTGTGGGAGTCAAGTGGGTCACTTCACAGGGACTGAACCCAAATTTAAAAAGACTGGAGCACTCGATAAAATGCAGATATATTTAATAATTTATTGTTCATTGGATTATAACTCAGCCCTGTTACCAAGGGAACAACACATTATAATGTATAAAGCATCAAGCTTGATTGGTTATGATCATTTTACAGCAGCTATTAGATGATGAAACAATAAAATTCATCATTTTGAAAGTCAGATGAGTAAAAGTTATAAGTAAGTAATAATAGTGGTCAGCATATAACTGGTCAGTTGCTCTTCTCCTTCTTCTTCTGCTTCTTCTGTCTCAGTGTGCAGCTTGTCTTTTAGCATCAGCTCGAGCTGCAGGAAGAGAAGACAGACATCCTGACTCTATAGGACCGATTTTTATTTCTGTTCATGTTCAAATCACGTCCTCTGGCTGTGAGACGTTCAGGTGTCTGAAACTGTCTCTCTCTACTACAGTCTTAAACTTGTTCTTTCTTGTAACTGACATTGTTGTTTTTGCAGCAGCTGCCTTCAGTCAATTCTGCTGCAAGTGACATCACCACATTAACCACAAGGAGACTGACACAAAGGGAGTTGGGCTTTTTTTGTCTTGTGATGCAGACTACAAGTCAGTTCTGGTTGTGACCGTGAGGTTTCACCTGAAGCTCAAACTGAGGAATTTTAACTGAAAATGCTAAGACGTTAAAGGGACAACGAGGAGTTTCTCCAGTGGCAGAACGAAAAATTCCGCGACTATAAAAAAGTCTCATATTAATGTGGATGAATCTACGTTACCCACACTTGTTAATGGGCCCATTTTAGATAAATATATCGTTTTGTCTCTATCGTTATTTTGTCATTATTAGTGGTAGTGGAAACGCTGGGCGAGCCGACCAGCGTTTCCTTACTTTCGCTCGGCCTTCTGAGGGTTTCAGGCCAAACGCTTACAACAGCAATGAGGCCAGACTCTCCCTCAGAAATGAAATGAAATGCATTTCCGGGAGCGGCTGGTTTACGAGGCTACAGAGGCTCATAAATGTACAGTAGTGTGAAAACACTTTGCTTTTCCAAAACTCCTCGTTGTCCCTTTAACAATGCTTACAAAGTTTATAGAGTGTGGGAACGACCGACAGGGATCAGTATGATCTGGTTTTGTTGTTGTTGGTTCTTACCTTGAGCTCGCTGTCGGTACAGGTGTATACACAGGATGGTTATGACAGTGTAGAGGACAAACAGCAGGACAGTGAACAGCAGCCTGGGCAGAGACATGGGAGCAGAGGAGGTGTTGAGCGTCGGCCCCGCTCCGCCTGTGAGGAGGAAACAACAGCAGGTCAGGCTCAGATTTCATCTCCATGACCCAGCCACTTACAAACTAAGAAAGACCCGACTCAAAAATAAGTTTCAGGAAACCTGCCAGACAGGTATTTTATACATTGGCCGACAAGGGCAAACGCACCACAACAGCAAAACGCTCCAAATACAACACATAAAACAAATGCAACAGAAAAACACTGCAACTGAGAAACGCTGCTGTCAGAAACGACTCAGAACCAAAAAAAAATGCAAACCCACAAAACTAATGCAGAAAGAAAATCTCACCCGAGTGTTGTGATTGCATTTAACGTCATCTCTTTGACCAAGTGACCAATATGAGGAGACGATGTAGACGACAGAAAACTAATGTTGAATGCAATCACAAAACTCGGACACTTGTCTCCCTGAAAGTAGTTACAGTGACTAACAATACAGATTACGTTATCGGAAAGGTAACAAATGTCAGCGCCGATCAGATGTAGACTGTCCCTAGTAACGTTCTGCTATACAGACCTTAGAATGCAGTAATTGACCAATTAGAAAGGCAAGCTCTTTCAAAGTCTCTAGCACGCTAACATTAGCTACGTAAATCTGTTGCTCTTTTATAATATTGTAAATATCTCCAAAAGTTAGCCAAACTTAAGGAGGGTCTTGTCGCACAGCATGTCTCTCTTGCGTTTGTTTTGGGGTTTTGCAAGTTTTTGGTTCTGCATTGTTTCTGTGATTTGGCCATTTGCCCAATGGCAGCCATGTCCAAAGTCTGGCCCGGGGGCCAATTGCTAGCCTGGCTCTTGCCAGACCCTTGTAGTTCCGCAAAGCTAAGCTGAGCTCCACACAAGGGTCTGGGACTGCTCCATAGGCGATTCATTTCAGAAGGCGGGGCCTTGTAAAAAAATCTTGTATGTGATTGGATAAACCACTTGTCCGTTATCTTGAATGACGTGCTACTTCAGCCACTCACATCGTTCTCTGTTCATCTTTCAAAGAATTAATATTCAATAGATTCGACAAAACAGTTGAAATAGCAGAATCAATGCCAACGCACGACTCCTCACTGCGAGCCGCCATTGTTGTTTGACTCAAACAGTCGCTTCAGTGCTACGTCACACCTCAGAAAGTCCCGCCCGGCGATCCTGATTGGTTCATTATTTTTTGCTCCAGGGAAGAAGTTTGCATTGGCCTCGAGTCCAGACCCTTGTGTGAAGCTGAGCGTAGCGCCTCTGGTGGAGCTTTGCGGAACTACAAGGGTCTGGCGAGAGCCAGGCTAGCCAATTGCGGCTCATGTTCAAATTCCCATTCATAAAATCAATAATATGAGGCCCGCCAGCACGTACAAAACCCCCCCCCCAAAAAAACACATACATAAAAAATCTATTTTATATTTAACCAGAAGATGGCAGCAGATCTGTGGCCGCATGACCCTTGACCCTTCCCAGCCCATTTCTGAAATATAATATAATATAATATAAAATATAATATGCAATGTTTCAAATTTTTTCAGACAGATTTTTCCTCATTTTATGTGGTCTTCAAATATGAAAGGCAGAGTGATTTTGGTAAAAACTTGTTCAGATTTATTTGTATTCAATGTGAAGAAATGAAAAGAATGGGATTTGCAATCAAAAAATGTATTAAATAGTTCATTTGCATTAATGGTTCAAAGGATGTCAGGATGAATGGTCGGCCCCCACACATTTTCACCTCACCAAATCTGGTCCTCTTTGCAAAAAGTTTGGACACCCCTGCCCTATGGTGTTGGCCACCATACTTTTAAGACGTTAATGCCACAAATGATTTGCTATGAAGTGTCTAATTTGACCTGGTCAGCTTCAAGGTTGGTTGGTTCATTACTGAATAAAAAGAAAGACATCATCATCGCCATCATCATCATGGTCACCTGTCACAACCAGCAGACTCTGTGGCGACTCTCCTGCCGTCGGGTGCTGACACCAGTAGGAACCTTCGTCGGCCTTGGACACTGGTGACAGGATCATCTTCCCCTCGGGGTGGTTGCCGACGAAAACATCGTCTCTGTAGAACGTAGCATTGAAATCTGACAAGAGCCTCAGAGCTCCTTCCCTGTAGAAACAGCGAAGCGTCACCTCTTCTCCCTCGGCCACAGGAAGTGTTGGGCTCCCCAGGATCACGACACCTTCTGAAATACACAACAGCGAACCGTGATCGTTGGACTTTCCTTGTTTATCAATCCCTCATCTCAGGGGTGCAAATCCGATGCCAGGATTGGGGGGGACACAAAAGAGATTTTTTTTTTTTTGCCCATATGCAACACATACCATGCCGCCATAAATCACAACCCCGCAGAGTCTCGGCATATCATTCAAAAAGTCCTGCACAGGGAATCATTTATTGTGCTTACCTTTCTTGTTTATTTGTCCTAAACAGCCAACAGCGTATATCACTGCTGTTATATTGGTAAATTATATTTTTTTATATAGGGTCTCGGACATGTAATGTCTACTCACGTTCTTATCTTTCGCCTCCCACCGACCCTCCCAGATCCTCAATTCTTCTCACCATCTTCCTTTTCTCCCAGTGTATGGAACTTTATGCATGATTAATTGATATGGATGAATATCAAAATATGAAGCCCTAAGATTGAGGGGGTTGTTTTTTTAAAGCCTGCAGATGTCATCAGCGTCTGTGTAAGAAACTACCCGTTCATTTGCATCGTAGTGGAGGAGACCAGAGATGGGATGTGGAGTCAGAAATATTTTTGTCAAACATTATTTGTTCCACCATTTCAATAATTTATTTTTAGATGTGAAGAATGTGAAGTCTGAAAATACATTTGTTAAAGGGACAACGAGGAGTTTTGGAAAAGCAAAGTGTTTTCTCACTACATTTATGAGCCTCCGCGCGCACCGTGAAATTATTTGACCGGCGCAAGACAGACTCATGTTTTCATTCATCAAGAATTAAAGTCAGAGGTTCGAAGACGATCACATACCATCGTAGTTCCGACCATAAACAGCGATTTGGCTGCGTTATTCTCATGTAAGCAAAACCGAAAGTAAGGAAATGCTGGTCGGCTCGACCAGCAATTCGGCCACAACTAATAATAACAAAATAACGATAGAGACAGAACAATATATTTATCGAAAATGGAGCCATTAACAAGTGTGGGTAACGTAGATTCATCCACATTAATGTGAGACTTATTTATAACCAAATAGAAACTCCTCATTGTCCCTTTAAATTTTGAATAGTTTGGGGTATTTTTATTGGGGGGGGGGGCAATTCATGTTTTTCAGAAATTGGGGGGGGCATGTCCCCCCCGTCCCCCCCCCCCAGGATCAGCACCCATGCCTCATCTTGAAGTTTGGTTTTGGGTTGTCAGTATGTGATACATTGGTTTGGTTCTTCCCTTCTGCTTTTATGGAACATGTGCTTACTGTTGACTGTGATGTTGACGGCGTTGCTGCATTCCCCGGCCTCGGACTCGCACCAGTACACACCGGAGTCTCTTTCATAGAGACTGCGATTGATGCAGGCAGAGCCGTTGCGCCGACCCCAGCCCACCTCACAGGAAACAGACTTCTCACTGGAGGTGTTTCTCTTCAGTGTCCAGCTGCTGAAGTTCCCCGGGTATGCACAGCTCATATTGAGGGACTCGAACTGGAAGAACTGAGTCCTGTCTGGATGGACACTCAGCGTGGCTGCTGTGGGTTCACACAGGAAGTGACACACATGAAAACAAAACCATCAGGGTGACATCATCAAGGATCGTGGGTGGAAACTTGCTGCGGCTTTTTCTCTGAAACCAGACATGACGTGTGTTAGACCTGTGCCAACCAGTCTACAACAAGTCTACATCCAGTCTACAACCAGTCTACAACAAGTCTATACATCCAGTCTACAATACAACCAGACGACGTCCAGTCTATATCCAGTCTAAATTAAATCTACCATCAATCTACATCAAATTTATTGCCAGTCTACCGTCGGTCTATAACCAGTCTATATCCAGTCTACATCCAGTCTACAGTTGGTCTATAACCAGTCTACAGTTGGTCTATAACCAGTCTACAGTTGGTCTATAACCAGTCTACAGTCGGTCTATAACCAGTCTACTGTCGGCCTATAACCAGTCTACATCCAGTCTACAACCAGTCCACATCCAGTCTACAGTTGGTCTATAACCAGTCTACAGTCGGTCTATAACCAGTCCACATCCAGTCTACATCCAGTCTACAACCAGTCTACATCCTGTCTACATCCAGTCTACAACCAGTCTACAACCAGTCCACATCCAGTCTACATCCAGTCTACAACCAGTCCACATCCAGTCTACATCCAGTGTACATACAGTCCACATCCAGTCTACAACCAGTCCACATCCAGTCTACAATCAGTCTACAACCAGTCCACATCCAGTCTACATCCAGTCTACAACCAGTCTACATCCTGTCTACATCCAGTCTACAACCAGTCTACAACCAGTCCACATCCAGTCTACATCCAGTCTACAACCAGTCCACATCCAGTCTACATCCAGTGTACATACAGTCTACAACCAGTCTACATCCTGCCTACATCCAGTCTACAACCAGTCTGCATCCTGTCTACATCCAGTCTACAACCAGTCTACAACCAGTCCACATCCAGTCTACATCCAGTCCACATCCTGCCTACATCCAGTCTACAACCAGTCTACAACCAGTCCACATCCAGTCTACAATCAGTCTACAACCAGTCCACATCCTGCCTACATCCAGTCTACAACCAGTCTACAACCAGTCCACATCCAGTCTACAATCAGTCTACAACCAGTCTATAGCCAGTCTATAGCCAGTCTACAACCAGTCTACAACCTGTCTACATCCAGTCTATAACCAGTCTACATCCAGTCTACAACCAGTCTACATCCAGTCTACAACCAGTCTACAACCAGTCTATAGCCAGTCTACAACAAATTTACAGTCTAAAACCAGACGACATCCAGTCTATATCCAGTCTAAATTAAGTCTACCTTCTGTCTACATCAAATTTATAACCAGTCTACATCCAGTCTACAGTCAGTCTACAACCAGTCTATATGCAGTCTACAGTCAGTCTATAACCAGTCTACATCCAGTCTACAACCAGTCCAGTCTACAGTCGGTCTATAACCAGTCTACAGTCAGTCTATAACCAGTCTATATCCAGTCTGCAACCAGTCTACAACCAGTCCACATCCAGTCTACAGCCAGTTTATAACCTGTCTACAACCAGTCTACAACCAGTCTACAGTTGGTCTATAAACAGTCTACAGCAGTATTCAGTATTCATAAACAGTCTACAACAGTATTTTATTGTGATTTGTATTGTGAGTTTTATGTTGGGACTACAGGTGGAAATTAGCCCTAGTGGCTAAATCTGGTACAACCATCTCTTCTCTGCTCTATAAGTGATTAATGGTATTGTACACTGTCCTTTATTAATAAATTAAACTAAACTAACCAGTCTACATCCAGTCTACAACCAGTCTACAGTCGGTCTATAACCAGTCGACATCCAGTCTACAACCAGACGACATCCAGTCTATATCCAGACTAGATTAAATCTACCTTCAGTCTACATCCAGTCTACAACCAGTCTACATCCAGTCTACAACCAGACTACAACCTGTCTAAATCTGGTCTAAATCCAGTCTCCATCCTACCACCTTTACCGCAGATGCATCTTTTCTATTTCTGCTGAACATTGAGTATTGACACTGGTGCCAGTCTGACAACTGCTATGGTTTTGAGAATGACAGAGTTAATTCTCTTAGTTATGCTTATTTACATAATTTAGTTACACAAATGAGACAGAGAGTAACACATCAAGTCTAACAACTAAACAGCAGTGTATATAAACATACATAATGATGTCCAAGCAAATAATAACCAAAACAACACATTCAAATTCAGACCAACAAGAGTCAGAATCAGCCCAGGTAGGTAAAGTCAAGTTTCTTACTCATAAAGAGGCAGATCGACGAGAGGTCCATTCTGTTTTGAAGTTTTCTTTGTTTCTCTGTATCAGTTTCACAGTTTCTGACTCTTCGCCACATCCTGAGCACAGAGCGGAAGTGGCAGGCGGAACAACAGATTAACACCCACAATAACTCAGCCAGGATGGACTTAAAGGGATAGTTCACCCTAGAATGATATTTCGCTCATTATCTACTCACCCTCATGTTGACTAAGGGCTGGAAGAAGTTTCAGATTCCTCCGTGGCTTCTCTGAGTTACAGGGGGTCTCGGCATAGCAGTGCATGTCCATATAACGGTTGCAAAGGGACACCAGAGCTCTTCGTAAAAAAACACACACAAAAAAACATCCAAATACCTCCATGATGCTCGTATGTAATGTCCGTCTTGTGCTGAAGCCCCAAATTGCGTAATTGTCCCGAAAAAAATTAAATAAGTCTATATTTTAAGCTTGTTTGTAGCGGAAGCTTCTCAAAGCTCCTCTTCCTGGTCCGTCCAAATCTCGCGTGATTCGCAGTAACCGCACTGACGCATGCTGACGCCGGCGCAAATCACGCGAGATTTGGACGGACCAGGAAGAGGAGCTTCGAGAAGCTTCCGCTACAAACAAGCTTAAAATATAGACTTATTTAATTTTTTTCGGGACAATTACGCAATTTGGGGCTTCAGCACAAGACGGACATTACATACGAGCATCATGGAGGTATTTGGATGTTTTTTTGTGTGTGTTTTTTTACGAAGAGCTCTGGTGTCCCTTTGCAACCGTTATATGGACATGCACTGCTATGCCGAGACCCCCTGTAACTCAGAGAAGCCACGGAGGAATCTGAAACTTCTTCCAGCCCTTAGTCAACATGAGGGTGAGTAGATAATGAGCGAAATATCATTCTAGGGTGAACTATCCCTTTAAGTCTAAAGCTCATATACAACCTGGTGAAAATCAATTTCCTGAACTCTCTATTCTAAATAATTCTTCATAAATAATGACAGAGCAGTGTCCTGATTATACCACTAAGAGTCTACAGTCTTGTTCATGGCTCTGATAACCTTCCTGATGGATGGTTAGGAAGTTCTGACATGACGACATGACAACAACATGGTGATAACGATGGTGACTTACACAGTACTCCCTAAAGAAGCCATGCTGCTTACAGTATATGCCTGAAAGACAGAAGTACCTACTCACAATAAGTCATAGAATTGGTTGTATGGCCTTCTCCACTGCAATATTTAAATCACTTCTTTAAAAACACCTTTCTACACAATGTTTTTGGTGTTATTTGACTTTCTAATTGTTCTATCCTCGTCTGTTTTATTGCCTTGTCTTATTGTGTGTTCTTTTGCTTATTTGGCCTGTCAACTTTTTCCATTGATTGATTTTATTGTGATTGACTACTAAAGTGTATTGAGACCATACGGGTGAATTTCCACTCTAAATAAACTGAACTGAACTGAAAAACAAAACAAACATAGCCATAGCAACAACCATCACGCAAAACCACAGCAGGTTCTTTCCCACTAGGAGATGTATTAGTCATTGTGTCCGTGTTGAAGAGTTGTTTTCAACAGCTCAGTCCATTAACCTTACCTAAACTTTAATTGTTAGCTTTAGCTTTCTCTGATGCCAGGAGTAGATGTTGGTAAACATTGCTGCGACCGTTTTAAATGTCACAACCAGGGCAAGAACAAAAAGTGTAGGGCTAGCTGGCTAACAAGACCTTTGGAAAGAGGCGCAAACATTGATGTTGTCCGTTTGATGCTGAACTAGCAACATTTCTTCTAGATTGGTCAGTAAACAGTTGCAAACGTTAGCGTACAGCTCCTTTAATGAAAGCTGCAGTGTTTCTATGATGACCTGTTTATATTAGAATCGTGAATCTACCCTTAAAGTCGTTGCACCAGAGCAGACATGTTATGTCTCTCAGTCACTACCGTCAGTGTTAGCTTGCTAACTAATGTTAGCGTACTCTCCGTCCTGGGTGCCATTGTTGTGTTCGAGGGTCAAGACAAGTTATTTAAGTGATAAAAGATAAGGTCATCATGTATACTGGTATGGGCTACAAAATCTGCAATACAAAACTAAAACTGTTTTTTACTTCTGATAATATAAAGATTTATATAAAATACTAGTCAGTTAATGTTGTCTCTTGTTAGGATTTCAGTTCAGTTATTTATTCATTACAGTAATTTTGAAGTACGTGTCCCACCCCTTAAGTTTCCCACCATTTGATGATCTCACCTGTGTTGATTTCCCCGCCTGTGCCTTGTTTCTCCTTGTGTATTTAGCCCTTGTGTTTTCTGTCAGTCTGTCGGCCCGTCTGTGTTGCTACCTGTTGTCCAGCATATCTTGCCCGTGTGTCATGCCCTGTTCCTGTGTTCCTTTGTATTGAGTTCTCACGTTTCTCAGTTTCAAGATTTTTCTGTTGTACTTATTGCTTGTTGACCGTTTTGTTGGTACTTTGTAAGTTTCTGTTGCACTTTGAAGACTTTTTTGTTGACCTTTCAGTAATAAATATATTGTTGTTACTACTGAGGTGAGGTCTGCCTTTGGGTCCACATTCCGCAGTTAAAAAAAATAGGTAACACTTTACTTGAAGGTATCATCATAAGAGTGACATGACACTGTTATGAACGTGTCATAAACATTATGTCAACGTCATAATGTTGTTATTAAGTGTCATTCAGTTAACCCTAACCCTAACCCTACAAACCCAAATGAATAGCAATGTAGCAATGTTGTGACGGCCCAGGCCTATACTTTGGATATAAGGCATTTTAAAGGGAAGGACAACTTGGTGGCCGACGCTTTGTCTCGTGCTCCTGTTTGATTTTTTGCTTCTCTGTTGTGTATTCTCTCTCTCTCTTAAATTGCTTCCAGGTACCAGTTGCTGGGAGGGATGGGAGTCACGCAGGTGATGTTGAGAATTGGGAGTAAATGGTGTTTTCCTCATGTTGAAAACTGGGTATTGGGTAATGTATATTATTGTAGTTATTGGGTAATATAGCCTATATATTATTGTAATTTTGTTGTGGCTGGTTGGTCCACAGGGTTCCTGGTGGGACCCTGTTTTGATGGGGGGGGGGGGGGGGGGTGACGGCCCAGGCCGGTCTATGTGTTCTGTCTCTGTATTTTCCCCTCCCCCCTGCAGTGGCTGATGCGAGGCGGGGCCCTGATGTGAAACACCTGTGTCGGGGTCTATATTAGATGGTTGGCAGTCTGCTCGCTCTCTCTCTGCCTGCCGCCAGCTGAAGCTCAGTCCGAGCCACTGTTGCCTTTTTTCGTTTGTTTTATGTTTGGTTATGGTTCTGTTGCACATTCTCCTACGTTGTAAATAAATTGTACCTTTATTATTGTTCCTCCGTCCTCCGTTTGATCGTTTTTGTTGTGGTCTTTTGAGCCGGACCATAACAATGTATGAATGCCTTATCAAGTTGTCATGGATACAAACACCTTATAAACAGTCTTATGAATGCGTTATGCACTAACCCGTCAAGTAAAGTGTTAGCCACCTCAGAAATCCTCATTCAGTCCCTAGATGAAATGGGCGTGTGCATATTTTGGCTCCGTGCCTTTTAACACCTGAGTTCCTGCATGTGCCATTTACTGTAGGTGAAACCGTGACAGCAGCTCCACAGGTATTTTGACTGGTTGGATAAACATCTGACAGAATTTTTTTTTTTGCTCTTTTCTCAATGGAAACCAAACTTTTTGTGCTTTTGTGCACCTTTGTGCTGGTTCTGGGGATCACACTCTGCAGTAAGTGTTCATCTATTTTACATATGTGGTGCTCCAGGATTTGTTGTCTGTGTAATTGTGCAACAGAGAGATGAGGAGAAAACGAAACTCAACCTTTCAATAATGAGCTTCTTTAAAAAGCTTCTGACTCTGAGATGAAACTTTGGTGAGAAAGTCATAAAAACCAGGCACCACAGGAGCAGGCCATATAGCTGGTACAACTTTACAGAGCATTGTTCTGCTGAAATTATGACATTTAGAAGTTTTAAAAGATCCGTTTTATATCTTAACATTTTATATCTTAATGTTTGAAGTTAAGATGTAAATAACATATAACATATTTCTTCAGCTTGTGTAACAGTGTAATGATGTTGGTTCGTTTACTGACTGAAGTCATTTTATTTTCGTTTTTCTTGGGTGTAGAGAGATGCAGCACGAGACGAATAGCCTACAGCTACTGTGAGTCAGCAATCCAAACATCACTGTGATGAGTACAGTGATGATTAAGAGATGAGTTTGAAATTAATCTTCTCCACACCAATCAACAGTAGGTGTAATAATAGTAGCCTATGATTTCATTTATTGAGCCTGACAGGGTTTCAAGAGGACTTTCCCTATAGATAATAACACACAGTGAGGAAATCAGTTAAGTGTCAACATGTAGGTTTTAATATCCAAATATAGTATAATATAATATAATATAATATAATAATAAGTGTTGTTTGTGCTGTTTGTTACAGGTAACCCCACAAACTGTCCCGTTGAAAAGGATCACTTTGAAGGGACTTCACCACTAAAGGCGACAGTTGGTAGAAACATCACTTTACCCTGTAAACACTTCACTGACAGTGAGGACATTATACTGGAGTGGATTAAAGGTGGTGAAGATGTAATGTTTTCTTGGAGGGAGGGAGTTCCTGTCGTAGATGAAGGCTACAAAGACAAAGTCCCATCGCTCCCCTCCAAAGGAGAAAACTGGACGTTAGGACTGAGGACGGTGGAGGCGTCCGATGAGGCCGAGTACTGCTGCTGTTTCATGGTTGGATATGAGGGCAGAAAATGCAGCAGTGTGAATCTCTGTAAGTATTTTACACAGCAGCATAAACATTAGATATTACAACCAACAGGAGTTGCTCTTTTTCTCATACAAACGCTGACTGGATGTCATTGAACGCACCACGAGCCTCGGCTGTCTCAACACTGGTTCACTGCTAGTTGAGTCTTCGTTCTCTGGTCCATGATCCATGATCTGGTGTCTGTGATGAAAGTCTTTTTTTAATCAAAGCCTTGTGTCTGATCAGCACTTTGTTGTGTTTACAGCTGTAACTGAAGAAGACGAAGTGACGGAAAAAACAGTCGACCAGAGAGGTAACAAGACTGAACTCTGTGAAATATTAATTGACTCATTCTTAGATGACGTTGACATTCACTGTGACCTTTAACCCGACTTCTCTCATTGTTGTTTTTTGTTTTGTTTTTTAGCAAATTTTATTGACAATTCAAGAATTACATTTAGTAAAAAATACAAAACAGAGAACAATACAATGCCAGGGGGTCACTGAATTCAAAATAGTATACCAAACATTGCTATTAATTCAATAAAATATTATATAAAATTCTCTCATTGTTGTAGGAACTCCCAACACTGCTCAGGAGGTCGCTGCTGCAGTTGCTGCTGTCTTCAACAGTATCATGATGTTTATTGTCCTGCTAACACAGATTTGACACACAAAAAAAGAAAACTTTTTTAAAAGTTTTCAGTTGCAAATGTCTGATATTCACACATTGTATAAATTGTATTAAGGATTTTTTTGTGATGTGTGTGTGTGTATATTAAAAAATCCTTCCTGAATCCTTGAATCCTTCCTATCCACTGCCATTACACTTTACAACTGTTCAGCTATATTTTTATACAAATTGTTTCTATTTTATTCTTCTCTATTTTTCTGTGTGACCCATGTGTTAATGTTGCTGCTGTGTCAGTCATTTCTCAGCCTGGAATCAACAAAGTTCATCTTAATCTTAAACTGGTTGAATATCTATATTGAGATGTGTGAGTTGTGCATATATACAGAGGTTTATTATTTGACTATATATTATATTATATTATATTATCATTAATAATGTTTTAAATCTCTGTCTATGATCTCACAGGAGCAGAATATCCAATTTGAACCAGACTTCAGGATAAATGCAGTTTTGGATTTTTTTTGTGATATATTTCTGTAAAGTGTGAGGTTTATGCAGTCAAAAATATCTCATTGCTTCTGCTCCAACTCTGGTTTGACACATAAAAGTTTATTTGCCACAAATCAATCACAGTTACATTACATATAATCGTTGCTGGCAGATTCACTTCAACAGTGGTTGAAGACTGGTGGTGTGTATAGGTGCACTTGAATCCTCAATTGACCCTACATGGTTATACAGGTTCATCTCAATAAATTAGAATATCATGGAAAAGTGCATTCCCATATTAAAAATGCATTTTTTTACTGGACTTTTGTAATATATGATTTAAATGTAATCCATAATCATTATTACAATTAACAGAAATTAAATATAGACATGAACTGTAATGGATCTATATAATGTATTAGTTTTACTTTTTGAATTTAATAAACTTTTCCATGTTATTTTCATTTACTGAGATGCAGCGAATTGTTGTTGACAGATTCACTCCAACAGCTTCTGAACACTGGTGAACTGTCCAGGTGCACTTGAATGTTTCATTGATCCTGCATGGCTCTATGTTGTAGCCATGGATACCGTCCTTCAAATAAACAGTTAATATGAAATAGTATCAATCTCCTTTCTCTCCAGTCCTCAGCTAAAGAAGCTCCGTCCCCGGGTGGGCTCGAACCACCAACCTTTCAGTTAACAGCCGAACGGCTCATCACAGAGACACCATCCGTCCGGAGAGTTTGTCAGCCGGCCAACCTCCGTCGTCATCCCGGGAGAGAAGACAATCGCTAATTAACTTACCCGCAGGTTTTTAAAGGTTTACCACCGGGTAGTTACATTCTTTTTAGGAGATAAATGCTGGTCTCATTGATGAAATGTAACAATTGTGGCAGTCGCATTAATTTGTTTGAATTAAAAGTGAAGCTTCATGTGTGTATCAGACAGAGGAGCAGCGCTGCCTCGGGGCTCTGTAGCCTACAGTATGTACAGAAATCACCACATTTACATCAATAAATAAATGTTTTACAATGAACCGATCGGTCTGTATTAAATTTTATTTTATTTTATTAAGTTAACATGGTTTTGAATACAGAATTTGTGGCAAAAGCTCGTCACGTCTGCTTATGTGAAAGCCAGCAGAGACGACTGATGACGTATGTGATTGTTGAAGGGGTGTCCCAATTTGTACCCCTTGTTGCTCCATTTCAAGGGGCAAGGGTTAAGGGGTAGGGCTAGGAGTAGGGATGAAAATTAGAATTGGAATTGGGCCTCTGTCTCCTGACGTCAGTCCTCCATGTCTCTGTCTTCACTAACTCCGCTCTCAGACCTTGTAGCAGCTGGAGGAGCAAACTACTTGAGGAGCTGCAGTCACGTGTTTGTGTCACCAGATGGCGCCACTGCTGCTCACACTGGAGTCACCTCACAGCTCCACTGAGCAGCTTCTCTCTGTCCACTCAGCTCCTTATCTGACCTGTTATTGCTTTATTGAGCCACGTGGGATGATGGATGTTGTTATTGTTTTTGTTTTTAAAAAAAAGCTAAAATAAGTCTATTTTTGTGTCTTTTTGCATTTTATTGACAGGTTAGTTGAGAGAGACAGGAAATAGGGAAACGACATGCAGCAAAGGACTATGGTGTAGGATTTAGAGGGTTGTTGCTAGATGGCGTACATGAGCTGCAGGAAGTGACGTCCTAGAAAACATGCAATCTTTACTTAGCTGTGCCTGAACCCAACCAATAGCTTCACTTACTTTTTGCTTTTTTTCCCCCTATTTTACACCTGGACATGTCAGTTTTACTAAACTTAACCAGTCAGGAGTTCTCAACGAGATTTGCTCGTGTACGCCATCTAGCCACAACCGATTCAGAGGACTGTAGCGTTTGCACGTGGGGCGCCTGCTCTACCCACTGAGCTAGACAAGCTCATACTGTATTTGACCCAGAAAAGATTCATAAAGTATCTGAAACCCCCAATGGTTTGCCACCAGCATGTAAGACTACAGTTTCAGTTCGTCCACACCTACTAGACTCTTCCTTTACACTCTCGCTTTAACCGTTAATCTTTATTTAACACCTAAATCCATCCCATCATGTGGGACACCACCCACACTGTGGTTTCCTGTCAACTGTGCTTCATCACCAACTGTACAGTATATGTGCACAATTGTATGGAGTCATTATTGTGTGTGAACAACAGTGTTTGTTGTGTTGCATGAACGTGCACACTGTCCTACTGTCATGAATGAACTGTTGTTAGATTAGATTAGATTAGATTAGATTAGATTAGATTAGATTAGATTAGATTAGATTAGATTATACTTTATTTATCCCCAAGGGGAAATTAGTTTGTGACACAGCCTTGAAAGAAGAAAAAGGTATTTATTTTCTCCAACACAGTAAGTATGGCCAAAAGAATCAATGATGTTGTCAAATGTAAACATTTTGTGATTCATTGATTAGTAACTACGCAAAAGCCTCTGTAGAAAACACCCCCCCCCCCCCCCCCCCCCTCGTTCTGACACTACCGTTGAGATTTCACACTCCGCCCCTCATTTCCTCATTTCATCAGTATTATGCCATGCTGTTTCTCAGAGGACGAACTGTTATCACTCTGTCGGTAAGAGCTGCTTATTTCTGTTAAATTGTCTGTTAAATATTGAATCCGTCAATAAAATCATCTTTAACATGTAAAAGCTTCGACTGTTATGTAGCCTAACGTGTGTACAGGTTTGAACCCTAGATGCATTTAAAAAGCAGTTGATACTGTTGTTGTCTAAATGAAAAGGAGTTAGTTTTTGTGTGGTGTTTTACTGGTTTGGAAATCCTGAACCTGCATTCAGCTCAGACCTGATGTAAAATCCTTCTCTGTTACAAACGTTCAGTTTTTTTGTTTTTTTTATACTTTGTTAAATAGCAGACTTTTAAATCATAAAGTCCCTGTAATGTTGATCTAATTGTTAAATGTTCTCTGACTTGTGTTGGATCAATGTTTTAGGCCTTAGAGATAAAACAGGCTGAGGTTTTTATTCTTGGTAACCGAGTTCAACTTCTAACTGCCGCAAAACCCATGTACAGCACTTCCTCTTTCAGGACCGTTATTTTCAACAAGGACAATGTTGAGTAAAGATATGACAGGAAGAGTTGTGGTTTTCACTGGTGCCAACACCCAAAAAACTGCTTAGAAAATACTGCAGGAATGCTTTATTCAAGCACAAATATACTTATTGTTTCAACTCTAATGGGTGTGTGAGGAAGAAACACACACAAAGAAGACGGTGGGTCCGTGGTCTGTGGTTTGAAGAACGATCAGAGCACTTTCGTTTCTTTTCAAGATCCATTGTTTGTTTGTTTTCTCCATGAGTGATCAATGATCATGTGTCTTACGTTAGTTCCTCACTCACTTGTTCTTCACGTGTTCCTTTTTAAATTTCAGAAACCCGTGATTCTTCATTCCTCATGATGTGATGGACTCCAGCAATGGGACCGTCTTGTGATTTGTGTATTGCACTTTTTCATCTTAAGATCATTCTTGTGACACATGCGTGTAGAGGTAAAGTCAAAGCTGATCTAATCTAAACAGATGTAAATATTCAGAGGTAGAGAGTCGGATGTTTGTAATGTGAAACACTACAGTCATTTGTAATTTGTAATTTGTAATTTATTTATTTAGAAGTCAGGACCATAGACTGTAAAAAGAATGGACGTAGCGTCCGTGACGTCACCCATTGGTTTTGGGGAGTCGTTTTTGTGACTCAAATATGGCGGCCTGAACAGCGCCATGTTGGATTGGCCGGCCGAAAACCCGCCCACTGGCCTCGAAGCAGCTGTCCACGGAGCTGCTCGGACCTGTCACTCAACGTTTCCGCGCCCTGATTGGCCAGAATTTTAACCTAATAACAGTAAAACAGTAGAGTTAAAAAAAATTCACCCCCCTCAGAGTGTGTGCGGGGGTAGAAACTATCAATTGAGACGAAAAAACGTTCTGACACCAGGCTTTTAACATGTTTACTGAGGATGTAAAGTCGGCGATTTTAACATGGGGGTCTATGGGGAATGCTCCCTTCTGACACCAGCCCCCAGAGGAATCCGAGGGGATTGCAGTTTTTTGAACGCGGAAGTGAGCTTCACTTCTCAGACCGACAACTGCCCCCTTGGTCAGGACAGTGCACATTAATAAAACATGTACCGTAGTACGTGCAAATGTGCCAGATTGTAGCCCGTGGGCTAATTTCCATCTGGAGTCCTCTAGGCAGGTTGGTGTTACAATACAATACAAAAGGTTAGAATACATTTTAAGTAGAAAATAGCATAAACACATACAATATTACAACACATTACTAGTACTAAAATATGTTAAGTCAGGTCAGTACATTAGAGACAGACAGAAGCCACTGACATGATTCACCAACACTCTTCTCTGTGTGACTCTTCTCTTATGTGACTCTCTTCTTTCTCTGTTTCTCAAGTTTGATTATTTGTGATGACTGGAATTAAAATTGTTGTTTTTGTTCTTTCAGCTGCAGCTCAGTCAAAGTTTCTTTCGTCACATCAACCAATCACAGCTTTGGCTGGTGATGATGTCATCCTACCATGTCGCCTTGAACCTCCCATCAGTGCCTCTGGCTTGACAGTGATGTGGACCAAACCTGGTTTGGACCCAAAGTACATTCATATTCATGAAGAGGGACGGAAGTATTGGAATCAAAATCAGTCTTATAAAAATCGAACTCAAGTGTTTTTGGAAGAACTGGAACGAGGAAACATCTCCATGAAAATTTCCAGAGTGAAAGTGTCTGATGAAGGAAAATACACATGTCACATTGACTCAATGCAGGAAGAAGCTTCTGTCCATCTCATTGTTGGTGAGTACCAGCCTGGCTCCGCCTGCCTATACGTTTCATATCCCTTCAGTACTCTGCCAGGGATTGAAATGTTTTCGTTGCAAACAGACAGAGGGGCTACGAACAATGACATTGAGGTTCTGTGTTAAGTTTGAAGTTCTAGTTTGTACACAATGCAGCGCAGAGATGTTTGCGAAGCCATGCTCACAGCACACACTCGCTTTGCTCTGTTCATTGCAATCATCATAAACAGCATGCAGCAGCTTCATTTTGTTCCCGGCGCATAACATACGTCACGACTCACGACCAAACATTAGCGACTGACAAAAGCAGATCCAATAGACTTAAAGGGATAGTTCACCCAAAATTGAAATTGCACTCATTATCTCCTCCCCCTCATGTGGACTAAGGGCTGGGAGAAGTTTCAGAGTCCTCATGGCTTCTCTGAGTTACAGGGGGTCTCGGCGTAGCAGTGCATGTCCATATAACGGTTGCAAATGGATACCAACTGTCTTCGTAACAAAAAGACACACCAAAAAACATCCAAATACCTCCATGCTGCTCGTATGTAATGTCCGTCTTGTATTGAAGCCCCAAAATGCGAAGTTGTCCCGAAAAAAATTAAATAAGTCTATTTTTCAAGCTTGTTTGTAGCGGAAGCTCCTCTTCCTGGTTCAAACGAACTTCGATAAGCTTCTGCTACAAAACAAGCTTGAAATATAGACTTATTTAATTTTTTTTCGGGACAACTTCGCATTTTGGGGCTTCAATACAAGACGGACATTACATACGAGCAGCATGGAGGTATTTGGATGTTTTTTGGTGTGTCTTTTTGTTACAAAGACAGGTGGTATCCATTTGCAACCGTTATATGGACATGCACTGCTACACCGAGACCCCCTGTAACTCAGAGAAGCCACGGAGGACTCTGAAACTTCTCCCAGCCCTTAGTCCAATTTCAATTTTGGGTGAACTACTGTATCCCTTTAAAGAGACTTTTCTCCTCTTGTCCCCAGGTTCAGTCTCCTCACCTGTCATACAGGTTGTTCCCATCACCAGTGGCTCAGTGTTGTTACAGTGTGAGTCTAAAGGCTGGTATCCAGAGCCTGAGCTGCTGTGGCTGGACGCTGAGGGAAAGCTGCTCTCTGCTGGACTGACAGAGACAGTCAGAGGTCCTGATGTCCTCTATACTGTCAGCAGCAGAGTCACTGTGGAGAAGAGACACAAGACCAACAACTTCACCTGTAGAGTCCAACAGAAGCTCATCAACCAGACCAGAGACACTCAGATTCACATCACAGGTAGAAATCTTCACAACCTTCTCCTCTGGTTCTGTTAATGTCCAAGACACTTTTCTGTATAAACACTGAGCTGCTCTGTGCTCCATCGTTTCAGGTGATCTCATCAAGGACAATCCTGAAATCCTTTATGTGATACTTGGGTCTATGATGCTGCTTGTCCCTGGTGTTTCTATTGTTAGCATGTTCTTGTGGTGCCGTCAACATAAATCAATGTTTGAGGAGGAAAAAACAGAAAACTCAACTGAAATGATTGAACCAAATCAAGGGGAAACATGAAGACACAGTTTACACACAGGAAGCAGGAATAATATTTGAATGCTTATATCTAAATGTTCATGGCTGTTTAAATGAAGTGTTGTCCAGTACCATGTAGCCGTCACAAAGCTTTAGAGAACGACTGTGCTCGTCTGTGTGGAGGTCGAATCCACACTGGATTCAGAGTCAGACGTTGTGTCCTGATCCACAACCACTTGAGGGCCCTGTTTTATATTTACTGTGACATCCTTAAACCTCGTCATTCATGAAGTAAACAAACAAAGTTAAACACAGAAAGGTCATCCTGACAGACAACACCACTGCACTTTACAAGAAGGGACCTTCAATGACACTGTGGTGCTTTGTAATGTAAGCATCAACGATCTGTGTCTGTCATATCAAATCACTGATGCTTACAGTACAAATCTTTATTATTTATTATCTGTCAAACTGTTAAAGAACAGACACTGCCTCTTCCAGCAGGTGGCGGTGTTCCACAAGAATGTAGTGCAATGTGTGTGTGTTTACTTGTGTGGATGCCACAAGGTGTCATTCAATCTGAGCACTTTATTCTGTCTTTATTCTACATCATAGAGCTCTATTTTGTTAAAAAAAAAAAAAAAAAAACTTTTATGTAATTTTTTTTTAATTCTGTGAATCGTGTTGTTCTTACTACTTTGTGAATCATGGAGATCTATACTGTAATTCATGTTGCTATTATTTATTTAAAAATACAGTCAGCCCCAAGCTGATTCTTTCTGATCCAAAATGCTGATCTAACTATTGTTACATGTGTATGTGAATGTTTGTGTACAACTGTTATGTGACTGTGACCAGCACTTTTTAACCCCAAGCCAAATTTCCTCATTGAGGACAATAAAGTTAATCTTAATCTTAATCTTTATCTGTCATATCAACACCAAATAATTATGTATTCTCTATTTGCTCACGTAAATAGCTAATGCACAATTAATTGTGTAAATAAATGTCAAAACATCAATATATTATATCATGGAGCTCTTGGAGAAGTTGGCTTAAATATGATTCTTTTATGGTATAAATTCAAACATCAGGCATGAAGACAAGTAGGCCTACATGACTACCGTAAGCTTTTCTTTTTTGTGTTATATTTTGAACGTTGTGGGTCTTTTATTTTGTAAACTTGTTGCCATAACAATCGGTTAGCGTGTCTTGGCTGTTAACCGGAAGGTTGTTGGTTTGAGCCCACCTGGAGACACAGCTACTTCGGCAGAATTTGGGACAGAAAGCTTCAAATGAAAAATATTATTTGTGTATTCACATTGTAAAATGAATATGATGACTCATCGGCAGTCAGAGGGTTAAGGAAGAAGAAAGAAGAATTCAGTCTGACATCTTCTAATACAGTTGTTAATACACTGACTGTAGTATATTGTGCAGGAGACAATAATCAGGCCGGGGATGCACTTGAGAACACGTCTTTACTTGGCGACTTCAGGAAAAAGACTGAACCTATAGGTGCCACTTGGCTGGGTAAATACATCGTTAAAAGTTGGTCAGCCATAAAGTAACACAGCACTGCACTGGGCATTAATAACCCCCCACTATTACATTACTTAATGCCTAATACTTAATTAATGCTATACTGACTAATTTAAACACAAATGAAAAACTAAGGGGAAAAAATGGGGGAGGGAGTCTTTCAGGGGCCCAATAAGGAACGTGGGACTGGTTTATATCAAGGTCCCTTGAATATGGTAAGATAATTGATTCAAAACCATTGGTTAAATAAACAAACACATAAATATTTCAATTAATGGTAGGCTTATCACAGAAAAAAAAAAAGACAGAGGGGGTAAAAAGAGACATTCACAGGTCTGATGCACTTAGTGTGTGGCCGTATAGAAATTGTGTGGGTTCGACCTTCTTCTCTTCAAAAACCATACAAGCTGGTTAACCTTCCTTTAGATGGACTTCAGAGCCAATAAAGACTTGATCTTCTACTTGCACAGCTGAAATAATGCAGTTTTCATCCCATTCATTTGAGCTGTGGGGTAAAACATGAGACAAGGTTCAGTATAGAAAAACTTTTAGAAAAAAAGGAAACTTGCAACAAATCTAAATGTACCGTAGTTACCTTTAATTGACCGTTGGCGTCAACCAAGTAACTGTACGAGATCGTAGAGTTGAAACCACAACATACACAAAGACACCAATTAATAATGCCAGGGCTACAGCTCCCAGACATGGTCCAAATATCCTTGAAGAACTGCATCCATCTTCTTTTTGCTTTGCACATGATGGTTTGTTAGCACCTGCGTGAAAACAGTACATCAGTGTTTGGATGTGATATGTGGTGCAAAGAGTTTACCAGGACACACTTCTTTCTTACACACAAGAGAACAGTCTGCACCGCATCTTTATAATGTATCTTGAACTTATTTAACCAAAACTAAACTTTTATCACTCAATGCAATCTCTCAGTCGTGACCGGGCCAAAGCAGCTGGAAGTTGGGTTGTTGAAATAGTGAAGTGAGTGAAAATCTCACTCTCTGTTCTCATTTGCTCTATTTTCCATTGTGATTCTCAACAAACATGACATCATTATTGCATTATAACAACTGGCCCTTGACATAATGCATAATGCATGGCCAACTGGTCATTTTTGATCATCTCCTGACCTACCTGTGTTGATGGACTCGTCCATATTTTCACCATGATTGGTTTGGCTTACGCTCAAGACAAACTCCTCTGTGGGTGAAACAGTGTTTGTATCAGTACAGTAGCAGTGGTATATAGTACATATCAGTTTCCCTACCCATTCACCTACCCGTGTCTTCCAGTTCCCATTGCTTCGTGACTTTGTTATAATTCGCAGCCACGTCACACCTGTAGTTTCCAGAGTCTGCAGCTGTGACTCTGGACACATGAAGCCTGATTTGTCTTTGTCTGAGAGCGTCTCGGTTACATTGAACCCGTCCTGCGAACTGCTGATCCTGAGACTTTGGATCCTCCACACCTTTTATCATGTGATAGAAAACTTTGGGATACTCCGACAAGAAGAAGCAGATCATGTTGATCTGAGACATGTCTGTTTTGGTTTCAGCGTCCCATCCAACGGTGATGTTTTCATACTCTTCTGCTTCGTAGAGGGTCGGAACCATTTTGATAGCAAGAAGCACTGCAGAGAGCGACACAGCACATTAAGTCATATATATACAGTGCCCCAAATGACATTTATGAAGTAAAACAAAGGAAAAAGTGAAATAAAAACACTCACACATGGTGACTGGTACCACCAGAATCCACATCATGTGTCCCTGTGAGAAACAACAAGGAACAAGACGAGACAAACATCTCATCTGGTTATTAGCCGTCATCGCTTCAGCTTCAAAATACATGAGGACAGCTGCTAACAAGTGTTTGTAGTTTCAGTGGCATGTGTTAAAGAGTTCCAGTCTCTAAGTCATTTCAACATACATTAGTGTTTCTGGGTGTAACTGTTAAAATCATTGTAAGCCAGATACAACAGATACAACCACACATCACAGGTCTGAGTTCAGGGCCACAGGTTATCAAGGTTACTTCAGGTCAATGGAAACATGTATGGTAATGTATTATTCTACAGAGGGAAACAACTCCTCAATGATGTGTTCACAATATTCAGAAACTCAATGATAATTCAGGCTGTTATTTAAGATAAAAACCTAGTTAGACTGAAATCCATCCATCCATGTATTTGGAATTTTCTTTTATTGTCGTTGTGATCATGTTGTCACGTTTCTTTTTGTTCACTGTGTTGAACCTACATGAGCCCTGGATTGGTGCAGAGGAAAACCACAGTGGCTACAGATGTGTGCTTTCTTTTATCCATCTATAAGAGCTGCTGTCTGTTACTGGTTATTCATTATTATGCATTATGCTCCATGTTTATATTGTTGTCTTTGGTTTCTGACGATTGTTTTTTATCTTTTTTTTTTTAATTGGCTCATTGGCTCATACAGTAGTTGATGATTGTTTTATATGTAATTTTATTTTTAAAGATTTTTTCCTCTGTTTTGCTAACCCACCGCCCTTACATGTGTTTTTAAATCAATCCATGGAGCGGTGCATTACTTTATAAAATATATACGATGTTAAAACGTGTATATCTGTCTTAACGGCAGCCAAGTACTACACTGATGTTCCAAAGTTGGTTTTCAGCCAAGAGATGCTGGGTGCAAGACAGAGAGCCTCCGTTCTCACTCGTAACAACTCATGTAGTTAACTATCACAATTACTCCAGAGCTTTACTAACTACATTAACTACTCCAGAAGGTAAAAATGTAGTATAGCCACGGGAGAAATCCTGCTTAGTTCCTCTTTAATGGTTGCACCACAGTTGTTTGCATAAAAAAAAACTTAACACGTGGTGGGACAATAGCGTTGACCTTGACCTTGATAACATTGGCTTTTTAGTTTCTGTCTTTGATGTGTGCACACAACATCAACCCTACTTTAACCATGACCAAAATAAAGTCGAGTTTATCGACCAACGACCACCAGATACCTCCATGTGATGAGCTACACAATCACTTCTCTGCAAACCAGGAAATGAAAACTTACACGCACATCGAGGGTTCACCAAAAAGTAATCCAGTGATAAGAAAGTGTTCCGCGGTTCGGTTTGATGTGAGGCGAGAGCTTGTAAAACCAGTGCCTTATTTGCATTTTGTCTATATGTGGTTACTGTAGTCTGAAGGTCATCACCAGCTAAGAGTCGACATCAGACTGATAGCATGATCACACTGCACCGCGAGACAAAAGACGCCGAAGAATAAGCAGGTGTTTCATATGAGGATGTGAGTCGTGACCACTTCCTGTTTCATGTAGTTCATACAGTTTATACATTTAGATTGAGATGAGAAGGAAAAAACACCCATGACACCAAATAATGTGATAGTAAAAATGAAAAGCTGCAAAAAAAAACTGTACATTTGTGTTTTTTAGATTTAGATTTCAAGAAAAAGCTCTGTGTTTGTTTTATATGTTTAGTATGTGTCCATGTGCAACGTGTTTGTGAAGGGAAGGTAACATAAAAACAACCAGATGTTAATTAGATTTATTTATTCATTAGATAGAGGGTAGTTAACAAGACACAGTGACAATAAAGGTGAAATAAAAGAGCGTGACCCAACAAAGCAACAGGTACAAAGGCAAACTGAGTCATCAAAATCCATTTTCTGAAAACATTGTGACATCTAGTGGCCGAATTCTGGTACTACAACAACTGTGTACAACGACTGTGTGGGGGGAACTGACCCACGAACAAAAAGTGGGCCTGCTCCCGCTCTTCTCTTACCTGATGATCCCAAAGACAAATCAAAATGGAAAAAAATGGGGAGGACGTCAAAGTATAAAGATTAAATAAAATTCACTTGGATAATTAAATTGATTTTCACTCATATGTAAACTTCAACAGCATCTGAAAACAAAAGTCAATCCTCAAGGTTAAATGAATAATGAATGAATGACTGACAGGTTCTTCTCATTGCAGGTAGACGCTCAACAGACATCACAGAACTATAGTTTAGACAGGAAGGGTGACCTGGAGTCCATCACTATTAGAAAATACAACAATATCTCTTCAAAAGCAGGTGGAAATTATATTTGTTAAGGGATAATATAAAGGGATTCTTCTTCTTCTCTTCCTTCTCCTCTCCTTTCTTCTTCTTCCTCTTCTTATGACCATCTTCCAAGTCAGATCAAGGACACATCATTCTTCTATAAGACGACTGGCAGCTCTCATTTTAGCATGAGCTCGAACTGTGGAAAATCGGTGCAGGGAGAGTTCATTGAAGTTCAGAAACATTGATTTTATTATATTTTTACTCATAATAAACAACATTACACACAAAGTGAGAGCTTCGTCCTGTCAGTGTGTTTGAGGTCTAACACAACCCCGACCTGTCAGTGGTCTACACTGATGTCTGCATGAACATTTACCCTAGTTATTATTTTATTTCCTGGTGTTGTTATAGAAACAACCTCTGCTGCTGCTTCTGCTAGTGGTCACCTCATTAACCACAGCAGTTTTCAACTTATTGTTGAACAAACAGATGCTCGCTGCAGAGTTTTAGTCTAAGAACCAACACCTGGAAACTTCTCCACACAAACAGATCAATACATTCGACTGACATTTGGATTTTCAGAGATGTCCTTACCGCGAGCCAGCTTTCGGTGGATGTAAATGCTCACTATGGTTAGGATGCTGTAGAGAATCAACAGCAGGGCGCCACCCACCAGAATCCAAATATCAAACTGGGTTGGCGTTTTCTGGGTTGGCACCACCGAGGTCGGAGGAACGGTCGGCCCAGCTCTGACTGTGAGGAATAAAACAACAATGTTTGATTCAAATGTTACACAAAAAAGTCCCATAGATCCAGAAACTGAGTCTTAAAACCAGCCGGTTTCCATTGGTCCAATGGAAGCGCCTCCTAATGGTGGAATGTGGGTATTGCAAAAGCGCCCAAGAACTGACATCTCTGCATTGTTGGTGAATGAGCAAGTGCGGCATTTTCAATAATTTAAGGACATTTCTAGATCACCCACGTTAATAGCATCATGGTGGACACCTTACAGATAAACATTAACACATATTCTAGTAAAAAAAACAAAAAAAAATGAATTGAATCTATATTTTATAATAAACAAATAATAAGTGTAATTTGATATGACCAAGACACCTAAAAGCAAAAACACGGCCGTTTTCATCAATTTACAAGCAAGTGGGCAACACACATACATTGGAGTGAATGAGTTTTCTGGGCGCTTTTGCAATACCCATATCCTGCCACTCGGGGCGCATAATGCTTACCACGGGAGTCAATGGAAGTGTCGTTATTCTCTTATTCCAGTGCTCTAACAACAAAGTAGTCACTAAGCCCCGCCCACTTTGACTTACAGGATT
Source organism: Trachurus japonicus (assembly GCF_045865225.1). Classification (NCBI taxonomy): domain Eukaryota; kingdom Metazoa; phylum Chordata; class Actinopteri; order Carangiformes; family Carangidae; genus Trachurus; species Trachurus japonicus. The sequence continues at coordinate 9,044,883 of NC_140924.1, forward strand.
TGGTTTCTATGGGTGTTTTATTCTGAAATCGGCTCTATTTTTAATGGATCACTCAGAAAGTGTAATATTGAATACTTTATTTATCTTTACACGCGACCAAGAGAGCAATAAAACCTAAACATCCAGAAAAACTGTTGTAGACTATTGCATGGTCACCTGTCACTGACAGCCAGGTCGGCTTGGACTTTCCTTTCGAGGGGTGTTCACACTGGTAGAAACCTTCGTCAGACTTGGACACTGCCTTGAAGACGATCTTCCTCTGTTTGCCGATGAACACATCATTTTTGTAGAAGCTAGCGGAGAAGTCTGATGTCGATTCAGGTTGGGTTCTTTCCTTGTAGGAGCATCCGAGCGTCACCTCCTCTCCCTCCATCACAGGAAACTGAGGGCTGTCCAGGATCACACCGTCTGAAATACAGGAGCAGTCGTACTGATATGAGGGTTTGCTTTGTTAGCTTTAAAGGGGTAGTTCAACATTTTGGCAAATTGGCCCATCGCCATAATCCCTATAGTCATAGCAGTAGGTTCATTACCTTTAATTGTTGGTGTGAGCTACTTTTAGAACCACGCTATGAGATAATAACACAACGTTACCAGACAGAGTTGTTTTAGAGGGAAATACAGAGACTGCTTGATGAAAAACTGTCCCTGAAGGCAACGTGCATCAGCGGTTTTGCATGTATTTCCCTCTAAAACAACTTTGTCTGGTAACATTGTGTTATTATCTCATAGCGTGGTGAATGTGCAGGTCACAACTTGTCCACCAGAGCGTTGTGGAGTTGTTTGATTGTGTATTTGATGAGTTTGATGAGGGAAACCAAGAAATCCCATGAGCCTCCGTAGCCTAGCTCTGAGCAGCTCGCGGAGCGGCTCTGCTCCGCCGTTCTAAAAATAGCTTGCACCGACAATTAAAGGTAACGAACCTATTGCTATGACTATAGTGATGATTTAAGTGACTAAACAAAGTGTTACCGGCCACTGTGATGTTGACGGTGCTGCTGCGCTCTCCTCGCTCAGACTGACACCAGTACACTCCGGTGTCCGTGGCGTCGGCGGCCTCCACTGTGCAGGAGGAGTTACGTGGGATCGCCCAGCCATACTGGCAAGGCTGGGACTTCTGGAATTCGGTGTTCCTCCTCACGGTCCAACCGCTCACACAGTTCAAAAGGATTTCATCATACATGAAGAACTGAGATCTGTTGGGAGTGATGCTCAGCGTGGCTGCACAACAGGGAAAGCTGATGCTCAGTGCGGCTGCATGAGAGGGGAAGGTCAGACAAAGAAATTAAAATCATAAATGGATTTCATTTAATTTGGAGCCGTAGATATTTCCTGTGTTAAATGTTGAAATTAAAGTGAGTCGTGTTGGTGCAGACACAGAGGCACCAGAGTCAACCACGCTGAGGTTTCTGTCTTCGGTTCATTGTGATTCTTATAATAGTCATTGGCACTTCCTGTATGGTTGACTTTCTCAGAAAGGCATGATTGCCATCAAATGTCATTTACACGTTAATTCAGTCGACTCATCACAACAGAGCTGATGTTCCATGTCCATTGAATCCACAGTGAATGTTGAAGAACTTTTGGCTATTATGCTAAGTCCAGATTTTTAAACTGGATTTGTTGGTAGCCTACCTCTTTATCATTATACTTCCTTAATCTCACCTTTTGTCTTTTGTTTATACCTGTTTTCATTGATTCTTATTTGTTCTCTTTGGTGTTCTGCATTTAACTGGTATATGTTCATCAATCTACTTAACAACATTGGAAATGAGAGCCCCCCCATCCCCCACCCCAATGATCTTCCAGTATGAATGAATTTGTCAATAAAGGACTCCAGATGCTGGACTCCTCTGTGTTGACTATGATGTCAAGAAAAGGTTTAGTCAAGTAAAAGTAAATACTCACAGAGCAGTAGGCAGGCTGATGCGATCGCCATTCTGCGTTGACCGCTTTTGAAGCTTCAACAGTTTTCTACCACAGCCTGAGACAGACAGGAAATCACATGATCAGTGTTGTGGAACAAATCAGACTAGGCTATATGTTTCTAAATGCTGCTAATCTGAAAACCAGAGATTCTTTAAATGTCTTCTTTTAGCCAACCAGCAGTCAAACCACAATGTGTGAGAGGTACTTTTTCTTGAAGAGAACTGATTGATTATAAAAATAGTTGTGGATTATTATTCTGATGAGCAGTTAATTAGTCAATTGGCTAATTGCTGCAGCTTCACAGACAGAACTGTCTCTACAGAGAACATGCTTCACTGTGGGTTGATGAACTTGAACTGGCTGTTTCAAAATAATTGTGTCCTCAGTTGCTTGAGAAACTTTGACATGAGAATCAAACTTTGTCACAAACATGAAAGCAGCAGTCACAGCCACAAGAGAGGTGGTCTACCGTCAAACAGGAAACAAAGCAACAAAAGTAGTCCATTTAAAGACCCCGAGCAATGGAGAGACGTCTGCACTTTAACGCTCATCGGCACTGAAGACTGATCTGTCGACTGTGTCCAACTTATCATATGTAGCTTCAAAGTTTATCTCTCTGCGGTGAGAACAAGAATATTACCAGTTAGAAAACAAAGTAAAACCTAACTGCACTGTTTGCTTTAATTAGGGGGATTTTGGTCTACTCAGTATGCACTGACTGCACTATTTTGCATTTCCTCTAGTGCCCCCATGTGGCTAAAAGTGTTACTTACACCCCACAAAATCAAAATCCTGTACTACAAATAGATAGATAGATAGATAGATAGATAGATAGATAGATAGATAGATAGATAGATAGATAGATAGATAGATAGATAGCCCAATGACAATTTTACAGTGTCCCTCAAAGCTCAAGGGTTGGGCAAACAGTTTGGCACAGAGGCCACAATGAGTTTTAAAGTTTGACGGACGGGCCAGTATCAGCTGGATGGAAAGTGTTTGTGTGAACTAATACAAATTGTTTAATTGTTTATTAAGGATCTAGCTGGTACCTTAGTAGCCAGTTAGTTTTCCTGGGGGGCCCACAAAGAACACAGAATATAGGCTACACAAGAACGTCACATACTCAACATATCATACAAATACAGTCAATCACAATATAGCTACCTAATGTTAAAAAGTTAAAACAAACATTTGAAAATTTCCACAAATCTTAAACATTGTTTTTCTTAGACAGCAAAATGGAACCACTTGTAGTACTTGTGTACAGCTCATATAAAATAGGACCTCAATTTATTTTTAAATACCCGTTTACTTTCAGTATAACAGAGGTATTGAGGCAGATTATTCCACAGAGTTATTGCTCTATAGATAAAAGATTGTGATAAGGCCTTTGTTCTTGGGTGAGGCATGTGTAAAAGCCATTAGCTACCTAAAAGCAAAAGAAAACTTGCATTCAGATTGCATTTTCTTTTCTTTCTTTTTTCTTTTTTCTTCTTTCTTCTTTTTCAATACATCAAAGTTGGCAGTCTTTGTTATTATTTGGACAATTTTGTACCAGTAGGGCCCGGATTAAAAAGCCCAACGGCCACATCTGGCCTGCGGGCCTTAGTTTGCCCTTGCCTGAAATAGGGCCACCATACAGTTTTGCTCTGTGTAGCCTACTAATCCTCTCAGTATTCAGGGTTACCAAGAATCGTGTGATACACAGTCTATTATGTGTTTTGAAGTGTTAACTCCGTTGTTCATCACTGTTTATTCAGGTTAAAAGGGATAATTTTACCACTGGTGTCATATGATACAGCCTTTTGGAGTGTAATGTAAGAAGTTGCTGTTTCCGGAGTGGGCCATGAAGTGCACACAAGACCGGAAGAAGGAGACGTCGTGAAATGGAGGGAAAACGTTTGAAAGACTCACCACAACATGAAGAGTGAACTCACCTTGGACTATGGAAACAAAGACAAGCATCTTCGGTGTCTGCTCGACGGAGCAAACGTCGGGTTTCTCCGCTACTCGGTGAGTTGAGACGTTTTTAGACGAGTGACCGTGACGTTAATTTTACGAGCAAGATGTTTTGTTAGCGGTTAGCGGCGTCGGTTACTAAGCTAGCACTACTGTTGCTACCATGGTAATGAAAAATCTCTTAATGGCTCCTTTGGAAATAACAATGAACATTTGTAGGCTAGTTAATGTTAAACTGGTTGTGAACATAAGATGATGATATCTGTGTGTGCTTCATGTGTGTGACATGAAAATAGGGAAAGAAAAAACCTCAATGTTCTGTAAAATCTGTTTTGTTCAATTCAACATAGTGAACACAGATTAAAGATTTTACACTGCTCAACATTATTTTGTTGAGAACAATGGTATAGAGAAGTCAAATGGATAATTTACTAGCCTCCTGCCAATTTTTGATTTTTCAGTTTCATTTTATTTAAAATTGTGTAACATTTAAAAGAAGAAATTTTGAGGAAATTTTAAACAAAATACAAGCAAGTGGAAATGTTTTGTCTGCATTATCCTGTGTAAAAGACTTCAGTGTTATTAGGTTAAATCTGAATGAAGGGCAAAAGTAAAAACTAGGCCTATATAAAATCAAGATGGGCTTTGAGTTTGAGATTAGAGTTCACACACTCTGAGCCCGTGAATGTTTAACCAGGTTGTCTCTGATAAAGTCCGATAATAGACGGTTATGAATTAATGAATGTAGTAATGGAAAAGTCCTGTCTGTTAGTCACAGTATCAATGCTGAATCAGGACTGTTGCTCTTAAGCCAGGAACACACCGCCACGACGCTTTCCGACGCGTCCCGACGCCGACGGCTTTGGCCGACGAGTCTGTCGCCTCTCGTCGGGAGAAAGGAAAAAGTGAAACACACTGCCCCGACTGCCGACCAGAGCGACTGAGTGGCGAGGACTCCCCCATAGAAATACAGACCAATACAGACCAGAGGCAGCCCTGCTCACTTTTCATTCAAACAAACTAATGCCACTGCCACAGTTAATTTCATCAATGAGACCAACATTAATCTCCCCAAAACAATTTAACCAGCCACGTTTTAACAGCGCTAAAGCCGAAATTAAAACAGTTTTTAGCAGCTTACTGCTGTGGCTCGGTTGCCGCGAATTGGCGATAGCCGATGCTAATTTCTGTTAGCCCGTCTATGGTGTTTTACATTACACGTTAGCATTAAGCTAGCGGGCTTTATATGCTTAGTTTTGAGCTGTGTGTGTTTTGAACGTTGTTTCAAACTATGTGGGTTTGATTGAACATCTCTGATGTTTAAATATATATATATTGCCGCTTAATATATTGCTTTACTCCTCTTTTTATTCTATATACCATTTTTACTGTAGGGCAGGCTAGGACACCGTTTGTTTACTGTGGTCACTTCCGTCCCTCCCACACACCGCGCTGATTCGCTTAGGGCACCGCCAATCAGAATCGCCATAGCTAGCACACAGCCAATCAGAGTACCCGACGAGTCTACTCTCCCGACGGCCGACGAGTCCCGACTGAGCATGTTCAATCGGCCCCGACGAGATCCGACAAGAGCCGAGGCTCTCCGACGGAGAGGAACACACCAAACAGACGAGCTGCCGACGCCGTCCGACGAGGCCCGACGCCCGACGGTCGGCTCGGTGTGTCCCTGGCTTTACTGTTTTGTTTTTTGTTTTCGAAACATGTTGCAATAACCCGTTTCGCAAATACCGCCATCTTGGACATCCCGCAATGCATTGTGGGTATGCACCGATGCACTCTGGGATTGAAAGCGTCCAAACAACACCGCAGCACCGTGCTCCGCGGCTCTGACAGACGGGCCATGGCCGCAATGGACACAGAAGTTAACTTTAGTAATATGACGGTTAGTCATAAATGTAAACGGAATCAAAATAAAACTAGTGAAACTAGTAAATCAACTTGGGGCTCGAGCGTTTATAAGAACCAGGCGCATATTTGCAACAGGCTACTTATTTTTGCAATGACCAGCACCCATTATGCACAGAACAAGGAGGTCACTGCAGGAACACTGGAATAAAACTACTTTAACACCCGACATATCTTTATTGACATCAGACAATAAATACGACAGCTTGTCTGTGTTACCACGACACAGTCCTTGTTAGTCCAGCACAACCGTCACGCTCCCGTGTGTGTGTGTGTCTCTGTGTCTCTGTGCACCTGCATGCGAGAGAGCGAGCTGGAGGAGCCGCTGACTGACAGGTGAGGACGCTAGGGATGTGCACGGTTACCCGGGTACTCGAGTACTCGAGTAGCAATCTGCTACTCGGGTATGAATTTATTACTCGGGTACCCGAGGATTAAAAAAAACGGCACGTCAGAGCGCAATCTAGTGTCGGATCAGACTACATTATCATGCCCTGGTTCGGCTTTTTGTAGTGTTAAACAGTTTCGGATCAAGCAACGTGATTTTCTGCTGTGTAAAAGCGTTTTTGGATCGAGCCTCGGACTTTCAAACCTTTTACAATAATTCTCCCTCCCTCCCTCGGCGACGTACGCCGTCGGGAGGGAGACGACAGGTCTCAAGTCTGGTAGAAAATATACTTTCACTTTACAAACACTCTGAAACCTTCCCTGTTATTTCCTGAAACGATGCGAGGCAGAGAGGACCGAAGGCACCAACATGTGTAGTGTGGACTAATAAATAAGCACCGCTAATGATTTAAAAAAGAAAAGAAAAAAAAAAGTTTTCTCCTCCGTGGCAGCCGCGGCATAAATGCGCTGCACTCAGCGCTGCAGTCAGCGCTCAGAGCGCATGCAGCGCATTTATTCCCCGGCATAAAGATGCACATCTGCCTCGTGTGTGCATCTTAAACTCCAGTCTCTACTCTTATTATCCACCTGACATTGTGTGTGACGACGCTGTGTGTCAGTAATGCGGACTGTCTGACGGACAGAGCGCATTTATGCACCGGCTGCGCTCTGTCCGTCAGACATGACGTCATTTTATTTTTTATTACAGTACTCGATTACCCGATTAGTACCAGCTTCGGTTACTCGATTAGTAAATTAGTCGAAATGCCCATCCCTAGAGGACGCTGTAACACAATATTATTCTATTAAGGGATGTGAACATGTACTAAAATATGTACACGTGTAAACTGCAATGCTTTCCGTTTTAAACGTGTACACGGTACGGTTGCCGCCCCCCCTCCCGACACATGACAGCTGTAACCTGTGGTTCATAATCACGGCCGTAGCCGCTGTAATATGACGAACCCGTGTACATATTTTAGTTCACATCCCTTGTATATGACCAAATAGTAATAGGCTATGTGTTATAGCGTCCTCACCTGTCAACAGCGGCTCCTCCTGCTCGCGACACAGACACACGGAGACGTGACAGGTTGTGCTGGACTAATAGAAGCTCTGATCTAGGAGTGTCAACATCTACACGTGTAAACAGGTACACTGATAACAAATCATAACCGTTTAGAAAAATCAATAGTCGTTTACACGTCTTTTCCCTCCCTCCTCCTCGATCATTTCTCACCAATATATATTTTTAGGGGTGATAATGTTGCCTGAACTTGTGTCAATTCCCCCCTCTATCTGCGCGTAGCCTACCGGTCTCTTTCCAGCTGTCCCTTCAGAATAAAGGCCGGGGGGGAAAAAACAACAACAACACCGACTCCTCCGGCCTGCGAAGGAGACTCGGCTTTGTGTTCATATTCCATCTTAACAAAACCTCAAGCCCCGGTCCGAGTTAACACGGTACGAAGCTGGTTATCAACTTGCTGCTGACGCTCAGCTCAACAGGTGAGCAGCGTCTTCCCTCAGCTGAACATCTGTAGGCGGAGACGCTCAGAGAGAAAGTAAACAGCAGCGGATCAGCTGATCTCTCCCTCCCTACAAACGCAGACAGAGGCGGCCGCCTCAATATTTATAATTCAGAAAAAACCCTGGTAGTAAATGTTTTCGAGCCGAACCCGTCCGGTCGTGCCCGGTCCGATGACTGAGTCAAGGGAAGAGCCGGTAGCCTAAGCTGTGGCCGTACATTTATTCAGAAAAGGTGTAGGCTATTGGTGCAGATTAAACTTGTAAATGAATGCTGCTCTCGATCCGACCCTTCCTTCTATTCTGACTCTTTTGAACAGTAACAACAACAGAGATTATATTATAGATTTTCTGTGCTGAGCATAAGAATTGTTTGAAATTAATAATAAATAAAAAGCCTTTGTTAGACACAAAACAAATTGTAAACGTTGACACCCCTACTCTGATCAGCTCCTGTGTCGTGGTAACACAGACAAGCTGTCGTATTTATTGTCTGATGTCAATAAAGATATGTCGGGTGTTAAAGTAGTTTTATTCCAGTGTTCCTGCAGTGACCTCCTTGTTCTGTGCATAATGGTCTGGTGCTGGTCATTGCAAAAATAAGTAGCCTGTTGCAAATATGCGCCTGGTTCTTATAAACGCTCGTGCCCCAAGTTGATTTACTAGTTTCACTAGTTTTATTTTGATTCCGTTTACATTTATGACTAACCGTCATATTACTAAAGTTAACTTCTGTGTCCATTGCGGCCATGGCCCGTCTGTCAGAGCCGCGGAGCACGGTGCTGCGGTGTTGTTTGGACGCTTTCAATCCCAGAGTGCATCGGTGCATACCCACAATGCATTGCGGGATGTCAAAAATGGCGGTATTTGCGTAACGGGTTATAGGGTCACATGGGTGGGGTGGGGTGGGGCAAATCGAAAGAGAAAGTGTCCAGGTGAGAGTGAGAGAGAGTGAGAGAACGAGTTAAGAAAACCAGACGGCGGTGCCTCATCCAGTTTCTCTGAGCTGCGGTCGGTGGATTGTTAATCTTTATTCAGCGGAGATGAACTTCTTCTTGTTGCTGTTGATCGTTCTGCTGTTTCTGTCTGTGGTGGTGGCTGATGTTTCAGATAAGTCAGGTAAGTTACCTGTTAAAGATCTTTCCGGCTGGTTTTCCTCGTAGTCAAAGTATTACTGTCTTGTATGCATCGCATTTTTCATTCTTTGTGGCAATGTTGTATGTATCGTCCCTGCAAAATAAACATTAAAATAAATAAAATACTGTTGATAAAGTTTTACTCACTATCAAACTATAACTCTCTGCTTTAAAGGCTCCACAATCATGTTGCTCAGCTAGTTTGTTGAGAAGCTGTTTATCTAGATGAAACCAGTTGACTGGTTCAGCCAGTAGTGAGTAGTATTGAACTTGTGGCCTCGGGCCTTTCTGTCTCTCACACACACATTCCATAGCACTGTTTGTGTCCTAGTAAAAGACTTTTAAAATGACTTCCTCATTTAGGACCTTGAAGTTTAAATCAATAACGTGTTCAGTGGTGTTACAACATATTAAATGTAATGTTTGTTTCCTCAGAAAAACCAGAGGTGAAATGTGAAGGACCGGTTCAAGCAGCAGTCGGTGATGATGTCATTTTCCCGTGTTCCCTGGAACCTCCATTCAATAGAAGACCAGAAATAGTGGAGTGGAAACGTGGTGGTGACCTAGTGCACGGCTATAGAACTGGAGGAGACAATAATGATAATCAGACTACAAACTACAAAAATAGAACGTTTATGTTTGAGACTGAACTAGCCGAAGGAAACATTTCACTGAAGCTGACCAATGTGAGAAAAGAGGATGAAGGAACTTACACCTGCTGGGTGCCCAAGCAATATTCAAATGACAGTATTTCCCTCCATGTTCGCCTCTCTGTTGGTGAGTACCGTACATCTTAATCCATCAGACAGGAGAAACCTACCTTTTATAAAATATTATGTTAAAGGTCATTAAGAACATGAACACAAAATGCACAAAATGTTTCACACACTTTCAACAGGTCCAAACGATACCGCCAATATAACAGGAATTGATCCTCGTAAGTAATTATTTTCATTTTCATTTACTTTTACCTCTGTTAATTTCCACTATATTTCTTTTGTTTGTCATTATTTTATTGCATATTGTAATACCCCCCCCCCCCTCACACTCACACACACACACACACACACACACACACACTCATACTCACACACACACACACACACACACACACACACACTCATACACTCACACACACAACATAATGCCGTCTACCTGCAGATTTAACTTCCATTTCTATGATAAACTGTTTAACCTGATCAGTGTTCAAGCTCCATTAGTTTGTTGAGTTGTTTTTAGTCTTGTTTTTTTTTTTTTTAGGTTACAATATATTGAGCCCTCTGGGCCACCATAGTTTTACTTTGATCACTGTGGATTGAGGAGAAATATGGTTCACTATTTATTTGTTGTGCTGGTTTCCAGTGAAAATAATAATTACATTAAGAATTCATTTGATTGTCTGTGAGTTTGAATTTTGGCCACTGAGTAGGAGAAATGGTTGTGGAAAATGGATGGATATTATCTTAGAAGTCGGTGAAAGGTGAAAAAAAAAAATGTATTTCAGGGAATACTCCTACACCACCAGCCAACACCATCAGCGTCGACGTCATCAGCGTCGACGTCATCATCAGTGGCGTCATTGGTGGCGGCATCGGTGGCATCATCAGTGGCATCATCAGTGGCATCATCAGTGGCGTCATCGGCTATTTAATTTACTATAAAAGATGCAGTAAGTAACAATTATCTCGTCTTTGTTGACCTAATTGTTTTCTAAATATCCAGGTGACCATATATACTATATATCTGCTACTTTTGCTTCCCTAACATCAGCTACCTTCACAGAAAAGTTCAATGGCTGTAGAATCAGTTTTAGACAGCTGCTAAATTAGATCTCTTTGTCCTTCACAGGGAGGGCAGGTCAAGGTCAAGCTCAACGTGACCCTCAACAAGACCCTGAAGAGGGTATCCCTCTGCAGAGGATGGGGGCAGGTCCAGATCCAGCTCCACATGACCGTCAATAAGACCCTCAAGCGGGTGATGGAGGCAGTGAGTAGCATGGTGCTGATACAACAAATGCACTTTTGGTGTATACAGAATTTGGAACAAGATGAACTGAACCATCAGTTTTGTTTTTTTAAAGACATAAAATGTTACTTTAATTATAATTAAATCCTATTTCTTCAAGTAAAAAATTATTAGGACCTACTTAGTATTTTTGATTTCTACTAGTCAACTGTAAATAAAGTTTAGATTTCCTTTTTTTTCTTTTTCAAGACAAGAAGTTGATTCTCATACCTTGTTGACAGTTTTGGCGCGTTCTTCCGTCTTCTTCAGAACTGTCACCGTGATATCAGACGGTGACATGCCTTATCAGCTGGTGTTATGAAGGCGTGACCGACCTGTCAAACCTGACATTCTCAAGACCATTGTTTCATGGTTTATTATCTTATATACTTTAGATTATTTTATCCTAACTTGTTTTATAGAGTTTGGTGTATTTTTTGGTGTTTTTTATTTTGCATTGAGTCTTATTTATTTTATTTTGTCTTTTATTTCATTTTATTTTACATTATGTAAATGTATTCAATTTTATTTTTTATTGTTTTAATATTTAAAATCTGACTCCTGTGTTTCCTCGTTTTTTTTAAATTCAAGATGGCATTTCCTCAGCACTTGGCTTTTCATGTTACATTGGGCACTGACTGATTGTGTGAGTTTGTGTTATGCATGTGTGTGGAGTTGGGGGTTTATTTTTTATGATAAGTGCTATACAAATAAAAATTGTTATTCACTTTCTCAAATCTGCAGAAAAAGCACTAGTTCTGATTTTTATTCTGTCAGTGTGAGGATGAGCTTTTTGAGGGGCACTACTCGTTAGTGTTGTGTTATGAAATAATTTAACAAACAATAGCATATTTTAATCAATTTCATTGCTATGATCTATACGTGTCTGTAACATGCCTGTTAACTGACTACTTTCAGTGGCAACACATGATGTGAATCTTTTTAACTAATATAAAAATGAACTGATCAGAAGCATTTTGTTAAAAAGGTAAAACCAACTCAATGTTGTGATTTCTCTTAGGAGGCAGACACCTGCCTGCGTTGTTTCACCATTGATTTTAAAGATCCATGGTCCCAGGGTTTGATCATGTACCAGACTGACTTAAACAGAAGAGTTCAAAGTTTTGCCTTATTTAGAACAACTTTAAAAACTTACACTTAAGTAAACATGATCTCACATGGACAAACTCATCAAGCCTATCTGCAGGTAAAGAGCACCCTCCAGTGGCTGCTATCATTACATCTTTCTTTTTTTTCCTTCAAGTTTTGGTGCATACTGTACAATGAAAACATACCTCTAGCTCCCTAATATCACATTACAGTAACAACAATTAAAATAAGTCATAATTTTACATAAGCAAAGGGAATACATTTGAATTGACCAGTCTTTTGCCAATTTTTGATTTTGAAAGCCAAAGTAAAAACAAGATAAACTCAGGAGATTAGTTGTTTGAGTCCTGTAATGTTTAACCAGGTGACCGGAACAGATTATGTGATAAAGTCTTATATCAGATGGTCATAAATGTAAACAGCGAGAAATCTGAAGATGAGCCTTTGTCAAAAAGACCTTCAAAAACTAACACTGGGATTCAGAGTCCTGAATCAGGACTGTGGTCACTCTTACTGGTTTGAACAGATTTTTTTGATACTTTGTCGCATTGAATTAAGCGTCACAGGGCTTGGAACAAAGAGAAAGTAGTAGTATTAGAGTAGTAGAGAAAGTATTTTCCAGGTGCCAGTTGACTTTGTTGTCTTACTTGTCACAACATATGTTGAAGAAAACCAGTCGGCGGGGCCTCGTCCAGTTTTCTCTCCAATTTAAAATGTCATTATTGTAATATGTTGAAAGTCAACATGATTTTACACTTTTCAACATATCTAAAGAAGAACTCCAGCCGAACAGGAACTCCCTGTAAGTAAATATTTTAATCTTCATTTACTTGTACCTCTTTCATTTTTTTTTTTAGTATTTCTCCTGTTTATCTTTTTTTTTTATCACATTATAATTTATTCTTATTTATCACCCCTCACACAGTCACAGCACCAACAGCTGAGGGTAAGTACAAACTGTGCTGTCTTGCCATGAAGCCATAATGTCGTCTCCCTGCAGATTCAACTTTAAATCCGTAAGTGATCAGTGTTCAAGCTCCTTCAGATTGTTAGTTGTGTGTTAGCCATGTTTTGTTATATGAGCCCTACGGGCCATGGTAGTTAATTGTTTGTTGTACTGGTTTCCAGTTAAATTAAGGAGTTTGAATTTTATCCACTGAGCAGGAGAAGTAGTTGTGGAAAATGGATGGATATTATCTTAGAAGTCCAAGCTGAAGAAGAAACTATATAATTTCTTTCAGGGAAAACTCCTACACCACCAGCCAAAATTTCCGTTGGCATCGGCGTCAGTGTCATCATCATCATCGGTTATTATAATTTACCATAAAAGATGCAGAAAGTAACAATTCTCTCTTCTTCAGTGACATTTTTTTTTTTTTCTAAATAGCCAGGTCGCCATACTGTATATAGGCTACTTTACTATATCTCATTGTCCTTCACAGGGACAGCAAGTCAAGGTCCAGCTCCACCTAGCTTTCAACAAGTCCCCCAACGTTGCTAGTGGCTACATTTGATTGGTGAAACGCAGTCATGTGACAGAGCCTCTGTTGGAAGTATCTTCGTCAAAACATAATCAAACAGATCGATAAAAAAAAATGTAGCGAGGAGCGAGCGGAATGGAGCTCAATGTAACAGAGTAAAAGTACTGCTTCTTCTTAAAAAATATACTCAAGTAAAAGTAAAAAGTATGCTGAATTGAAACTACTCTTACAAGTACAGTTTATCCAAAAAATTACTCAAGTAAATGTAGCGGTGCACTACCCACCTCTGGTATTGAATGACCTGTCTGATCATTGGTGTGTCAGCCAGTCCTCCATCACTCAAATTACAAGTTACTTCCTGTTTAATAACCAGAGGCTTATATATTATATTAACCATTAGAGTGACATTTGGTCATGAGTTCATCATGACCTTTGAAAGCCTACACAGCTCCACCTTGAGTCAGAGGGAAAGTTTGTTCTGACAACAGTTTCTCTTCTGAGGGTGCTGCTCTACCACCTGAAATTGGAAAGGCTCTTTACCCAGCAACAAAAATACTATTTTCTGATTGGCTTGGCAAATTCAACACGACTCAGTCAAGCCATCTTCCTCAGTTCACTTCCTTACATCCGTCGAAAAGAATTACTTCAGATTTTTTATTCAGAGTGAGGATGAACTCAGTGCTCCAATCAGGTTCGTATCGTCTAATTTTTGGGGGCACAACTCATTAGTGTTATGTTATGAAAATCATTTATAGGATATTGAATCATTTTCAGAGCTATAGTTAAGTGCTCTGGACATGATGTCTCAATTATCCACTGATTTAATAGTTAATTTCAGTTTTAATTACATTTTGCTGAACTATTTTTTAACAGTATGAAAATGAATTGATTAGATGTTTAAGAAGCATTTTGTTAAAAAAGTATAACTTAAAGCAACACTATGTAGTTTTTCGACCTTTCTTAACTCATTTAAGTGATAGAAAAATAGTTAAAAAGATAAATCGTGCCACCGCTGCAGCCTGAGCAGGGTCACGCCGGCTGCAATATGTAACTTTCCTGATTGGGTAGGAACACAGTGCCCCCGTGGTCCTGGTACACCGGAGTTCCTCTAAGTTCCAGAGACCAAGCTCAAGCCCAGTCTTCCTGCTCCTCTCACTCACGCATGAGCACCCTGTGCTGAGCCACACAGCTGGCCAGCCTCCCCTCCAGAGCTTCAACAAGCTCTGGAGCTTTGCTGTGTTTTCAGCCGCGATGTGGAAGGAGCCTCCACTCTCCCTGTAACAAGTTACAAGCATTTATCTAACATCACAATTAGCCCGAAGCTGTTTAATGACGGTAAAAATGAAACATGTAAATATCCTGCATAGTTTCTCTTGTCTGTACTCCGCTGATCAGAGCAGCGTCCCTAGCAACGGTGTGTTTTACTCAGCAACGGCCTGTTATACAGAAATAACAGACCGTAAAATGCAAAATCAGAATGTAAATAAATATCAGAAATATCAATGAATCATCTGAATGCAACATTCAATAGAGCCGTGCAATTTAGAAAAAAAGGTTTATCCACTCTTGATTGATTGATTGATTGATATCTTTATTTCGATCATGTAAACGACAGTGTAAAAAAAATAAAATAAATAAGATAAAATAATAATATAATAAGTGAACAGAAAAAAATGTATACACAACATCTCATAAGCAACGCAGTTTACATGAGCGAAAAGGAGTAGGAAGAAGTATAAACTTATCTAATCCTACCCCTATCATTTTAACTATATGTTCTAATTAAACATTTTACACATTACACATTTTAATCCAAATAGTAAGTAAGCAAACACCTTGTGTGAATTATTCAATGTACCTCTGGAGAATCATTTCTTTATGTCTCTTTTTAAACATGATTATACTCGAAATGTTTTTGATTTCAGTACTCAGATTATTCCACAGTTTTACTCCACAAATGGTGATACAGAAACTTTTCTTTGTTGTGCGAGCTCTACCAACCTTTAGATTTGATTTCTCTCTTAAATCATAACCTTGCTCTCTTTCGTGAAACATTCTCTGAATGTTTCTTGGTAGCAGATAGTTCCTTGCTTTATATAATACTTGGACTGTTTTATGCTCCACCAAATCAAACAATTTTAGAGTTTTAGATTTCCAAAATAAGTCATTGGTGTGTGCCCCATAATCAACCCTGTGAATAATTCTCATTGCTCTTTTTTGCAGTATGAAAAGTGGCTGAAGTGCAGTTTTGTATGTGTTTCCCCATGTCTCCGTACAGTACTCTAAATAAGGAAGAATCAGTGAATTGTACAGAATATAGAGTGATTTATGATCTAGGACATGCTTTGCTTTTACCAAAACTGAAATGCTGCGAGACAGTTTAGATTTGATATGTTTAATGTGAGGTTTCCAGCAAATTTTGTCATCTATTATCACTCCCAGGAATTTATTTTCATTTACTCTTTCAATATTTACACCATCTATTTGTACCTGTATTTGATTGTGTATTTTACAGTTTCCAAATAACATGATTTTTGTTTTGTTCAGATTTAGTGATAATTTATTCTTGTCAAACCATTTTTTAATTTTACTTAACTCTGAAGTGATGACATCCAAAAGTTGCTGCAAATTTTCACCAGAACAAAAAATGTTTGTGTCATCTGCAAATAAAATACATTTTTTTTATTTGCAGATTCTTTTTGTGAGACTTGATGTCATAGCCCATAGACAGCCTTTAGAAGCCGGTACCCAAGATGGCGCTGTGACCGCTGTGTGACGTCACATGATATCTATCTATACATGAAGACTCCTGTGTTGGTTTGTTTTTAATTCAACTTAAATCAGTCTTTGCTTCCACTTTTGTTTTCAGAAACGCAGAAAGCTGAATTCAGAAGATAAATGATGGACTCTTAATGATCAGTGATGGAATCTACTTGCATCATTTTCCTTTTCAATCTTGTCCACATTCTTCTTCTACCGTCATTTGGAGGTAATCAATATACTCTATGTACACAGTACCAAGTAAACAGCTTCTAAACCAAACTCAGAGAAAACGGCAACATGTTCAACATTGACAGTGAAGTGTGAATGAGTCAAAGATCAGAAGTTCAATAAAACAGGGAATTTACAGCTACTGTTTTTTATATTCTCTGGCATTAAGTTGTAAATGCACTACCCTCTTTAAAAATACTGATATAAAATTATACAAGACAAATTTATGCAAAACATCTTACATTAGTTTACATTTTTTTCATTTTGCTCTGTAGTTTTATTAATTCAATAATTTGTTAAATGCAACTGTAGCGGTTGTGTCCTCTCTCTTTGCGTTGGTAAATCATACGAAGGAAAACCTGCCGTTTATTCCTGGCATCTGGCAGAGGGATTAATAATACAGTCAGTCCTGTTTTCTCTCTCACACACACACGTCTCACACTGAAAATATAAAATAAAAAGAAAGTGCAGGTTAGCTAACGACGCATACAGTAGTAGCCTTTTTATAAACAAATAATAAAAAACACTGTCAACTTTTCATAAAAAGGACATGCTCGATTGTTCGGGAGCTATACATTTTACAGAAGATGACATAAGCCTCTGGAAACCCAAATCCACAAAAGCCTTCTAACTATGTAATTTAGGGTCTTATGTGCATAAGACCCTAAATTACAATTCAAAATATTTGTCTTTTTAAGTTATTGTACATTTTTAAAATTGTGGTTAAATTGGGCGGGGTTATCTCTGGGATTTATTATGCATTAAATCCAAACCACTCATAAATCACCACCAGTTGTCTCATCCAGCCCCCCAGTGGCAGCGTACAAAACCGTTCTGCTCCCAGCCGGTTATGACTCATAACCGTCTTTGGTCTTTGTCTAGTTAGCTAGCGAACTAGCATCACTCGATGCACTTTTTTTTTTTTTTTTTACCGGCGGCGGAGTGATGCACTTTTTTTTTTTTTTTTTTTAACCGGCGGCGGAGCCAGAGAGATGTCAATCAAAACGAGGGAGCTGTCTACCAGAGCACTCCGCTCCCAGAATGCAACCAATCTTTATTGTACGATCATGTAGTATTCTGTGCCATTACACTCGACAAAGTCAAACCGGCCCAAACGAACACAACAGACAAACCGATGTGATGTGTGTATTGTTTTTTGTAAATATGACTTATGTATTATCAAGTGTTTGGTTCAACCTGCTCTTGTTTAAGGAAAGAAAATCACAATAATTGTAATATAAAATCGCAATACTTGGTAAAATTGAATCGCAATTTAAATCGAACCGGGACCCAAAAATCGTTAGAGAATCGAATCGGCATAAAAGCATATCGGCCCTGCCCTAGTTTCCACAGATCCACCAGAGCTCCATCTCTCTGCACCAACCGCCGCCTGCATCGCCCCCTACCTCTCCTTTCCCCTGCTGTTCAACCGGCCTGCGCTCCCCTCCCATGAACCAGTCTGCCATCCAGTCCTCCCATTAAAGGGATAGTTCACCCAAAATTCAAATTTCACTCATTATCTACTCACCCTCGTCGACTAAGGGCTGGGAGAATTTTCAGAGTCCTCCAGGCCTTCTCTGAGTTACGGGGGGGTCCGCGCTGCAGTATTTGTCCATATAATGGTTGTGAACGGAGCTCATTTATCTTCGTCCAAAAAGACACCAAAAAACATCCAAATACCTCCATACTGCTCGTCTGTAATGTCCCTCTTGTATAGAAGCCCCGACATGAGAAATTGTTCCGCCGGGAAGAGCAGTGAACTGAGACACTGGGAGCTTCCGCTACAAACAAGCTTAAAATATAGACTTATTTTATTTTTTTCGGAACAATTTCTCATGTCGGGGCATCAACACAAGTGGGACATGACAGACAATCTGCTCCGCCGTTCTAAAAATAGCTTGCACCGACAATTAAAGGTAATGAACCTACCCCTAAGACTATACTGTAGGGATTATGGCAATGGGCGAATTTGCCAAAATGTTGAAATATCCCTTCAAGTGTAGAGAGGCCATCACTTTAGAATTTTAAAACTGACAAAATAATGTTACTATGTTTGTTTGTTCTTTCAGCTGCAGCTCAGTCCAAGTTGGTTAGTTCACACCAACCAGTCATAGCCTTCATTGGTGATGATGTCATTCTACCATGTCACCTTGAACCTCCCATCAGTGCCTCTGGAAGGACAGTGATGTGGACCAAACCTGGTTTGGATCCAAAGGAGGTCTATGTCTACAAAGAGGGACTGGAGCATTGGATTCAAAATCCATCTTATAAAAATCGAGTGTTTGTTGATGAACTTGAACGAGGAAACGTCTCGTTGAAAATCTCCGGAGTGAAAGTGTCTGATGAAGGAAAATACATATGTTACATTGACTCAGTGCAGGAAGAAGCTTCTGTCCATCTCATTGTTGGTGAGTACGACTCTGTGTTGAGTCACTGAGCTGAACTAACTAACATCTCAATATTTTAAAGAGACCTTTCTCCTCTTGTCCCCAGGTTCAGTCTCCTCACCTGTCATACAGATTGCTGCCAGTAACAGGGGCTCATGGGAGTTACAGTGTGAGTCTAAAGGCTGGTATCCAGAGCCTGAGCTGCTGTGGCTGGACGCTGAGGGAAAGCTGCTCTCTGCTGGACCAACAGAGACAGTCAGAGGTCCTGATGTCCTCTACACTGTCAGCAGCAGAGTGACTGTGGAGAAGAGACACAAGACCAACCACTTCACCTGTAGAGTCCAACAGAAGATCATCAACCAGACCAGAGACACTCAGATTCACATCACAGGTAGAAATCTTCACAACCTTCTCCACTGGTTCTGTTGTTGTCTAGAGACAATATAAATACACAAATTAAAACTATGCTGCCCTCTCGTTTCAGTTCCTTTCACCCAGGACCCACATGAAAGTGATTATGTGATAATTGGGGCTGTCACTGGGCTTTTCGTGGTCGCTGTTATTTCACTGGGCATATTCCTGTGGTGCCGTACAAGGAGGTGAAGAACAACTCATGAAGAAAACACAATAGAAATGTCCAAACTCAAAAATCAACTAGTACAGCATTAACGAGCTGATCTGAACATTTCATCACCAAATGATAATGCATTCTTGATTTGATCATGTAAATAAATTATGCATCATTTATTGTGTGAATAAATGGAAACACATCATTATATGGCCCATTACATTTTCTTTCCTTTACAATCAGATAAATTATATGTTCATTGTAATTATTAATCTGAAAATAACATACAACATTAAATAGGAAATACAATTTATGAAATGAAAATGAAATAGATAAATGAATAAAATTTGGAGTGAGGCAAAGTGTTCAGCCACAAGAACACGAGTTAGAGCTGAATGAAGTTCAAGGGTACAAAATAATAATTCAACACTTTTTCTTCATGTTTTGTAATACTAATTTCATCCACAAGGGGCTGCAGGAAGAAATGCTGCCTTGTTTCTTAATTTCTGTTTGTTTATTTGTATTTTCAGCGTAGTAAACCAACCAATCACTGTGAAGGGAAAGAAAAGCTACAGGAAGAACTTGACTCACATGACAGATGACATCATCACTAAACACGGATCCACTGGAGACATGTAACTTTATCAAAGTTAGAAATGGAAAATGCTTTTTCCCTGAGCCCCTTCATACTACAATAATATATTTACTACTGTCTATTGCCACCTATTGGTGACATGGCTGTACTGCAAGTGTACATATTTTTAAAATACACCTCACCATACACATCACAGCAGCTCCTCTTTATTATTAAAAGGACCTGTTCCCAGACACATTTGTCTTTAGAAGTAGTTTGGTGACCAAAAACTGAACGTCTCTACCTAGAAGTTGAAAAATGGTTTTGCAGAAACTCAAAAAGAGTTTATGATAGTGGAAAACTCGAAGATGAAATTATGAAAATGAATTAGTTAATTTATTAGTTCAATGTATTATTTTCAGTGTC
Source organism: Trachurus japonicus (assembly GCF_045865225.1). Lineage (NCBI taxonomy): Eukaryota > Metazoa > Chordata > Actinopteri > Carangiformes > Carangidae > Trachurus > Trachurus japonicus. Next base: position 9,065,288 of record NC_140924.1, read on the forward strand.
TGTCATTAACATTGACTTGAGACGTTTTGTACCTTACATTAAAGCAGAAGTAAGTGGTCCGGTCGTTTTTGCTAATGCTGCGTTCCAGGCAGGCTTTTGAAACCGTAAATTACAGCTTCAAGTCACAACTTCCGACTTTGTAGCGTTTCAGGCAACCCACTCGTGTTTCTCCGACCTGTTTTACCGGTGAAAGTCACTATAACGGCCACTCGTAACTTCCAACCGGTGAACTCATACCAGATCAAACTGGTACAACTTCACGGTCGGAAAAATACGAGTTTCCTTGAACGCACCATAACAGTCCTCATCCCTACGTCGCCACATTCACGGCGTCCCTTGGCTGCACACACAGCCCTGCATGCCGTTCTCTCTCCTCATTGGATAAAAACTGTAGGATACGATAAATGTTTTCTCTTCGGCTCAGAGCAGAGCAGAGTGACTGACAGACCCGTGTTTCAGACCAAACACTCTATGTAAGTGATTGCTGTCGGAAGATATAACTATTTAAGACTTATATTAACACAAATATATCACTTACTTCTGCTTTAATACTGTACATACTATTTAAGATCAGCAACTTCACATCCAAAAAAACAGTCTGAGTCAGATTGTTGCAATGCTTCACACTTTTAATTGTTCATTAGACAAGAAAGAATAGTTCACTGTGCAGAGTAAAGTTGTGCTTAATGCTGCGTTCATAACAACTCGGAGGTCGGGATTCCCAACTTGGAAATTTCCGACTTCCGACATCATTGCGTTCACGCTGCAGGAACTCGGGAGAAAAAAAACATGGATACCTGAAGGAAGTTTGGTGTGTTATTGTGGCTCATAGCTGAATACGAAAAATAAATGCAGCAGTAAATGATGTTTATTTTGGAGGAGAGGAGACGCTGCAGATGAGTGCACATATAATGTTACAGCCATGATAACAGTTAAACCTTATTTCCGTCACATACGAGGACCACAATTTCACACTGTACAACAATCACAGCTTAATATAAACGTATTTCGTATAGGCTACTGCAATAATACACAAAAATATGCATTAAAACCTCAACAAATAACTTAAAATGTTTAAATTCTAACCGTTTAAAACGAGGGATGCCATGTTTTGATGTTGTTGTGACGTCAAGTCGGAAAGTCGGAGCTCTGATATGATACCCGAGTTCCCGACCTGTAATTTCCGAGTTCAACGCCGTTCAATTCATTTTTTACAACTCGGACCTCGTTTTTTTCCGACTTCCGAGTTGTCTTGAACGCAGCATAAAGCTTTTCTTTCCGTAACACCTTCGGTTTATTACAGGCAGAGCCCATCCACCTCCTGTTTATGTCACTTGTCGCTTCCTTCCGTAAGTAGCGTTACAGCGATAAAGCAGAAATTAAAGCCGCAAGCGGCTATGACGGGCCCTCGCTCCACGCCACTCGGCGTCCCCGCTACCCCTGGGCCGCTCTTCGAAAACCCCCGCGTGCAACCGGACGTGGGCGGCTGCGTCGAGGGCGGTCCCCTCGTCGAACACGTGACGTTTCGAGCAAAACGGACAACGTACGATGGAGTTACGGCAGGTTTACGGTTCGTCCACCAGGGGGCGGTAATGGGATGTGGGCCGTTGCGTTCGGGGTCGTGACCTCATCACACATGTGAAGTTTCGAGCCGATCGGACAATGTCGATGCAAAACGCGACATTTCCTGTGTCCACAAGGGGGCGTATTGAGCGAGCTAGCGTACGATCAAATGGAGGCGTAGAGGGCGGGCCCCTGATCATGTACTGAAATTTTGAAGTGACTACGACCAAGTATGTGGGCGTGGAAGGCAAACGTATTAGCATGGCGACTAAACGAGCAGTTGACCAACTTTGTCGCCCCCTAGCAGCCACGCCGTTTGACGTAGAGAAAAGCTTTTAATAGTGTTTGACCAGCTCGGTCTCCTGATGATCTGTAGCGAATATGAAGTCAATCGGGCAAAATCCGTGGGAGGTGGCAGTTCACGATGGAGCGCTATTCCTGTCGCCGCCACAAGGGGGCCATTAGCCGTAGCGTCATAGCGTTCACGAAATACCTTCACCAACTTGTTCGGCATGTTTTAGAAGTGGAATGAAGTTGATGGGGCAACTATGTATTTTTAATGAATTTTAGCGCACTTCCTGTTACCACCGGGGGGCGCTATGAGTGACGTAGGAAAATAATATGTCGGATCGTTCAGGGTCATGCCATCATCATGTGCACCAAGTTTGAAGCTGCTGCGATCAAATCTGTGGGCGTGATAGCATTTAAACCTTTTTAGCTGAATTCGGGAACTTGGCCGTGCCCTAGTAGCCACGCCCTTTGACCTACACACCTGCGGAGCACAAGCCGTAATCAGCTCAGTCTGGAGATGTTCCGTGCCCAATTTGAAGTCAATCGAGCGAACTCCCTCGGAGGAGTTCGTTTTGCGTCAAAGAAATGCTAACCAAAATGGCCGACTTCCTGTTGGGTTTAGGGCGTGGCTCCAATTCAATTTTTGGTATGTTTGGGTATGATACACGTGTGTGTCGAGTTTCGTATGTGTACGACAAAGTAAGCGAAATTTGTCTATGGAGAATTTCGGAAAAACTTCAAGGGGGCGCTATTGAGGCATTTAGCCACGCCCATGGGAAACGACTCTATCCGCTGAAAGAGCTCGCCATTCTTGACCTGTGGATGAAATTTCGTGAGGACACGACTTCGTTAAAGCCACGAAAAAGGCAAACGTAATTGTACGATAAAAAATCGTCAGTCGCCGCGGCGGCACACGGACGCCGTTCGTCGTATCTTCACAGCGTTCATAATGTAGCTTCAGCAACTGGTTCTGCATGTATTAGAAGTGGAATGAAGTTGATCGGGTGAAGTATGGATTTTTAATGAATTTTTGCGTACTTCCTGTTACCACCGGGGGGCGCTATGAGCCAGGCAGGAAGTCGATACATCAAAACGTTCAGGGAGGAGCCATCGTCATGTCCTTTGAATTTCAAGTGGCTACGACGAAGTATGTGCGCGTGAAAGGCAAACGAAATTTAAATTGGGATGATACACTTTCGCCGCGGCGGCACACGGACGCCGTTGCTCGTAGGGTCAAAGCGTTCATGATGTAGCTTCACCATCCGGGTCTGCATGTACTAGAAGTGTAACGAAGTCGATTTGGTCAACTACGTATTTTTAACGAATTTTTGTACGTTTCCTGTTACCACCGGGGGCGCTATGAGCGACGTACGCAAATAATATGTCGGATCGTTCAGGGTCTCTCCATAGATTTTTGCACCAAGTTTGAAGCGTCTACGATCAAGTATGGGGCATGAGAGCCGTTCGTATTTACATGGCGAGCACCGAAACAGTCGCCAAACTTCGGGGCACGCCAGAGGCCAAGCGCTTTGAGCTACAGACCTGCGGAGCACAAGATAAGCTCAGCTAGGTCTGGCGATGTTCTGGACCCAATTTGGAGCCGATCGGGCGTAACCCCTCGGAGGAGTTCGTTTTGCATAAACCAACTTTGAAGCAAAATGGCCGACTTCCTGTTGGTTTTCGGGTATGTCCGTAATGAGATTTTTTGAAGATCTTGGGTTGATGAATATGTTTACCAAGTTTCGGACAAATCGGTGTCGCAGACTGCCATTTCCTATGCGCGGTCTAGGGGGCGCTGTGGTGCCATTTGGCCACGCCCACATGCGAGACCACCACAGAATCGCAATTTTTGGGCTTCCCCCCCTGCGTGTAAAATTTCATCCGTTTCCCGGCTTGGGAAAGGGGTCGAAATCGCGTTCGAACTCGGGGAATAATAATAATAATAATAATAAGAATTAAAGCCGCAAGCGGCTATGACGGGCCCTCGCTCCACGCCACTCTGCGTCCTGCTCCCACGCCCCCCCCGGCCCCCGCTACCCCCGGGGCGCTCTTTGAAACCGGACGCGGGCGGCTGCGTGGAGGGCGGTTCCCTTGTCGAACACGTGAAGGTTTGAGCAAATGGGACAATGTACGATGGAGTTACGGCAAGTTTACGGTTCGCCCACCAGGGGGCGGTAACGGGATGTCGGCTGTTGAGTTCGGGGTCATTACTGGGGAGGAAGAAGGGAAAGGAGAGGAGAAAGGAAGGGAAAGGAAAGGAAGAAGAAAGCGAAATCGAATCAAGAAGCTTCACTCTTTTCACTGTTTTGTGATTGCTTATTTCTTTTATTAATAAATAACAAATTGTACATTTTAAATTTTTTATTTTTATTTTTTAATTAATCAGAGTTGTAACAGGATAGGTGTAATAAGCTATGCTTCAGCCTATGCCTTTTCGGTCCAAATTTTCTTTTTACGTTTACTTATTGTTTATTCTAATTGATGTGTTTCTTTATTTACTTTTTTCTTTCTGGTTCGTTACTTTTCTTTTAATGACATGTATTGACTGAAATACACCAAACTAAACTAAACTAAACTAATGTCAGGCTCTTAGCTCAAGAGAGAACTGTCATCCCGAAGCTGATAAATCTTTGGGAAAGAGAGAGTGTGAAGCCAGTGTCACAGTTGATCTGGACTGACAGAGTTTGAATATGGCTGGAACTGAAGCGCCTGGTAGGGTTGGTTTGGTGTATCTGGCATGGTGAGAAGTAATCTGAAAGCACATGTCACCAATTGAATAGAAATACACCTTCTGGTAGCAGAAATATACACACATCATTATAATTTCCCAGGAAAGTTTTAAGTTCTCATCTATAAGCACGTGAAAAGAGAAATGTTTTTAACCTGGATTTAAAAGTGCTGACAGTTGGGGCTGATCTCAGTTCTGCTGGTAGTTTGTTCCACTTGTGTGCAGTATAACAGCTAAATGCTACTTCACCTTGTGTGGTCTGAACTCTATGCTCCACTATCTGACCTGAGTCAATAGATCTCAGAGCTCTGCTGGGTTTATACTCTAGTAACATGTCATTCATGTATTCTGGACGTAAACCATTCAGTGATTTGTAAACCAGTAGCAGAACTTTAAAATCTATGCTGTAGCTGACTGGGAGCCAATGTAAGGTCTTAATAATTGGGGTGATGTGATCTGATTTCTTTGTTCTGGTTAAAACTTGATCTGCAGCATTGTGAATGAGCTATCAAATGTTAAGGGGAAATATTTGAGAGGCCACAGATTTCACAACCACATAGACTCCTACTGTTTTATATATAATCATGAGAAAATGATGATAAAAATTGTCATGGTAACCCCTGGGCTTGAACCCAGGTTGCCCGCATGAAAGTCATCTGCTCTACCATATGAGCTACAACACTTGAGAAAATGAACAACATTTTCACATGTGACATTGTGAGTCTAAGTTGTTGTCTGTCAGTATCTCAATACATCGAATGTCTTGGGCTACTATTTGATTTCAAAGAGATACAGCTGAAGAAATCAGTAGAGGTGGCAAATTAAAATGAAAATTATTGACAGGCCACAGATTACACATTAACATGAACTACTGTTTTATATAGATTCCTCAATAAAATAAAGGGAACATTTAAACAACACATCTTCATCTTCATCTACATCTTCACATCTCAATTAAACAAATATTGCAGTTTAAATTTGTTATTAAATGTATAGTGGTGTGTTGAGAACATAGACTGGAAAAAAAAAAAGAGAGTTGAGACCAAAATGACATATATACTTGGAGTTACAATGTGTTTTCTAAGTGTTGTTTTTATTTTTGGAGCAGTGTATAATCATGATAAAATTATTACAAAGAAATATTATAGTTAACGCTTGGATTCGAACCCAGGTTCACTCTCAAAAAGCAATGCGACTTATAAACAAAGTGGACTATAGACATCCAACTAATCAATTATTTATTAATTCTAATGAACTCAAATTCAAACAACTGGTGGATTTCAAACTGCACAACTTATGTTCAAAATTAACAACAACTTGCTGCCTGACTGTAGTCAGAAAATGTTTAATCTAAGACAGAGCCATTACAATCTGAGAGGGGTATGTATATTTATAAAGTTAAAAACCAGAACCAACACCAAACCACAATGCATTACGGCAACAGCTGTTAATTTATGGAACAAATTGGAGAATGACTTAAAAACATGTAATACCATAATTTTAGTCAAAAAGAGAGAGTGTGAAGCCAGTGTCACAGTTGATCTGGACTGACAGAGTTGCAGTGCAGTATAACAGCTAAATGCTGCTTCACCATGTCTGGTCTGAACTCTATGCTCCACTATCTGACCTGAGTCAATAGATCTCAGAGCTCTGCTGGGTTTATACTCTAGTAACATGTCATTCATGTATTCTGGACGTAAACCATTCAGTGATTTGTAAACCAGTAGCAGAACTTTAAAATCTCTGCTGTAGCTGACTGGGAGCCAATGTAAGGTCTTAATAATTGGGGTGATGTGATCTGATTTCTTTGTTCTGGTTAAAACTTGATCTGCAGCATTGTGAATGAGCTATCAAATGTTAAGGGGAAATATTTGAGAGGCCACAGATTTCACAACCACATAGACTCCTACTGTTTTATATATAATCATGAGAAAATGATGATAAAAATTGTCATGGTAACCCCTGGGCTCGAACCCAGGTTGCCCGCATGAAAGTCATCTGCTCTACCATATGAGCTACAACACTTGAGAAAATGAACAACATTTTCACATGTGACATTGTGAGTCTAAGTTGTTGTCTGTCAGCATCTCAATACATCGAATGTCTTGGGCTACTATTTGATTTGAAAGAGATACAGCTGAAGAAATCAGTAGAGGTGGCAAATTAAAATGAAAATTATTGACAGGCCACAGATTACACATTAACATGAACTACTGTTTTATATAGATTCCTCAATTAAGTAAAGGGAACATTTAAACAACACATCTTCATCTTCATCTACATCTTCACATCTCAATTAAACAAATATTGCAGTTTAAATTTGTTATTAAATGTATAGTGGTGTGTTGAGAACATAGACTGGAAAAAAAAAAAAGAGAGTTGAGACCAAAATGACATATATACTTGGAGTTACAATGTGTTTTCTAAGTGTTGTTTTTATTTTTGGAGCAGTGTATAATCATGATAAAATTATTACAAAGAAATATTATAGTTAACGCTTGGATTCGAACCCAGGTTCACTCTCAAAAAGCAATGCGACTTATAAACAAAGTGGACTATAGACATCCAACTAATCAATTATTTATTAATTCTAATGAACTCAAATTCAAACAACTGGTGGATTTCAAACTGCACAACTTATGTTCAAAATTAACAACAACTTGCTGCCTGACTGTAGTCAGAAAATGTTTAATCTAAGACAGAGCCATTACAATCTGAGAGGGGTATGTATATTTATAAAGTTAAAAACCAGAACCAACACCAAACCACAATGCATTACGGCAACAGCTGTTAATTTATGGAACAAATTGGAGAATGACTTAAAAACATGTAATACCATAATTTTAGTCAAAAAGAGAGAGTGTGAAGCCAGTGTCACAGTTGATCTGGACTGACAGAGTTGCAGTGCAGTATAACAGCTAAATGCTGCTTCACCATGTCTGGTCTGAACTCTATGCTCCACTATCTGACCTGAGTCAATAGATCTCAGAGCTCTGCTGGGTTTATACTCTAGTAACATGTCTTTCATGTATTCTGGACGTAAACCATTCAGTGATTTGTAAACCAGTAGCAGAACTTTAAAATATATGCTGTAGCTGACTGGGAGCCAATGTAAGGTCTTAATAATTGGGGTGATGTGATCTGATTTCTTTGTTCTGGTTAAAACTTGATCTGCAGCATTGTGAATGAGCTATCAAATGTTAAGGGGAAATATTTGAGAGGCCACAGATTTCACAACCACATAGACTCCTACTGTTTTATATATAATCATGAGAAAATGATGATAAAAATTGTCATGGTAACCCCTGGACTCGAACCCAGGTTGCCCGCATGAAAGTCATCTGCTCTACCATATGAGCAACAACACTTGAGAAAATGAACAACATTTTCACGTGTGACATTGTGAGTCTAAGTTGTTGTCTGTCAGCATCTCAATACATCGAATGTCTTGGGCTACTATTTGATTTCAAAGAGATACAGCTGAAGAAATCAGTAGAGGTGGCAAATTAAAATGAAAATTATTGACAGGCCACAGATTACACATTAACATTGACTACTGTTTTATATAGATTCCTCAATAAAATAAAGGGAACATTTAAACAACACATCTTCATCTTCATCTACATCTTCACATCTCAATTAAACAAATATTGCAGTTTAAATTTGTTATTAAATGTATAGTGGTGTGTTGAGAACATAGACTGGAAAAAAAAAAAAGAGAGTTGAGACCAAAATGACATATATACTTGGAGTTACAATGTGTTTTCTAAGTGTTGTTTTTATTTTTGGAGCAGTGTATAATCATGATAAAATTATTACAAAGAAATATTATAGTTAACGCTTGGATTTGAATCCAGGTTCACTCTCAAAAAGCAATGCGACTTATAAACAAAGTGGACTATAGACATCCAACTAATCAATTATTTATTAATTCTAATGAACTCAAATTCAAACAACTGGTGGATTTCAAAACTGCACAACTTATGTTCAAAATTAACAACAACTTGCTGCCTGACTGTAGTCAGAAAATGTTTAATCTAAGACAGAGCCATTACAATCTGAGAGGGGTATGTATATTTATAAAGTTAAAAACCAGAACCAACACCAAACCACAATGCATTACGGTAACAGCTGTTAATTTATGGAACAAATTGGAGAATGACTTAAAAACATGTAATACCATAATTCTAGTCAAAAAGAGAGAGTGTGAAGCCAGTGTCACAGTTGATCTGGACTGACAGAGTTGCAGTGCAGTATAACAGCTAAATGCTGCTTCACCATGTCTGGTCTGAACTCTATGCTCCACTATCTGACCTGAGTCAATAGATCTCAGAGCTCTGCTGGGTTTATACTCTAGTAACATGTCATTCATGTATTCTGGACGTAAACCATTCAGTGATTTGTAAACCAGTAGCAGAACTTTAAAATCTATTCTGTAGCTGACTGGGAGCCAATGTAAGGTCTTAATAATTGGGGTGATGTGATCTGATTTCTTTGTTCTGGTTAAAACTTGATTTGCAGCATTGTGAATGAGCTATCAAATGTTAAGGGGAAATATTTGAGAGGCCACAGATTTCACAACCACATAGACTCCTACTGTTTTATATATAATCATGAGAAAATGATGATAATAATTGTCATGGTAACCCCTGGGCTCGAACCCAGGTTGCCCGCATGAAAGCCATCTGCTCTACCATATGAGCTACAACACTTGAGAAAATGAACAACATTTTCACATGTGACATTGTGAGTCTAAGTTGTTGTCTGTCAGTATCTCAATACATCGAATGTCTTGGGCTACTATTTGATTTGAAAGAGATACAGCTGAAGAAATCAGTAGAGGTGGCAAATTAAAATGAAAATTATTGACAGGCCACAGATTACACATTAACATGAACTACTGTTTTATATAGATTCCTCAATAAAATAAAGGGAACATTTAAACAACACATCTTCATCTTCATCTACATCTTCACATCTCAATTAAACAAATATTGCAGTTTAAATTTGTTATTAAATGTATAGTGGTGTGTTGAGAACATAGATTGTAAAAAAAAAAAAAAGAGAGTTGAGAACAAAATGACATATATACTCTGAGTTACAATGTGTTTTCTAAGTGTTGTTTTTATTTTTGGAGCAGTGTATAATCATGATAAAACTATTTTAAAGAAATATTATAGTTGACGCCTGGATTCGAACTCAGATTCCCTGCGTGAAAGGTCGGCGCGTTACCTATTGAGCCACGTAACAACTCAGCAGAGCCGGTGGCTTTTTGTCCTCACAGTGAAACAGATACCTGGCAACAGTAACCGGGGGCGGGGATTGACGGACTTTCTGGCTCTCCCACCACGCTGTGATTGGTTACGGTGAGTTCACGGCCAGTCGTATATACTGTCCATCAGCAGCTGGTTCAGTCTGTTTTCACCCAACTCTGAGCTGGTAGCACGCTATTAGCTTAACAGAGGGAGAGAAACAGTCTTCGAGGCATTTTGCTGAGGAAAACCCTTTTCACGGCTTTTTGCTGAGAACATCTTCAAACCCACTCATCACAGCGTTGACTTCATCTTTGTGACCGGCCAGTCATTAAGTTACAGTAAGTAACGTTAGTATTTGGAGATGTCTCGTAACTTAGCATGAGTAGTTTCTTATTGTTGTGCTTGTGATAACATATTTGCGTTTGTTTTAATACAAGCTAAACGTGTGGTTATGTTGTTTGGACTAACTTACTGCTCCGTTTATTAAGATATCATATCGATTTATTAGCTTAGCTTAGGGGGTAGTTAGCGTTAGCATGTTGTATAGTTAGCCGACGGCTAACTATACAACATGCTATGAGCTTAGAGCTGTAATTGCTATTGTCTATGATGAACAAGTCTGCAGTGTGTTGTTGAAACTGTCTTTGGTCAGCAAGAAACATGATGAGTTGTGTGTGTGCTGCTGGAAATATGAATCATTTGTAAATGCACGTCTTAATGTATACACTAGCATGTTGCGTTGTTAGCCGTTAGCGTGCTCAAGCAGCAGATAGGCTCGTGGTTATTCCAAAGCTTACAGCTGTAATTGCTCTGTGACTAGGTGTTGTGGTTTTGGTAAGAGCTATGCAATGAAACGGTGGAATATTTCTCCTCTTTATTGTTGTACTAGTATTAGTCCAGGCCAATGTGTTTTTCTGGGGCTTAGGCTACTTGCGGTCTGGCTATTGTTCTTCAGGCTGTGTGGTGTTGTTGTTGTTGAAACAGAGTGAAACTGTGGAATATTCTGTACATGTGCAGTAATAGAGTGTATCTAAAGTGATTCATGTTATTGTTTTATTAGTGTTGTTATTGTAATTAACAGCAATATTGTGCAGCAAACATTTCAGCATTTCATTCAAGACGGCCATTTTGGCTTTGAAGTTTGTTGTTATGCTTATAGAGTTTAGAATTTTCCCTTAGTGTGACTGTATGAAGCCTGAACTCACTTTGTGTGTGTGTGTGTGTTCTATATAGGTTATAGTTTTCTTTTAATTGGGGTACATTGTTTGTTGTGGAAAGTTTAGGTCAAAGTGAAGTCACAACTTTGACCTTTTGTTGAACTAATTTAAAATGGATGCCACGGGCCGAGTGGAGGAGGGGTTTTTTCTAAGGTCTGGCACTGTGTGTCGTCACAGCTGAAGTCGGCTCTGACCTTTGTCCATTGTGCTTGGATTAACTTAAATGAACAGCTGTTTTTTAAGTCTGTTTATTCTAAGTGGTGTAATTGCCTATCATAGTACTTTTCTTTTAAAAGAGACATATGAAGGGTGGGTTTTTATTGAGATCATATATTTATTCTCAGCTTTAGGCTGTTGTTGTTTCAGAGGTGAGGGAGAGACGTCGCCTCCGCGATGTAGAATTTGTTCAATTAAAAGTGAAACTAACACATTAGGGTGAGTGTATCTATTAAGCCCACCAAATCTGCTTTTCAGCCACTTTTAATATATACCACCCCAATTTAAGTGAAAACATTTTAGTTCAAATGATAGTCCAATGTCTAATTTGAAGTGTCAATCATTCATTTATACCAATTTTTAATGTTTTTATTGTTTAATTTGTCAAAATATACCAAAAATCTGGTATGGGCTTAATGGGTACTTAATGTACCCCATCCTCCTCCTCTCTTCCTCTTTCTCATTCCTCTTCCTCTTCCCCCTCTCCTCCTTTCTCCTCTTCCTCCTTCCTCTTCCTCCTTCTCCTTCCTCCTCTTCCCCCTCCTTCCTCCTTATCCTTCCTCCTCCTCCTTCCTCCTCTTCCTCCTTATCCTTCCTCCTCTCCCTCCTTCTCCTCATTCCTCTTCCTCCTTATCCTTTCTCCTCTTCCTTCCTCCACCTCCTCCTCCTCCTCCTCCTTATCCTTCCTCCTCCTCCTCCTTATCTTTCCTCCTCTCCCCTTCCTCCTTATCCTTCCTCCACCTCTTCCTCCTCCTCCTTCCTCCACCTCCACCTCTTCCTCATTCTCCTTCCTCCTATCCTTCCTCCTCTTCCCTTCTTCTCCTTCCTCCTCCTCTCCTCCTCTCCTCCTTTCTCCTCTTTCCCTCCTTATCCTTCCTCCAACTCTTCCTCCTCTTCCTTCCTCGTCTTCCTCCTTCCTCCCCCTTCCTCCTTATCCTTCCTCCACCCTTCTCCTCCCCTTCCTCCTCTTCCTCGTTTTCCTTTTCTTTCTTTCCCTTTCTCCTGCTATAGCCTGCCTACTTCGAGCTGGCTCGTGTATGGCCTGATCCACTGGACTATCTGGGGGAGTTTCTGGGACTTCTGAGACCTTTCTCTTATGTTCTCTTGAAACTTTTTGTCTACGTTTCCAAGCTTTTCTCTGACTTCTCCTTTCCCTTTCATTCAAGTCACTGACATTTTTTATCTTCCCTTCCTCAACTCTCTTCTTCCATCTTTGCCTTTCCATTCTGAGGTATTCCTCCTTTAACACTGGCTCAGTGTGTATTTTTTCTCTCCGCTTCCTTTGATATTCCCTGTTTCTTCTCCTTCTCTCCTCCACTGATAGCTTCTGTCTAGCCATAACTTCCTGAAATACATAAAGTCAAAGTTGAGTGTAATGACTATGAAACTGAGTGGAATATTCTGAATGTAAGATTTGGTAAAATGTCGTCATGTCATTTTAATTTGGCTTTAGTCATTGGAGATACAATAGGCTACATGCCATATTGGGGATATTGCTATGTAAGTAGGTACAGTAGGGGCACTATGTGCATCCCTAATGACATAATCCAAATGAACATGACATAATAGTGAATTCAGAGAGAGAGAGGGAAGGCACAACTCATCCCCTCGGATTGGACAATATGGAAGAAATATAGGAGGAATTACCTAAGTAAAAATACACAAGAGGCTACTGAAACATCACATGTCATATTGGTATTTTATTGTGATCAATAATTATATTCAAGGCTCTTTCCCCCTCTCCTCCTTTCTCCTCTTCCTCCTTCCTCTTCCTCCTTCTCCTTCCTCCTCTTCCCCCTCCTTCCTCCTTATCCTTCCTCCTCCTCCTCCTTCCTCCTCTTCCTCCTTATCCTTCCTCCTCTCCCTCCTTCTCCTCATTCCTCTTCCTCCTTATCCTTTCTCCTCTTCCTTCCTCCACCTCCTCCTCCTCTTCCTCCTTATCCTTCCTCCTCCTCCTCCTTATCTTTCCTCCTCTCCCCTTCCTCCTTATCCTTCCTCCACCTCTTCCTCCTCCTCCTTCCTCCACCTCCACCTCTTCCTCATTCTCCTTCCTCCTATCCTTCCTCCTCTTCCCTTCTTCTCCTTCCTCCTCCTCTCCTCCTCTCCTCCTTTCTCCTCTTTCCCTCCTTATCCTTCCTCCAACTCTTCCTCCTCTTCCTTCCTCGTCTTCCTCCTTCCTCCCCCTTCCTCCTTATCCTTCCTCCACCCTTCTCCTCCCCTTCCTCCTCTTCCTCGTTTTCCTTTTCTTTCTTTCCCTTTCTCCTGCTATAGCCTGCCTACTTCGAGCTGGCTCGTGTATGGCCTGATCCACTGGACTATCTGGGGGAGTTTCTGGGACTTCTGAGACCTTTCTCTTATGTTCTCTTGAAACTTTTTGTCTACGTTTCCAAGCTTTTCTCTGACTTCTCCTTTCCCTTTCATTCAAGTCACTGACATTTTTTATCTTCCCTTCCTCAACTCTCTTCTTCCATCTTTGCCTTTCCATTCTGAGGTATTCCTCCTTTAACACTGGCTCAGTGTGTATTTTTTCTCTCCACTTCCTTTGATATTCCCTGTTTCTTCTCCTTCTCTCCTCCACTGATAGCTTCTGTCTAGCCATAACTTCCTGAAATACATAAAGTCAAAGTTGAGTGTAATGACTATGAAACTGAGTGGAATATTCTGAATGTAAGATTTGGTAAAATGTCGTCATGCCATTTTAATTTGGCTTTAGTCATTGGAGATACAATAGGCTACATGCCATATTGGGGATATTGCTATGTAAGTAGGTACAGTAGGGGCACTATGTGCATCCCTAATGACATAATCCAAATGAACATGACATAATAGTGAATTCAGAGAGAGAGAGGGAAGGCACAACTCATCCCCTCGGATTGGACAATATGGAAGAAATATAGGAGGAATTACCTAAGTAAAAATACACAAGAGGCTACTGAAACATCACATGTCATATTGGTATTTTATTGTGATCAATAATTATATTCAAGGCTCTTTCCCCCTCTCCTCCTTTCTCCTCTTCCTCCTTCCTCTTCCTCCTTCTCCTTCCTCCTCTTCCCCCTCCTTCCTCCTTATCCTTCCTCCTCCTCCTCCTTCCTCCTCTTCCTCCTTATCCTTCCTCCTCTCCCTCCTTCTCCTCATTCCTCTTCCTCCTTATCCTTTCTCCTCTTCCTTCCTCCACCTCCTCCTCCTCTTCCTCCTTATCCTTCCTCCTCCTCCTCCTTATCTTTCCTCCTCTCCCCTTCCTCCTTATCCTTCCTCCACCTCTTCCTCCTCCTCCTTCCTCCACCTCCACCTCTTCCTCATTCTCCTTCCTCCTATCCTTCCTCCTCTTCCCTTCTTCTCCTTCCTCCTCCTCTCCTCCTCTCCTCCTTTCTCCTCTTTCCCTCCTTATCCTTCCTCCAACTCTTCCTCCTCTTCCTTCCTCGTCTTCCTCCTTCCTCCCCCTTCCTCCTTATCCTTCCTCCACCCTTCTCCTCCCCTTCCTCCTCTTCCTCGTTTTCCTTTTCTTTCTTTCCCTTTCTCCTGCTATAGCCTGCCTACTTCGAGCTGGCTCGTGTATGGCCTGATCCACTGGACTATCTGGGGGAGTTTCTGGGACTTCTGAGACCTTTCTCTTATGTTCTCTTGAAACTTTTTGTCTACGTTTCCAAGCTTTTCTCTGACTTCTCCTTTCCCTTTCATTCAAGTCACTGACATTTTTTATCTTCCCTTCCTCAACTCTCTTCTTCCATCTTTGCCTTTCCATTCTGAGGTATTCCTCCTTTAACACTGGCTCAGTGTGTATTTTTTCTCTCCACTTCCTTTGATATTCCCTGTTTCTTCTCCTTCTCTCCTCCACTGATAGCTTCTGTCTAGCCATAACTTCCTGAAATACATAAAGTCAAAGTTGAGTGTAATGACTATGAAACTGAGTGGAATATTCTGAATGTAAGATTTGGTAAAATGTCGTCATGCCATTTTAATTTGGCTTTAGTCATTGGAGATACAATAGGCTACATGCCATATTGGGGATATTGCTATGTAAGTAGGTACAGTAGGGGCACTATGTGCATCCCTAATGACATAATCCAAATGAACATGACATAATAGTGAATTCAGAGAGAGAGAGGGAAGGCACAACTCATCCCCTCGGATTGGACAATATGGAAGAAATATAGGAGGAATTACCTAAGTAAAAATACACAAGAGGCTACTGAAACATCACATGTCATATTGGTATTTTATTGTGATCAATAATTATATTCAAGGCTCTGTTGAGGGCCATTTGTAGGCTTTTGTCACCACCGTCAGACTGCATGTCACCACCGTCAGACACAAAACCTGACGGTGGTGACGTCTGACGGTGGTGACAAAAATCTACTCTTTCACATGATATGCATGAGTTGTTCACATTAGCCATTTTGTTTTCCTCCTGTTGCTAGCTACTTCAAACCTCTTTTTAAAAAGTATACATTAATGTCATAATTTAATCTAATATTTTTTTTTTCAAAAGAGACGGTGTTAACATGTTATGGTTGCGACAGTATCAGTGTCAACAAATATGAACCATTTTAAGAGAAAATAGCAATCTTACAGGAGCTTGAGTGATCTTAAAGCATGCTGTAGAGCTGAAGGTTTGAAAAGGGGGTCCTCAGAAATATTGCTGACCTTGTATTTGCCTGATTTGTTTGTTTTTTATAAATATCTGACGGTGGTGACAAATATATGGGACACATTTTCAGCAGCCACAAAGTAATAGTAAAAAGACAATGTTATTAATTTCCAACAGAATGAGCACTTTTCTTAGTGGGACATGTTTTTGCCAAAGTTTCAAGAATCAGTGCAAAATATACCAAAAATCTGGTATGGGCTTAATGGGTACTTAATGTACCCTTTAAGTCCATGGGTGTTCCAAATAAGCCCACTTCATGATCTGTTGATAAATACATATATATATTTAAAAATCTTAAAAATCCAAAGTTATTCTATTAAAATATGTAATCTCTTAGCTCTCAATAGCTATTTTCATTTTGTCTCCAAATGGCATTTGAAATAGGCATGATCGGCCTATTTGCTGTGTTGTCAACACAGAAAAAGCTAAACTTACAACATGTCTTCTTTGCAATGTAGCCAAAAAACTATTCATGAACAAAATAAAAATTAGAATGGAAATTACTCTATGCTTTCAATATCTGTTGTCATTTTGTCTGTATCTCTATCCTACATTATACAATTGGCATTTACATTTGGCCAAATTTTCTGGTCCAGCCAACTGGTTGAAAGTGTTTTTATCTAGATTTCTGAAGACCCAATGACTGAGAGAAAGACAGTTTCCTGGTTCAATACTATTTTAACGATAATAAATGAATCAATTTCAGTATTTACAACTAAACAAATAACTTTTTAAACATAAAACCACAGCTTAAATAGAAACAATTAATAAAATGAATGAATTGGCCGATGCAATATCACTAATATTTAAATTTGGGTATTTAATTATCTGAATTATGAAGCTGATTGATTAGGTGAGGTCAAACTTAGGCAGGAAAATGGTTCAAAAGTCAAAAGGAAGAAACTCTCCATTGAAACACAGCCAGTGGGCTTAATGGGAGCAGGTGGGCTTAAAGGGAACATCAGTGAATTATTGGTTAAAACTCAGAATATTATTTATTATTTAAAAACAACTACATGACATGAATCCATATAAGCTGCACTAACATAACATGAAAAGTATTAATTGATCATGTATTTAAGTAATTAGCTATACTCATTTACATCTGCCCTAAATGGTGTGATTTTTTTGCTACTGTCCCCTTTAAGCCCACTTGGTAAAAATGTTAATTAAAAAATAAATAAATATAAATATCCATATGTATTATCAATTTAACAATATAATAGGATATTCTGCATACAAAAATGTAAACTATCCATGTTTATCATGCTTTATGTCATGGCAATGAACAATGCTATGCAGTGGCTGCATAGATGCAGCATGTGGGCTGTTTGCTAGCATGCTAAAATGCATATTTTGAATTAAAAAGAAAAACTATTTCTAATTCTAGTAAAATTCTAACACATGTTTTATTTAAAGCACTAATCTCTTAAATGTTGGTAACAAATGAGTACTTAGCTAAAGTCGGAGTAGAAATATGGAATAAATATTGTTTTTTCAGGGCATCAAAATCACTGAAGTTTTTTTGCAACTTCTTCGGGAGCAGCAGGCACATGTCACACATATGCTTCGATAACTCAAGATTGACAAATCTGATTTGCTTAGAATAAAAAGAATAATTTATGTAACAAGCTGCTTCATTGGAAGAACCATGAACCAGCAAAAATGGTGATGTAGTTTTTTTTTAATTTGACTCAGAAGTCACAAGTGCGCTTATATGGTACATGGGCTTAATAGGTGCACTTCCCCTATTGTTTTTTAAGTCTGTTTATTCCAAGTGGTGTAATTGCCCTTTATAGTACTTTTCTTTTAAAAGAGGCAGGATGGGTTTTTATTGAGATCATATATTTATTCTCAGCCTTAGGCTGTTGTTGTGGGTGTTGTGTGAGTTTATAGGCTATTTTTATACATGCTGCATGTTTTAATTGTGATTATTTTAATCATTATTTTACAATTCTTTAATTAGATTAGAGTTGTGCGTGTGCTGCTGGTAATGTGAAATCCTTTCTAAATGCATGTCTTAATCTATACATGTGTAATAACTGGGTCTTTATACTTTTAGATGCCCCGTGGCAAGGCCTACCGTCGTGCCGAGGCTGCTAGGTTCCGGCAGCAGTCTCGGCGGCAGGATGCGACTTTCCTGCCAGCCCGCCCCGCCTTCAGTGCCAGTAAGTATTCTTCCATATATTTCCCTAAACCATTCTCTGTATATGTTTCTGTATGCATGAGCTGAAATGTTGTACGTATTTTCATCAACAGTCCCCGGCACTGGCTGGCGCCGGAAGTCTCTGGAGTGGCCCCTTTCTCCGCGCACCGGGAAGCAGCTGAAGGTGGCCATTCCTGAGAAAGTCCCCGATAAGAAGGTATGTACTATTCAGAAATCATGATGAATGCTGATAATAAGTGTCATTGTGAGTGTACATCCTTTAAGACGTGTTTTTTTTCCTTTTCTCCCAGCTTGTTCTTTTTGTTGGGGCATCGCATCTGCGCCCCATCGTGGATGGATTCGTGCCAATGGTAGCGGACGGCTACACCTTCGGTTTCCTGTCTGTGCCGGGGGCGTGCGCGAACCTGCTCAGGAAGGAGGTAAATCATGTTGCCCGCACTTGTGATCAGATTCCTGATGCTGTTTGTGTTCTTGCCCCTAGCAACAACCTGGAGCAGACCCCGGACCGAGCAGCTGCAGCGTTTGACCGGTACCTGCGCGCTGTCCTGGAAGCCTGGCGGACTGCAGAGGTAGGTCATTGATGTATTTGTTGAACATGAAATGATATGTACTGTGACTATTGATTTGTAACTGACCGTTATGACATTTTGTGTAGGTTTTCGTCGTGGACCATGTCCCTCGTCTGTCTGTGGAGGGGGTTGTCCAGGAGTCCCACAGACAGAACTTCCAGTGCATCGCAGGACAGCACCGTATGTTTGAAAATATCAATGCATGGGTTTAGGCACTTATGATTTATCAGAAGTATCTATTTCAGCTATAATTGAGGCAATGCTCCTTTATTGTTTGTGTTATGAAAGTTGGAGCGTGCGTTGAGTTTTTCAGTAATCCGTGGGTTTTCCTTGTTTTTGTTGTCTTTAAGGTGTTCGGTTCTACTGCTACGCGGAACGCTTCCCACCGAGGCAACGGCAGCTCTGGGCTGTCGATGGTGTGAGTAAAAATTGTACTTTGAATCTCAGAAATGCTTATTTAGACAACACAGTATGATTGACAGTAAATGTCATCTTGTTCAACATTACTGTATTGTAATCTTTATTTGTTCCTCTTCATAGACGCACCTCAGTGACGACGCGGGGATGCCTATCCTCGTGGAGTCGCTGGTGGCTGCCACCAAGCAGCACCTGGAGCGGCCCGCGCCTCCGCCACCTCCGCCACCCGTCGTCTTTCCGGTGTCCCCCAGGCCCAGGCCCATTCCCACGTGGACCGGTCGAAAGGTCGCGCCGGAGGAGGTCCCAGCCCCACCTCCACCCACCCCTCCCAGGGACGAGGACGCCTGGACGACCGTGCCAGGCAGGAAGGTAAGAAGACGAACTTTGCCTACATATGGTCATGAACTGAGAAATGAAGGTTTTTCTGTATCCTAATGTCTTTTCTGTTTTGTTGTTGTAGCGCCGCCGCTCTTGGGAGAGGAGGGTTCCTCAAGTGGTATGTTGTCATTTTATTTAACTGTGATCTTGACAGTGACATTCTATTCCGTAACAAAACGATAAGTGTGACAAAAAAATCTTTATGTCTTTCATACAGCGTCTTCTTCCCCTGAACCCTTTCTGGCTGCCGCCTGGGATGTTGCCTGACACGGACGACGCTGGTCCTTCGGCCGAGGACGCTGTTTCCACGGGCGAGCAGGTATTTATAGAACAAGAAACTTCTAATAGTTCAGATATTCTTTTTGTCCACTGTTTTGACACTTTGTTTCTGTCACTTTAGTTGCCGCCTGTGGGACCTCGTACTCGACCTGTCCCCAAGAAGCCCAGACGTGCTAGGAAGAAGGTATGTTGTGTTTAAATCCTGAAGGAGATGTGTTCATGTATTATTGTGATGGACAGAAAGTCATTGTGAATGATGTATAACTGCAAAATCTGGATCAGATATACTTGAATATGTAGATTTAATGGGATGACTTTCCTTTCTTATTCTTTCTAGGTCGTGACCTCAACTCCCACGTTGACTGTCCGTCCTGAAGCCCAGGCCGTGGACCAGAAGGCAAGTAGAGTTATTGAATGGTCTTTGTAATTGTGTTTGTTGTTGTGGCAAATTTAACACCATCTTTATTATAGCCAGCATGACTCTCTCTTCCACAGGTATTAATGTTTTCATGTTTCTTCTTTTGCAGGTGGAGGCGACACCCGACCCTGTGTCGACCTGTGATGTGCCAGGGACCGCTCCTACTCCCAGTGTCGCTGCCCTTCCTGCTGCTGTCCCTCCCAGCCCTGCGCCTGTCCAACCTGTTCCCCAGGATGCGACGGTGGTCCGGGAAACCCAGCGAGCAACAGAAGGGGACACACCAGAAGCTACTAAAGGTCAGAGTATTCCCACTGTGACTTGTAGTTGTTCATTGATGAAGGGAGGGTCTCCAGTATCAGGGACAGAGTGTCTTTCTGCAAAACAGGAATATGATGTCCATGCTTACGTGTCATGCTGTGTTGTCGCGGCAATTAAACATAGCATCGCTCCGGTTTGTACGTGGCGTGGCGCTGATCTTGATGTTGTTCGCAAACAGGGGTTAACTTTGGGGACTTGGCTGGGGGGGGTGAGGAGGCAGTTTGATGTGTGTGGTCAGCAGTGGAATGTGGATTTGGGGGAGCCAGAGTATAGGAGCATCAGGGATGTGATTGAGTTGAAGGAGAAGTTGAGGCAGCAGTTGTCAGGGGATGGCATGTGTGTGTTGGGGCTCAACACAGCAGCAGTCTTGGTCATGCAGCACAAGGACTTCTTTGTTGTTGTGGATTGTGGGGCACGTTCCAAAGAGGGAAAGAGGTCCTATCCAGGCAGCTCTAGGGTCGTTTTCAACACCACCTTTGATGACCTGGTGCGACACATCATTGCTCTGGGCCAGTCTTTGTTTACAGAGTTTTTTTCTGTCTGTAGCATCTCTGTGGAGCAGTGTGTTGAGGGAGAGAGCAGCAATGTATCTGTTGTTATTGATCCAGTTGTGGCAAGTCAGTCAGAGGGAGAGAGCAGCAGTGTTTTAGTTGTCATTGATCCAGTTGTTACAAGTCAGTCAGAGGGAGAGAGCAGCAGTGTTTCAGTTGTCATTGATCCAGTTGTTACAAGTCAGTCCCAGGGTCGCCCTTCTGTTATAGGAAGATTCCATCAAGGTGACCCAAAACTGTTCAAGTTTTCTGGTCGGCAGTGTATGGCCATTAGTTTGGTTGCTTTAGTGAGACACACCAAAGACAGCGTCTTTGAGTGGCAGCGTGACACATTGGACGAGGTTGTGTGTGAAGGTGATATTCTGTACACATCCATGTGGGATGGTAATAAGATTGTGGATACAAAATATGGTCTCCCTTTAGTTACAGAGTTGCCCAAGCAGTATGGTTGTCTTGATTTGGAGTATGATGTGAATCTTGCACATGGATGTGGTAACTATACTCCAGATGAGTATATTACACCTGAACACATCTCTCTGTTTGATGGCCTCCATCAGAGGTGCACACCAGACAAGTCTTGTTTGGTGACAATTGATATGGCAACATGTGCTGTCATTTGTAGTAAAGATGGTGAGTATGCTGTGGTTGACTCCCATGCTCGCGATGCTGCTGGGATGGTTGATGGTGATGGAAGGAGTGTTGTAGTCTACTTTAGTTCTCTACAGCATGTGTTTGAGTACTTTAGCATATTTGCAGGCGATCGGACATCTCCCAAACTGTTTGAGATCTGTGGTGTTCAAGTGAAACCCTCAACTGTGTCCTTGAGTGCTGGTGCAGCTGCTGAGTGTGTAGAGGAACAGGTAACCACTGGTCCTGCTCCTGTCACACCAGCGGTGAGTGCTGGTGCAGCTGTTGCATGTGGAGAGGGACAGGTTACCCCTCTTGTCACACCAGTGGTCCGTGCAGCCACTAACAAACGCGAGAAACGTAAATGCACACAGACAGCTGTTGCATGTGGAGAGGGACAGGTTACCCCCCTTTTCACACCAGTGGTCCGTGCAGCCACTAACCAACGTGAAAAACGTAAATGCACACAGACAAATGGCACTTCCAAGAAAGCAAAGAGTTTTGATAATGATGTCAATTCAGATGTTGAGTTTGTTGGGGATGTAGCATGTAAAAACTTAGAATTCCGTCCCCTTTCTAAAAATGTTGCTTTTGCTTTGTGTAAGCAGACTAACATAGAATCAGAGAGAGTAGATGCCACCTCTTCTGCTGTTGGTTCTTTAGGGATTCCTTGTATGACAGAGAAGATTGTGGGTGATGGAAACTGCTTCTTTAGGGCCGTTAGCCAGGCCATTAGTGGTACACAGAAGTACCATAAGAAGATTAGAAATGCAGCTGTGAATCAGTTACAAAGCAATCCTGTTGCCTATCAGAGTCTTCTGAGAAGCGAGTATCCTTCTTTATCAGAATACATCAAGATGTCAAGGATGTGCTATGTTGGTAGTTGGGCCACTGAGTTAGAGATTCAAGCCACAGCTGATTATTTAGGTGTTAGTGTTTTCACCTATTATAATGATCGCTGGCTCGAATATAGCTGTCAGAGTAGACAGTTGGCAAAAGAAGCTGTGTATTTGCATAATGTTAATGGTAATCATTATGACACTGTTCGCTGTGTTCAGCAGCCTGATACACAGAACTGCTATGGTTACTGTAAAGTCAACACACCGGTTTCTGGTGGCTATAACTTGCGATGTCATAGTAAAGATGAAAGTGATGTTTCTGATGAAAGCACCTTTAATCCACTTAGGTCTAGGTCATTGATTTATTCCAAGAAGAAAAATAGAATGCAGCATAAAAGAAAATATCAACAAAACATCTTGTATAATGAACCCAAGAAGTATATGGGTGTAAGTAAATACAAACAGAATGCTTTCCATAAGATGTGGTCGAATGCTCTTCTTGTGAAGAAATATACAGAAAATGTCAATTACAGAGAAAAAAAGAAGTTGATGGTAATAAATAAATACAAAGACATCAGGCATAAATTAAAATTAAAGGCATCCAGCATTTCTAAGTACAAAGAAAACATGGAGCATAAATTAAAATTAAAGGCATCCAGCATTTCTAAGTACAAAGAAAACATGGAGCATAAATTAAAATTAAAGGCATCCAGCATTTCGAAGTACAAAGAAAACATGGAGCATAGATTAAAATTAAAGGCATCCAGCATTTCGAAGTACAAAGAAAACATGGAGCATAAATTAAAATTAAAGGCATCCAGCATTTCTAAGTACAAAGAAAATATTGAGCATAGATTAAAAGTGAAATCATTTAGTGTTTTGAAGTACAAGTCTAATCTTGTACACAAGAGTACTATAATGCAAAAGAGTAGAACAACATATCAACTGAATACAATTCTAAGAAACAAAAAAAAGTCTGCAAGCATCAGGAAGTATCATCAAAATCCTGATCACAAAAAGCGTGTTATAGCAGATGTTAGATTGAAAAGGCAGGTTAAGAAAGAGAAGACAGGACAGTTTGACTTTGTTATGCAGCAGTTTTTAGAGGAAGTTTCCGTAGGACCAGAACATGTCTGTGCAGTGTGTTTCCGCTTGCTTTTCAGGCACCAGGTTCTGAACTGTAAAAGAGATGATTATAACAAAACACAGACAGCAGCTTCAATAGCAACAAACTGCATAAGCGAGGACTACTTCCATAAGTGTAATGAGTTTTGTGTTGTGCCATGTCAGGTGTTAGACACTGCTCGGGGTAAATTGTGGATTTGTTACACTTGTCACTATAAGATCAACAGAGGTGAGATGCCACCTGAGTGTTCTCAGAACAATCTAACAGTTCAGGCTGTCCCTCCTGAGCTGGCCTGTTTAAATAGTTTAGAGCAACATTTGGTTGCTCTCCATATTCCATTTATGAAGATGCTAGCTTTGCCTAAAGGGGGTCAAAATGGAGTACATGGTCCAGTGACTTGTGTTCCAGCCAACATTGTACAGACCAGTAACCTGTTGCCCCATTCCAATATGGAGGGGTCTTTGTTGGCAGTGAAGTTAAAGCGTAAGTTGACCTATAAAGGTCACTATGAATATCAGTTTGTTGATACTCTCCGCATTAGACAGGCCTTGCAGTATTTAAAACAGACCAATAGCCTTTATAAGGACATTGTGTTTAATGAAGCGTGGTTAAATGAGTTTTGTCA